>NC_074689.1:16397575-16767575 GCF_029448725.1 Salvelinus fontinalis
GAAGTTAGAAAGACGAACTGTAAACAAACAGCATTTCAGAGAGATTCTGGGATGCGTCTGATTGAATCATATCTCTTTCACATGCCAGCCATGTAAGCTCGAGCACACACACTTATACACACACGCACGTTTACACACACACACACACACACACACACACACACACACACACACACACACACACACACACACACACACACACACACACACACACACACACACACACACACACACACACACACACACACACACACGCACACAGAGTCAAGGTTCGCCGCGGCAAAACCAGCAACATAGTGTTGATTACAAACAGCCCCCGGGTTACAAACCACTGACTTCCTTTTATTCCGCCGAGAGATTTATTCTCCGTGTCAGAGAGAGGAGGAGAAAGCATTCATACATTCATACTTCCAAAAAGCATGCATAACCAACTAAACTAAATGAAAAGCGTCTTTGCTAAAAAGCTATGCAACAAAATTCCACTTCTAAAATGAAAGAGAGGAAAATAAAATACGACACAGGATATGCTTCTTATTGAGGTCTGTGTTACTAATGAGGTCTGTGTTCTTATTGAGATCTGTGTTCTTATTGAGGTCTGTGGTCTTATTGAGGTCTGTATTCTTATTAAGGTCTGTGCTCTTATTGAGGTCTGTATTCTTATTGAGGTCTGTGGTCTTATTGAGGTCTGTATTCTTATTAAGGTCTGTGCTCTTATTGAGGTCTGTATTCTTATTGAGGTCTGTATTCTTATTGAGGTCTGTATTCTTATTGAGGTCTGTGGTCTTATTGAGGTCTATATTTTTATTGAGGTCTGTGGTCTTATTGAGGTCCGTATTCTTATTGAGGTCTGTATTCTTATTGAGGTCTGTATTCTTATTGAGGTCTGTGTTCTTATTGAGGTCTGTGGTCTTATTGAGGTCGATATTCTTATTGAGGTTTGTGCTCTTATTGAGGTCTGTGTTACTATTGAGGTCTGTGTTCTAATTGAGGTCTGTGTTCTAATTGAGGTCCGTATTCTTATTGAGGTCTGTGTTCGCTTGTAGAGGAGGTGAATCAAAGGAGCATTCTGATTTATAGCCCAGGGAGGAATGGATGAGTGTTTGACCAGTTGGAGGAATAGATGAGTGTTTGACCAGTGGGCCCTCCAGCCAGCCCCGGCCTCCCTCCCTCCCTCCCTCCCTCCCTCCCTCCCTCCCTCCCTCCCTCCCTCTCTTTATGGGCCAGGGGAAGATCATCCCTGGTTCACCCTCTATCCATCAGGCTCTTACTGGTCTCACTGGGCTTTTAAATGATTGTGTTGCTGTTCATAGTTTCATTAGTTCATTATGGCACCATTCACCCTTCTCTTTGATTTCTGCTAGGCTAACTTTAGTTTACACCTGAGAATCACAGTAATACTGCAGCAGGTGAAACTCAACATGGGTGAGAGGTGCCTCTTGAAAATAAAGAAGACAGCGACCTATTTTTCTTCTGTTGAAAGTAAACAGCAACCCCTTATGATGTTGTGTATTTGTGGGGGTCACATTTGAACATTGACATGCACACACACATGCATGCAGGCACCCACACAAACACACACACACACACACACTTTTGATATTGAGATGTCCTGATCCTATCTTCTTAGCCACCATTGTTTCCTTTTTCATGCCAGTATCCGCTAGCTGGCTGCCTCTCATTACTCCAAAGTGCCTGGCTGTATTTGAAGTGCTTTTTAATCAGCCTGCTTCCACTCTGGTTGAAGATGAAGGCAGAAAGATGAAGACAAAAGAGTAGGCCAGGGTACTCTTTCATTCCCTGTAGAGCCTGGATTCTGCTGCCATAACTCCTTGGCCTATAGTACCGCTTTATTAATCACAGTGGTCGTGAGTTTGAACCTCACCTCAGCAGTTCTGTCATTTAGCAGAATGGTGGTATGATTGAAGATGTCGTAAATATAATGTTTTTAATTAAGGAATCGATTTCAAGAAAACACCAAATAAAATAGACTCCTGTCCTATTGGGATTAGTGAATGGTGATAAGTGAATCAAGATAAGTAAATCCCTGTTCCTTATACTTCAAGTCTAATCTCGAAATATTTGGCCTCCCTTGCAGGTTTCCCTGTGAAAAGAGCGTGAGCCGGTGTTGAGGGGTAAGGTAGGGGAGAGGTGCGGGAGAGGACGAGGACAAGGGGAGGGAGAGAGGAGAGAAGGCGCGAAAGAGGGGAGGAGGGGAGAAGAAGAGAGGACGGAAGGAGGGGGAGCAGAGGAAGGAGGAGTGGAGGAGAGGAGAGGAAGAAGGAGGTGTGGAGGATGGGAGGGGGACGATGAGGAGCGAAGGAGAGGAGAGAGGAGGGGGGAATAGGAGCAGTATAGGCGGAGGGGAGGAAAGGACAGAGGGGAGAGGAGGGGGGTGAGTTGAGGAGATGAGTGGCAGGTTGATTGACCGTCTCGATTGATGTGCACTCTGTTATTGCAGTGTGCTTGGGCCCCCTCGGCTAATAGTGCCATTTGCTCAGCCCAGCTCCCAGATCAATAGATGGAGAGATATTACAATACACACATCTCTGATTACTAAAGGGACAGTTAAACACGCATCCCAATTAGATTTTTACCCCATTATTGCTAACCTTTAAAAAAAACTGTATTTCAGATAGACAGAGGGAAAAGAATGCGTGGATATGTGGATATAGAATAACTGGAATCGGTAAGAGTACAGTGTACACATAAAGCCACAGTCGCTCAATAGACTGTGTAGTCTGGCTGTAAGATCAGCACCCCCTGTACTGTGGACAGCTCCTCTCCTCTCCTCTAGTACCCTGTGGTGTATAGTTAGCTAGTGGTTTCACATGGGGCTGCCAGATAATATGACTGGAGATGAGCTAACACAGCAGCTGACTGGCTCTGGCTGATCTGATGTGGACTTGAAAGTGGACCGCACATAAAATCCATCAATATGAGGCTTCAGATGAAATTACACCCAAAATGAGAGAAGATTTCAATCAGTAGAGCATGCCTGCTATATAGTGTCAAAACATACTGTATAATGAAAAAAGACACACAATGGATAATATATTAAATATGCAATAAGAAATAAAAATCGTTTACAGTCAAAAACAAAATCAAAGAGAATGTCTGACATGAATTATTACTCTTTCGATTCTACCTTTGCTCTCTACTTATTTCTGACCCGTCGAACTGAAATATCAATCTGTGACTTAAACACTAAACTTTCTGTTCTTCCTCAAACTTGGCCTATGATTCCCAGACGACTGACTTTCTGGCAGACGGTCACATTATTTCATCTAGACGTTAATATTTGACTGAAGATGAATCTCCATGGTTTCTCCAGTAACCCCTGACTCCTTAAACCCTTTGGGATCAGAACTCGTCTCCCGCTGTTCTCGTTCCCTACACTTCCAACGTGCCTTGATCACTGATGAGACGATAGAGAAAAATCAAAATGTTGGGTGATTATATGGCAACAGATGAAGGAACCTTATTCTACCCTGTGTGTGTGTGTGCTGCATGATTGTGTGTCACCCCTAAGCCATTGGTCATTAGAGGAGGGGGTGCTCCCTGGTTGCCGTCAGTATGGCGCCCTGGTGTCTCACTCCCCCCTGGTGCCCATCCCCCCACACACACACACAATCCCTCCCCCCGCCCTCCCCCTGGAGACAGAGGCTTTTGTTTCTTAATGTTCCAAGTCGATTAAGAGATGATCAGGGATCAGGTGATAATTAAAAAGGACCAGGTGCTGGAGAGTAATTAGACGGTGGCACCCTGGAGAGGAGACAAGAGAACACTCATTAGACACACACACACACACACACACACACACACACACACACACACACACACACACACACACACACACACACACACACACACACACACACACACACACACACACACACACACACACACACACACACACACACACACACACACACACACACACACACACATGCACAGTGCCACACATGCACAGTGCTACAGTAAGAGAAGACCAGACAAGAGGGAGGAGAGAGCGGGGAGCTGGGGCTGATCATCCATCACCCAACACTCAGCAGCTCTCATAAACCCAAAAAGGCAGAGACACATTAAACCTAATGGAGATTTACTCCCTCCCCACAGAGGTGGCTGAATGACCGCATCACGTCACGTCACCGACCCCACAGACCGAAGGCAGACAACAGGAAGGGGGGGGGGGGGGGGGGGGGGGGCAATGGAGAGGGGAAGAGGTAAATGAGGGTGACAAGATGAGGAAACCTTTGTACCTCAGAGTACTGCTCGGGAACTCATTCTCACTGGCCACCGAAGGAAGGAAAACTCACAATCTATTTGTGACAAAGTGAACATCATCTGGAGGCAATTTATGACTGCAGAAAAGGGTGAAACATTCAATTCACCCAGGATATTGTGAGTAGAAGGCTGTCATCTGGCCCGTAGTTAGCTGAAGGACAAGCCACTGGCTCTGAATGTTTCCACAGCTGAGGGGGAATAGAAAGACCATGACAGACATAGCTTTCTGAAACAGGACAGGGATGACCTTGTTGGCCATAATACCAGAGTTGTGTTGCTACCGTGTCGTTGTCATTTTGTGTTGCTACTTGCTACCATGCTGTGTTGTCATGTGTTGCTGCCATGTTGTTTTGTTGCCTTAGGTCTCTCTTTATGTAGTATTGTGGTGTCTCTCTTGGCGTGATCTGTGTTTTGTCCTACATTTTATATTTAATCCCAGCCCCCATCCCCGCAGGAGGCCTTTTGCCTCTTGGTAGGCCGTCATTGTAAATAGAAATTTGTTCATAATTGACTTGCCTAGTTAAATAAATTACAAATAAATACTTTCCAGAAGTTGCTTATATTTTGTTAGGCCGAGTGCAGTCTGAAACGTGATTTTCCTATGTTTTACATATACATTATATATACATGTATTTTCACACTATGAGGTTGGAATAATACTGTGAAATTGTGAAAATGATGCTCTTTTAGTGTGAAAAGGATGCCCTTTTAGTGTGAGACTGTATCTGAAAAGACCACCAGAAATTTCAGTTTTGGTGGGATGGATTTTTGGCCTGCCTGGTGATATCACCAGTTAATAGATGAATAAGAAAGAGAGTTCCAAACCTTTAGTTTCCCCCTCCCCACTAAGACCTAGAAAGATTCTTGTTTGAGAAATTGCTCTTTGTTAAGAAGCCATTTTGGTTTCTTTTTGACCACTTTAAGTGAAAACAATCACAGTAAAGTACTTCATTGTTACCCAGAAATGTTTATATATTGAGATAAAATTGCTGCATTGGACCTTTAAGCTGACAAATTCTAGACTTTTTAAGAGACACTTAGTTCAAAATGTGGATTGCATATTTTCTAATGTACACACTTAACATCAGGTAATGCATATTTATACCAAGAGTTCACACTAAAAGCAATGGAGGCTCTTTTGACATCTTTTTTTATAAATATGAACATTTTGATTTATTCTACAGTCATTACTACATGTGAGAAGAAAAATGCATTTGCAAAAATCCTTCTCTCAACTGTAGAAAGAGGAAAAGCCCCCATCCACCCCTTCACACACACACACACACACACACACACACACACACACACACACACACACACACACACACACACACACACACACACACACACACACACACACACACACACACACACACACACACACACACACACACACACACACGCACACATATTCCCCTCTCTATCCCTCTCACTCAGTAAGACACACTCGGATGGACATATGTTTCTCTGTGGACTATGCCATGACCTAATCAATAGTGTGAATGACTACCCTATCTCCCATAGATCAGTAATGTACACACTCTAATGTGGCCATCCATCATTATGAAGACATCATTTGTTAAAGGCAAGCGCTGAATAATATTTATCTTCCTTGCACAGCACGGGCGGTATAATTCCTGGGCAGGCCATGCACCATGCACCATTGGCTAAGGGATGAGAGCACAGTTTTAATAACAGATATGACTCCTGTGCAAAGAAACCCAATTTGTTTTAATAATACACCACCTCATCTGAGTCCAATCAACACTGTGATAGGAGGGCCAGTTTGGGGTTATGGATGGCATGGATGGTGAGGTCGCAGAGAAGGGAAACCGTAGCCCGCAGAGTGCAACCAAGCATCAGTAATTGCCACTCAATGGAGATCACATGATGCAAGCAGCGAGTGGGTGTTGCAAATTTGACCTTTAAAAGTGCGACAATTAAAATCGCATCACTGGCTGACACGGAGACTGGGGTGGGAACACGTTGATGTGCCTACACACAAACACCCAGGCTCCTGTGGCTGCCATACAGTGGGCCAGTGATGGGGAGATAGGCTATAGGGACAGACAGAACCACATGAGTCAAATCAAATAAAATGTTTTTTGTTCCATGCTTGGTAAACAACAGGTGAACAGTGAAATGCTTACATACGAGCCCTTTCAAAAAAAAGAAAAAAAGAGAAAGTAATTAAAAAATATATACATATATATATATATAAATAACTCAACGAGTAAGTACACAATGAGTTATGATAACTTGGCTATTTACACAGGGTACAAGTACAGAGTCGATGTGCAGGGTACAAGGTAATTGAGGTACAGTGGCAAGAAAATGTATGTGAACCTTTGGAAAAACCTGGATTTCTGCATAAATTGGTCATAAAGTTTGATCTTCATCTAGGTCACAACAATAGACAAACACAGTCTGCTTAAACATATAACACACAAACAATTATACGTTTTCATGTCTTTATTGAACACACCATGTAAACATTCACAGTGCAGGGTGGAAAAAGTATGTGAACCCTTGGATTTAATAACTGGTTGACCCTCCTTTGGCAGCAATAACCTCAACAAATGTTTTCTGTAGATGGGGATCAGACCTGCACAACGGTCAGGAGGAACTTTGGACCATTCCTCTTTACAAAACTGTTTCAGTTCAGCAATATTCTTGGGATGTCTGGTGTGAACTGCTCTCTTGAGGTCATGCCACAGCATCTCAATAGGGTTGAGGTCAGGACTCTGACTGGGCCACTCCAGAAGGTGTATTTTCTTCTGTTGAAGCCATTCTGTTGTTGATTTACCTCTGTGTTTTGGGTTGTTGTCCTGTTGCATCACCCAACTTCTTTTGAGCTTCATTTGGCGGACAGATAGCCTTACATTGTCCTGAAAAAAGTATTGATAAACCTGGGAATTCATTTTTCTGTCAATGATAGCAAGCTGTCCAGGCCCTGGGGCAGCAAAGCAGCCCCAAACCATGATGCTCCCTCCACCATACTTTACAGTTGGAATGAGGTTTTGATGTTGGTGTGCTTGTCTTTCTTTCTCCACACATAGTGTTGTGTGTTCCTTCCAAACAACTCAACTGTAGTTTCATCTGTCCACAGAATATTTTGCCAGTAGCGCTGTAGAACATCCTGGTGCACTTGTGCAAACTTCAGACGTGCAGCAATGTTTTTTGGGGGACAGCAGTGGCTTCTTTCGTGGTGTCCTCCCATGAACACCATTCTTGTTTAGTGTTTTACGTATTGTAGACTCATCAACAGAGATGTTAGCATGTTCCAGAGATTTCTGTAAGTCTTTAGCTGACACTCTAGGATTCTTCTTAACCTCATTGAGCATTCTGCGCTGTGCTCTTGCAGTCATCTTTGCAGGATGGCCACTCCTAGGGAGAGTAGCAACAGTGCTGAACTTTCTCCATTTATAGACTTTTATAGATACTTTTGTAACTCTTTCCAGCTTTATGCAAGTCAACAATTCTCAATCTTAGGTCTTCTGCGATCTCTTTTGTTTGAGGCATGGTTCACATCAGGCAATGCTTCTTGTGAGTAGCAAACTCAAATTTTGCGAGTGTGTTTTTTATAGGACAAGGCAGCTCTAACCAACATCTCCAATCTCATCTCATTGATTGGACTCCAGGTTAGCTGACTCCTGACTCCAATTAGCTTTTGGAGAAGTCATTAGTCTAGGGGTTCACATACTTTTTACAACCTACACTGTGAATGTTTAAATTATGTATTCAATATAGACAAGAAGAATACAATAATTTGTGTGTTATTAATTTATGCACAATATGTTTGTTTATTGTTGTGACTTAGATGAAGATCAGATCAAATTTGATGACCAATTTATTCTGGGTAGCTATTGGTTACCAATTTTTTAACAAAGTATTTAGCAGTCATAGATTGGGGATAGAAGCTGTTCAGGGTCCTATTGGTTCCAGACTTGGTGGATTGGTCCCGCTTGCCAGGTGGTAGCAGAGAGAACAGTCTATGACTTGGGTGGCTGGAGTCTTTGACAGTTTTTTGTGCCTTTCTTTGACACCGCCTGGTATAGAGGTCCTGGATTGCAGGGAGCTCGGCCCTAGTGATGTCCTGGGCCGTCCGCACTACCCTCTGTAGTGCCTTGCGGCTGGATGCTAAATAGTTGCCATACCAACTGGTGATGCAGCCAGTCAAAATGCTCTCGATGGTGCAGCTGTAAAGCTTTTTGAGGATCTAAGGGCCCGTGCCAAAACTTTTCAGCCTCCTGAAGGGAAAGAGGCATTGTCATGCCCTCTTCACGACTGTGTTGATGTGTGAGGACCATGATAGTCCCTTAATGATGTGGACACAGAGGAACTTGAAGCTTTCAACCTGTTCCACAACAACCCCGTCGATGTGGATGGGGGTGTGCTCGCACCTCCGTTTCCTGTAGTCCATGATCAGCTCCTTTGTCTTGTTGAGGGAGAGGTTGTAGTCCTGGCATCACACTGCCAGGTCTCTGACCTCCTCCTTGTAGGCAGTCTCATCATTGTTGATCAGGCCTACCACCGTCGTGTTGTCTGCAACCTTAAACCTCTAATGATTCACAAACTCGGATCCGGGATCCCCCCCATCAAAAAAGCTGACTAGCATAGCCTAGCCTAAAGCCACAGGGATATCATATATTAAAATGTTCATGAAATCACAAGTCCAAGACACCAAATGAAAGATACACATCTTGTGAATCCAGCCATCATTTCTGATTTTTAAAATGTTTTACAGGGAAGACACTATGTATTTCTATTAGCTAACCACGATAGCAAAAGACACAACTTTTTTTTCCCACCATTTTTTTCCTGCATAGGTAGCTATCACAAATTCGACCAAATAAAGATATAAATAGTCACTAACCAAGAAACAACTTCATCAGATGACAGTCTGATAACATATTTATTGTATAGCATATGTTTTGTTCGAAAAATGTGCATATTTCAGGTATAAATCATAGTTTTACATTGCAGCCACCATCACAACTCTCACCAAAGCAACTAGAATAACTACAGAGAGCAACGTGAATTACCTAAATACTCATCATAAAACATTTATGAAAAATACACAGCGTACAGCAAATGAAAGACAAAGATCTTGTGAATCCAGCCAATATTTCAGATTCTTTAAGTGTTTTACAGCGAAAACACAATTTAGCATTATATTAGCTTACTACAATAGCCAACCACACAGCAGCATTGCGTTAGCGATAGCGAATAAACCAGCAAAAGATATTACATTTTTCACTAACCTTCTCAAAACTTCATCAGATGACAGTCCTATAACATCATATTACGCTATACATATATTGTTTGTTCGAAAATGTGCATATTTAGCGGCACAAATCATGGTTATACAATGAGAATAGTAGCCAAGCTGCCAACAAAATGTCGGGAGAAATCTTGGGAGAGGCACCTAATCTAATCAATAACTAATCATAAACTTGACTAAAAAATACAGGTTGGACAGTAAATGAAAGATACATTAGTTCTTAATGCAACCGCTGTGTTAGATTTTTAAAATTAACGTTACTACGACATACAGCGTGCGTTAAAGCGAGACCGCACCAAAATTAATGGCGGAATAGTAGTTTTACATTTTTCAACAGAACAACGAATTAACATCATAAATAGTTCTTACTTTTTGATGAGCTTCCATCAGAATCTTGTGCAAGTTGTCCTTTGTCCAGAATCATCGTTGCTCGGTTGTAGATTGTCGTCTTCAACTTAGGAATTAGCAGCAAACATTAGCTATGTGGCCCAGACGTGTCCAACTCTTCATAACGCAGCACAAAGAAAGCACAAAGAAAATTCCGAAAATCGCAATATACTGATGTAAACTAATATAACTCGGTTTAAAATAACTACATTATGATGTTTTTAACACCTATATCGAATAAAATCAGAGCCGGGTATATCTAAGGCCTATAACGAGAGCTTTTCAGAATGCCATCCTGAGGTCTGTCTTGCGCCATGACGAACGTCGAAAAGAGTGCACCCCCGGTTCCAAGAGCCTTTATATGGCCTCAGATCTGCCTAGCAACACCATTCCAATTCTCACTGCTTACTGACATCTAGGGGAAATCGTATGCAGTGCATGTCGACTCATAGATTACGTGCAAATTAATAAACTGACCCTAGAACAGAGTGCCCGATTTCAGATTTCTCAATTCCTGACAGGAAGTTAGCTGCAACTTGAGTTCTGTTTTACTCACAGATATAATTCAAACGGTTTTAGAAACTAGAGAGTGTTTTCTATCCAATAGTAATAATAATATGCATATTGTACGAGCAAGAATTGAGTACGAGGCAGTTTAATTTGGGAACACATTTTTACAAAGTCGAAATGGCGCCCCCCTATTGACAAGTTAATGATGGTGTTGGAGTCGTGTGTGGCCAAACAGTCGTGGGTGAACAGGGAATACAGGAGGGGACAAAGCATGCACCCTTGAGGAGCCTGTGTGTTGAGGGACAGCATGGTGTATGTGTTGTTGCTTACCCTCACCACCTGGGGGCAGGAAGTCCAGGATCCAGTTGCAGAGGTATTTAATCCCAGGGTCCTTAATTTAGTCATGAGCTTGGAGGTCACAATGGTGTTGAACGCTGAGCTGTAGTCAATGAACAGTATTCTCACGTAGGTATTTTGTCCAGATGGGAAAAGGCAGTGTGGAGTGCAATAGAGATTGCATCATCTGTTGATCTGTTGGGGCAGTTTGCGAATAGAAGTGGGTCCAGGGTGTCTGGGATGATGACGTTGATGTGAGCCATGACCAGCCTTTCAATGCACTTCATGGCTACAGATGTGAGTGCTACGGGGTGATAGTCATGTAGACAGGTTACATTGGTGTTCTTGTGCACAAGGACTATGGTGGTCTGCTTGAAACATGTAGGTATTACAGACTGAGAGGTTAAACATATCAGTGAAGACACTTGCCAGCTGGTCAGAGCATGCTCTGAGTATGCGTCCTGGTAATCTGTTTGGCCCTGTGGCCTTGAATGTTAACCTGTTGTTATAGAAATTCTTACATAGGCACACTCAAAGTCAATCTTAAATGAATCATTGTTTATTATCAGCATGCTAGAGAGGTACCAACCAATTCAATACATCATTGAGTACACATGTCGACCAGGAGCTCTACCGGGGCAGTCCCGTTTAGTTCCGTTATATACTTGTTACAGACACGTTACATTTGAAATGAAATGAAATCAAATTGTATTGGTCACATACACATGTTTAGCAGATGTTAATGCGAGTGTAGCGAAATGCTTGTGCTTCTAGTTCCGACAGTGCAGTAATATCTAACAAATTCACAACTACCTTATACACACAAATGTAAAGGGATAAGAGGCCTTTCTACTGACTCTGAAAATCAAGAAAAGAAAGATGCCCAGGGTCCCTGCTCATCTGTGTGAACGTGCCTTAGGCATGCTACAAGGAGGCATGAGGACTGCAGATGTGGCCAGGGACAGGATGACAACAACAACTGCCCGAGTTACACCAGGAACGCACAATCCCTCCATTAGTGCTCGGACTGTCCGCAATAGGCTGAGACAGGCTGGAATGAGGGCTTGTAGGCCTGTTGTAAGGAAGGTCCTCACCAGACATCACCGGCAACAATGTCACCTATGGGCAGAAACCCACCGTCGCTGGACCAGACAGGTCTGGCAGAAAGTGCTCTTCACTGACGAGTCGCGGTTTTGTCTCACCGTCATGGTCTGGAGCGGTGTGTCACAGCATCATCGGCCTGAGCTTGTTGTCATTGTAGGCAATCTCAACACTGTGCATTACAGGGAAGACATCCTCCTCCCTCATGTGGTACCCTTCCTGCAGGCTCATCCTGACATGACACTCCAGCATGACAATGCCACCAGCCATACTGCTCGTTCTGTGCGTGATTTCCTGCAAGACAGGAATGTCAGTGTTCAGCCATGGCCAGCGAAGAGCCCGGATTTCAATCCCATTGAGCACGTCTGGCACCTGTTGGATCGCAGGGTGAGGGCTAGGGCCATTCCCCCCAGAAATGTCCGGGAACTTGCAGGTGTCTTGGTGGAAGAGTGGGGTAACATCTCACAGCAAGAACTGGCAAATCTGGTGCAGTCCATGAGGAGGAGATGCACTGCAGTAGTTAATGCAGCTGGTGGCCACACCAGATACTGACTGTTAATTTGATTTTGACCCCCCTTTGTTCAGGGACACATTATTCAATTTCTGTTAGTCACATGTCTGTGGAACTTGTTCAGTTTACGACTCAGTTGTTGAATCTTGTTGTGTTCATGCAAATATTTACACATGTTAAGTTTGCTGAAAATAAACGCAGTTGACAGTGAGAGAGCGTTTATTTATTTGCTGAGTTGACATATGAGATGAGTTGTCACGTTCCTGACCTGTTTCTGTTAGTTTTGTATGTGTTAGTTGGTCAGGACGTGAGTTTGGGTGGGCAGTCTATGTTTTCTGTTTCTATGTTTGTTTAAGGGTTGCCTGGTATGGCTCTCAATTAGAGGCAGGTGTTTTGCGTTTCCTCTAATTGAGAGTCATATTAAGGTAGGTGTTTTCACACTGTTTGTTGTGGGTGGTTGTCTCCTGTGTCTGTGTCTATGTACTTTGCGCCACACGGGACTGTTTTCGGTTTGTTTGGTTTTTTCGGTTTATGTAGTCTGTTCCTGTTTCATGCGTTCTTCGTTATATGTAAGTTCTTATGTTCAGGTGCGTCTACATCGTTTGTTGTTTTGTAGTTTGTTAAAGTGTTTTCGTGTTTTTTCGTCTTTATTTTAATAAATATTATGTCTTCATACCTCGCTGCACATTGGTCTTCCGATCCCTCTCTCCTCTCCTCGTCCGAGGAGGAAGAAGAGCTAGAGCACCGTTACATGAGTAATGTAGGATATGCAGACATTATTAAAGTGGCGTTATTTAAAGTGACTAGTGATACCTTTATTATTATTATTAAAGTGGCAAGAGATTGGAGGCATAGTTCACAGGGTTGGTTCCGTAATGTTCTGGCACGGTCTCCTATCTTAACTTAAAGTACACATTCTGGGCTTTCTGCCAAATAGTCTAAAGGAGGAGGTCATGACGGCCCCTCCTGATATCTTTACCAGGCACAGGCAGAAACCAAGGAGTGTTCATGAAACCAAAGTCAGGATGCACAAAGTACGATTTCCTTTATGTTCCATCCTTTTATCACTTGTGTGATAATAATAATTACATTTTAAGATGAACTACCAAGTTGGTGCAGCTATCTAAGGCACTTCATCTCAGTGCTAGAGGCATCACTACAGACCCTGGTTTGATTCCAGGCTGTATCACAATCGGCCATGATTGGGAGTCCCATAGGGTGGCCCAGCGTCGTTAAGGTTTGGCCGGGTTAGGCCGTCATTGTAAACAAGAATTTGTTCTTAACTGGCTTGCCTAGTTAAATAAAGGTAAAAGAAATGTTAAGTATTGTTTATCTTATAAATCATAGTTCTATTGAAGTAATGGAAATCAACACATAAAACCCGACACTTCATCATTTCAAGCCCTTCATTCTGGATTGTACAATCCAATTAGTCTGGTAATACTATCATCACAATAAAGGTTATACTTCTTTTAACGTGAGTGAATTTATCAAAAATACACACACATACATAGCACGTTAAATACCAATTTAAACAAACAAAGAAAAAAACACACGCTGCAACCCATTTGGCAATTTGGGATCCCCAACTTCCAAACAGGGATTCCAACCAAGTTGCAGGCGTCCACTCTGGTTGTGGGGAATTATTCTTAGCAACAGTGGCTATGTATTCGGCAAGATCAGTCATATTAGAATAGTTATCTGGGACAAAGTACAACGTTCATCGCCAATGATTGCACAAGTGCTCCCTTGACCTACCAAAGGATAGTCAAGAGCCTCTCTGTTTTGCAGAGCCAATTTACGCAATTCTTTTAGCATTGCCAATTTTCTCTACATCTCTAAAGATCTCCCAAATTTGGTCTAGTGCACATGCATATTGACGTTCACAGGGAAGAGAGAGAGGGAGAACACATAACAGTTAATACAGTTTCACACCAACCTTGATAAGAATGAGATTGGGGTAAGGTTAGCACTAGCTACAATCTAGTGGCTCTCCTCACATTTTAGGGGCATAGCTCAGTCTTTTGATGCCTCGACTTTCCAAATCATAATTGTAACTATTGATAAATTATCCAACCCAAATATAGAATGACAGTCCTTATTACTTCACCTTAGTTCTATGACTCTAATTGAAGAACATCAAAAGTTTTAGAACACATATTCTTTCAAAGGTTTTTCTTTATTTTTACTATTTTCTACATTTTAGAATAATACTGAAGGCATCAAAACTATGAAATAACACATATGGATTCATGTAGTAACCCAAAAAGTGTTAAACAAATCAAAATATATTTTACATTTTTCACGGATCCCTCTGGAACGTTCATTGCGCACACCTGTCCCCTTTTCCCACTGATTGTATTTGTATATATGTGCCCTTTGTTCACCATGGTGCTGTCGTTTATTATTACAATGTCCGTTGGTGCGTGTGAGTACCTGTGCTGTGTGTTTTGGCTTTCGTGCCATTGTGGATTGCGCAGATGATTACGGGTCTCATCCCGTGTGATAATCATTGTGCGCTTGTGTTATTTGAGGTACTCCTCGCTCTTTTGTTTGGGTTTCAACCCTGAGTTTTGTTACGTGTTTGTTTGGTCTTCGTCCCCTTGCCTTTACACGTCACACCGTAATTTGGGCTGAATAAAAAAAACAAATTCGCATTACTGCATCTGTCTCCCGAATCTCTTCATGCCAGCACGACAATATTTGAGAAATACAGAAATATAACAGAAATACACATATAACACTCGAGGTGGGGAAAACTTTCATCCATTTGGAGTAACTGTTAACTAATACCAACATATATTTCTTCCTTTTGTAAGCTGGCATGTGAACAAAATCAATTTGCATATTTACCAAAGGGCCCCAGGGGACTGGTAATTCCTCCTTTGGACACATTACTCACATCGTGATTACTGCGTCCAAAACAACAACGACACTGTCTGTTAAATAAAAAATAAACAAATTAGAATAACACATCAAATTAAATGTACAACTCTTAATAACTCCAGAAGGAAATAATTCTATCCCATAAGGTAATGGTAAAATAGACTAGAGACAGGTGTCCCTCATTCAGGGGCAGCGTTCTCTCTCTGTCCTTCCCGTAGTCCGAATCACACATTGGACTATTGATGAAATAGAATCCTCTTCTAATTATTAGTGATTGCATAGCCCATTTAAATTTCACCCAATGTCTCCAGTCTTTCTAGTGAGGGTGATCAGGTCTCACCAGGAAGTCAGAACAGAGGTCAGAGGTCAGTCAGCCCTACTAAGTGTTTGATTTCCTATACCTCAGACGTTATTTAAAGATATTTGAAACATTTGAAACATGTTGTGTATTAAGTTTACATTGGGTTTTTCAGTACATTTCTAATCAAGGTCATTTTTATGTGTGCACCCAAAACTCTGACAATAGACACTTCAGAAAATGTAATTTGTGTACAGCATCCTAAAATCAACATAAAAAGACCCCCCACAATAAATCAAACAGAGTATAAACCACTAACACATCTTCATTTACAGGTGGGTTGTGTGTGGTTGCTGGCGTGTTAATAGTAAAAATTGTAGGGCAAAAACATACAAAATGGCCAGGCCTTACTTAATTTGGGAGCTCCCTTAACAGCTGGATCTGGGTACCTTTAGGAAGCCTTTCAAAGGGAGAGATACAGAATCATTGATAAACGTGAAATCAAACTCGGTAGCGGAAATTCCATTAGTCATACAGAGAATTATACTTCAGACACATCAGATGATACAGTGCCCCTTCAAGCTGAATAGGCACCTTCTAAAGTAAACAATCCCAGAGGCCATCTCTTGGAATCATTGTCAGTTTGACCTGTTACATTGGAATACAATTTTGTACAAACTGTCCCAGGGACATAAACTTAGTCAAAATATAAAACCTTTTGTTTAACAAATCTGCTAGGACCATCAAAAAGTTGGTGCTGGCTTATCATCTCAATATTGGGTACTAAATACTTTTACTTGGATGTACTTCATTCTGGACACAGTTCCACGTAATGGAAACAGATTGTTGTTTTAGATGACCTTACCTTCTTATTTAAATCACTGGTGCTACCCAAACTATAGAATTTAGAATTACATTCTCAAAAACGTGTCTTATTGTCACGTCCTGACCATAGTTCTTGTGTGTTTTGCTTGTTTTAGTGTTGGTCAGGATGTGAGCTGGGTGGACATTCTATGTTGTGTGTCTAGTTTGCCTGTTTCTGTGTTCAGCCTAATATGGTTCTCAATCAGAGGCAGCTGTCAATCGTTGTCCCTGATTGAGAATCATATATAGGTGGCTTGTTTTGTGTTGGGGATTGTGGGTGGTTGTTTCCTTGTCTTTGTGTTCTGCACCAGATAGGACTGTTTCGGTTTTCACATTTCTTGTTTTGTTGTTTGTAGTGTTCTCAATTATTCTTTATTAAATCATGTTGAACACTAGCCGCGCTGCGTTTTGGTCCGCTCCTTCATCCCAGGAAGAAAACTGTTACAGAACCACCCACCAAACTCGGACCAAGCAGCGTGGCTACGGGAAGCAGCGGAAGCAGCAGCAGCAGCAGGAGCTAGCAAGGCAGAGTGGGTGGAAGCCCGAGAGGCTCCCCCAAAAATGTATTGGGGGGGGGGGGGGGGACACGGGGAGTGTGGCTGGGTCAAGTGGGAGACTTGAGCCAGTTCCCCGTGCTTACCATAAGGAGCAGTTGGCTAAATTGAGGTACGAGTCGGAGAATGTGAAGGAGTTATTGGACAGATTGGAGGAAAGTGAAAGGATGGGAGATTATGAGACATTTGATGAGTTGTTGGTGATATTGGAGGAGAGCGAAGAGAGAGAGATGTTGGTTTGGCGTAGTATACACGGTACTCGCCCTGAGGCGTGTGATTACCGTGGAGAGCGGGAGTACGGGCAGACACCGTGTTATGCGGAAGAGCGCACGGTGTCTCCTGTACGTGTGCTTAGCCCGGTGCGGGTTATTCCACCTCCCCGCACTGGTAGGGCTAGATTGGGCATTGAGCTAGGTGCCATGAAGCCGGCTCAACGCGTCTGGTCTCCAGTGCGTCTCCTCGGGCCGGCATACATGGCACCAGCCTTACGCATGGTGTCCCCGGTTCGCCAAAACAGCCCAGTGCGGGTTATTCCACCACCCCGCACTGGTCGGGCTACGGGGAGCATACAACCAGGTAAGGTTGGACAGGCTCGGTGCTCAAGGGAGCCAATACGCCTGCACGGTCCGTTATATCCGGCGCCACCTTCCCGCCCTAGCCCAGTACCTCCAGTTCCGGCACCACGCACCAAGGCTCCTGTGCGTCTCCAGAGCCCTGTATGCACTGTTCCTTCTCCCCGCACTCGCCCTGAGGTGCGTGTCCTCAGCCCGGTACCACCAGTGCTGGTACCACGCACCAGGCCTACTGTGCGCCTCGAGAGTCCAGTGTGCCCTGTGCCTGCTCCCCGCACTAGCTTTGAGGTGCGTGTCTCCAGCCCAGTACCACCAGTTCTGGCACCACGCACCAGGGCTACTGGTCGGCAGAGTCGGCAGTCTGCTCAACGCCGCCTGCACTGCTCGTCTGCTCAATGCCGCCTGCACTGCTTGCCTGCCCAGCGCCGTCTGAGCTGCCTGCCTGCCCAGCGCTGTCTGAGCCATCCGTCTGCCCAGCGCCATCTGAGCCATCCGTCTGCCCAGCGCCATCTGAGCCTTCCGTCTGCCCAGCGCCATCTGAGCCATCCGTCTGCCCAGCGCCATCTAAGCCGCCCGTCTGTCCCGAGCCGTCAGAGCCGCCCGTCTGTCCCGAGCCATTAGAGCCGCCCGTCAGTCCGGAGCCGCTAGAGCCGTCCGTCAGTCAGGAGCCGCCAGAGCCGCCCGCCAGTCAGGAGCTGCCAGAGCCGCCCATCAGTCATGAGCCGCCCATCAGTCATGAGCCGCCCATCAGTCAGGAGCTGCCCCTCAGTCATGAGCTGCCCCTCAGTCCGGAGCTGCCCCTCAGTCCAGAGGGGTCATTTAGTAGGGTCGCCGTTCCTAGGAGGCCACGGAAGCGGGGATTGACTATGGTGGGGGGGGGGGGGGGATAGGGTACTGTCACGCCCTGACCATAGTTTGCTTTGTATGTTTTATGTTTTGGTTGGTCAGGGTGTGATCTGTGTGGGCATTCTATGTTGTATGTCTGGTTTGTCTATTTCTATGTGTTTGCCTGATATGGCTCTCAATCAGAGACAGGTGTTTTGCGTTGTCTCTGATTGGGAACCATATTTAGGCAGCCTGTTTTGTATCGTGGGTGGTGAGTTATTGTCTATGTGTAGTGTTTAGTATCAGCACTGTTTGTTATTTAGCTTCACGGTCATCGTTTATTGTTTTTGTATTAGTTTCGTTTAGTGTTCTCTGTCTATTAAAATCAAGATGAACACTAACTACGCTGCGCTTTGGTGCTCACCTTCTACCACCACAGACGATCGTGACAGAAATACAAACATAGAAAAAAGAACATAGAATGCCCACCCAAATCACACCCTGACCAAACCAAAATAGAGACATAAAAAGCTCTCTACGGTCAGGGCGTGACACCTTCTCTATCTACTACTACTAATACATATGGATCACTCTCAAACAACATTCTTCTTTTCCCCCTATTGCATTGTTTAAAACAAAACAGACATCCTAACTTTCTCCATATTGGAAAGTATTGTTTTTATTTTCGTATACCCAACAATGTTACTCTTAATATTTATTTCAAATTTCTGTTGGATATTGACTTTCTGCTTCACACTTATTGTCTATTATTTTAAGATTCTTATGTAATGTGGCACATTTATAAAATACATCAGTCAATTCAGAAGGGGAGAGAAACAGTTATTATAACTGGGCTAGCAAGGCCTATCAGTCCACTGTCATTGGAATGTTCTATCCATAAGGTTTCTGGCATCTGAGACAAAATAGACGGAGGCAGTGTCAGACTCCCACTCCTCCTGTGAGAGTGGTTCAATTTGCCTGCTATCTCATTGGTTTAATATCTCATCGTTTGGGATGTCGACGAAAACTTAATCAGGAGTACAATAAATTCTAGCCTTAAGTTTAGTTAACAGAAAATCATGTTCAACATTCATTGGTTCTATTTATAGTTTTATTGGTTAGCGGTAAGTCAATTCCTGACAATGCTTTAACTATCAAGGCACAAGGCGAGACCCAGATGCAGCCACAGGAGGCAAATACTTGGAGTCTTAAAATGTTTATTAATCCAAAGGGTAGGCAAGAGAATGGTCGTGGACAGGCAATAGGTCAAAGCCAGATCAGAGTCCAGGACGTACAGAGTGGCAGACAGGCTCATGGTCAAGGCAGGCAGAATGGTCAGGCAGGAGGGAACAAAGTTCAGAGAACAGGCAAAGGTCAAAACTGGGAGGACTAGATAAAGGAGAATAGCAAAAGGAGTACGGGGAAACACGCTGGTTGACACCTGGAGGGGGTGGAGACAATCACAGGAACAGGTGCCACAGATCAGGGCATGACATTAACCTTATCATACCTCAAATGATCCATAAAGGGACCACTCTGAACATTTCTCAGAATACTTTTTACACCACTTACGTACGTCTATGTGTGGGTGTGCAAGTTGTATATTATTATTTTCCTCCATTGTTACTTTATCATCTCTAGTAACTCAGTAAACTTTTCTTCACCAAATCCTACTTTAGACTAGTGTTCTATTCATACAGGGGTTTAGATATTTACACTAGTTGTTCTATTTAACAGCATATTCAGGAATAATACTTTCCTATTTCATATCTCCATACAAAATAACCTTATAAATCTTTCGGGTTTTCCCCTCCAAATCGCAGCAACAATCACAGCTCAAATATTTCAATGGCTTCTCCTGTCAGTGCTCACTACCTGTAAATCAATGAGCAATGGTGGACAGAACCCCCAGATAAGGGTATAGATCTAAAAACTCAGCTCACAGCACTGGTTGAGGTATTCATTATTTTCCCTATATAACTCACACAGAACTGGAAATCTCAGCTCACATTTACACTGGAGCTAGTCCCCTGACAGTTCTCATTCACTCAGTACGTTATAGCTCAATTTCAATCTCTTATTGTCCAAATTTCAATCAGTTTAATATCCAAATTTCAATCTTGTCATCCAAATTTCAATCTGCTTAATATTCACATTTCAATCCAAATTTCAATCTTAATAGTACTAATTTCAATCAATTTATTATACAAATTTCAATCCGCTTAATATGTCACATCCGCATTCACTTAGTACTATTCCCAAACACACTCGGTAATCTCCCTTATTACCCATGTGCATCTTCAACAATTCGCTTGTCGTTACTTGCTATGCACCATATGTATCTCCTGTACATATTTAATAACATCACATATTCAAAAACACCTTGTGTTATTTGTAGTGGCTGTGGACCACATAGACATGTCATTGAAATGCCTACAGACAGCTGTCAGCAGGGCTTTCCATGGTACCGTTACACCCTTGCTCTAGTCTTCTTATAAAACTAGTTAATATCCTTCTCCCTATAAGACTACGAGTACCTTTTAAGAGTTACTCGCCTTGATTTTATTTTTTACGAATTTTTTGAAATTATTTTTATACAGATTCATTTAAATTAACTTACTGAAATCAGTTGCCGTCCCTCAATTGTTCACGGATGATGTGTCTCATCCTGGACAGCTCACAGTAAGGGTCTGGTCTGGGTGGGTCTCGTAGTCTTTTGGTCAGATGGGAATTTCCCTCCGCTTCATAAAATGTGCAACTGGTTTTCCTTGCTTACCCCTACTGGAAAGCTCCGCAGGCAGAATCAATCACCCTGTTTGTTGACGCCAAAATGGAAATTCTTACACAGGGACACTTGAAGTCAATCTTAAATGAATCATTGTATATTATCAGCATGCTGGAGAGATACCAACCAACTCAATGCACCATATGTACACATGTCGACCAGGAGCTCTAACGGGGAAGTCCCATTTAGTTCCCTTATATACTGGTTAAAGACATGCTACATAGGCATAGTTCATAGGGTTGGTTCCGGCGTGTGTCTGGCACGGTCTCCTATCTTAACTTAAAGAACGTATTCTGGGTGTTCTGCCAAATAGTCTAAAGCAGGGGTGTCAAACTCATTCCACGGAGGGCCTAGTGTCTGCAGGTTTTTGGTTTTTCCTTTCAATAAAGCCCTAGACAACCAGGTGTGGGGAGTTCCTAACTAATTAGTGATGTTAATTCATCAATCAAGTACAAGGGAGGAGCGAAAACCCGCAGACACTCGGCCCTCCGTGGAATGAGTTTGACACCTGTGGTCTAAAGGATGAGGTCATGACAGCCCCCCTGATATCTTTACCAGGCACAGGCAGAAACCAAGGAGTGTTTATGACACCAAAGACAAGATGAACAAAGTAACATTTCCTTTACACTGTTTAAAGGTCTTGCTCTACCTCGGCTACAGAGAGCTTGATCATACTGTCGTCCATAACAGCTGGTGCTCTCATGCATATGTTGTGTGTTGTCATGTGTTGCAACCCTCGAAGCGCGCATAGAAGGTATTTATCTCGTTTTGTAGACAGCTCGCAGCTGGGTTTCCCTTTGTAATCCATTCAAGTTTGCACACCCTGCCACATCCGACGGACGTCAGAGCCGGTGTAGTATGATTCAATCTTGGTCCTGTATTGACACTTTGCTTGATTGATGGTTCATTGTAGCATGATTTCTTATGTGTCTGGATTAGTGTCCCGCTTATTGGAAGTGGCTTGTGGTAATGGCTGGAGTGGAATCAGTGGAATGGTATCAAATACATTCCATTTGCTACGTCCTGGCCATTATTATGAGCCGTTCTCCCATCAGCAGCCTCCTGTGGTCACTGTGGGGACGTCGTCAATGCATTTATTAATGAAGCCGGTGATTGATGTGGTAAACTCCTAACTAACATCGGATGAATTCCAGTCTGTGCTAGCAAAACAGTCCTGTAGCGTAGCATCCACTTAATCGGACCACTTCCGTATTGAGCGCGTCACTGGTACTTCCTACTTGAGTTTTTGCTTGTAAGCAGGAGTCAGGAGGATAGAGTTATGGTCAGATTTGCCAGATGGAGGGCGAAGGAGAGCTTTGTATTTATCCCTGTGTGTGGAGTAAAGGTGACATGCTGGTAGAAATAAGGTAAAACGGGTTTCAGTTTGTTTGTGTGTTTGTACGTGTGTGTGCACGTGTGGTGTGTGTGAATGCAATAGTGTGTGTTTTTACACCGTCCAACGAAATGCTTACTTGCAGGTTCCTTAGCTAGGCACAATTTATAGTCCAACATTTACATTGGGGGCAAGTCTTTAAATTGTGCAGTATTTTGCAATCATAGTAAGAGTCTGGTAGCAGCAGTTGGGATGTGTGTGTAGCTTGAATGTGCTGTATATATGTGTGTGTGTGTGTGTGTGTGTGTGTGTGTGTGTGTGTGTGTGTGTGTGTGTGTGTGTGTGTGTGTGTGTGTGTGTGTGTGTGTGTGTGTGTGTGTGTGTGTGTGTGTGTGTGTGTGTGTGTGTGTGTGCATGAGTGAGTGCATGTGTGCTAAGGTGCAGAGTGTCAGAGCAGGTGGTCAGTCCAGTTCAAGTGTTCAGCAGTCTAATGGCTTGTAGATAGAAACAGTCTCTGAGCCTATTGGAATCAGACCTCATGCTCCAATAGAGTCTGCCCGACGGTAAGGGAGTGAACAGCTCGTGGCCGGGGTGTATAGGGTCCTTGATGATGCTGCGGCCTTCCTCAGACACAGTTTTGAGTAGATGTTCTGGATGGGTGAGAGCACAGTCCCAGTGATGTACTGGTCAGTCATCACCACCAGCTGGAGGGCCTTGCGGTCTTGGACGAAGAAATTCCCGTACCTGACCTATGCAACCGGTCAGGGCTCTCTCGATAGTGCAGCGGTAGCATTTGGAGAGGGCCCATGGTGGCATGCCAAATTTCTTCAGCCACCTTAGGAAGAAGATGCTGTTGCACCCTCTTTACAAGAGTGGTGGTGTTGTTGGTGCATTAAAACGGCTGACTCTCTCTACTGCAGTTCTGTCCCTGTGCATTACAGTATGTTCCCTCCTCTGCTTTTTGAAGAGGTAATTTCCATGTGAAAGGACCCATGAGCACCAACATGTGAGGTTCATAGGAGCAGGGGTCAGATTCGCTATCTGGCAATTCTGGCAAATGCCAAATGGGCTGGAGCATTTGTTTGTTGGGTGGGCTGGTCAAAATGTACACACACAAAAATATATTTTTATAAATGAAAATAAAACATTGAAAAGGGTGACATGGCCGGCGGCCCATGGGCCTGTTAAGATTTTTTTTTAAAAATCTTTATG
The DNA here is from genome assembly GCF_029448725.1 of Salvelinus fontinalis. Taxonomy (NCBI): domain Eukaryota; kingdom Metazoa; phylum Chordata; class Actinopteri; order Salmoniformes; family Salmonidae; genus Salvelinus; species Salvelinus fontinalis. The sequence goes on from NC_074689.1 coordinate 16,421,318, forward strand.
CATTTTTATTTTTTATACTATACTGTATAATGAGCCTTTGGCTGATCAATGGGCAATGGCTGCCCCCCCCCCTACCAAGATGGGCCGGCATGGTTCTCTGATAGGCTGAGCGGAGGTCACACAAACTCACATTCAAATTCAAACTTGGCATCAGGAAAGAGATATATGAAGCAGACATTTGTATTTCTATTTACATTTCTCAACTCTCCATATTCATCTCAATAGCAACTATGTTTATAACCATATTTGATGTGGCTTTGAGATATGGAGCGGCACTCGTGAGAAATGCACATCGGCCAATTCGAGGGCATAGGCCTATAGGTCTTATGGTTAGTAGAATACAACTACAAAGTCTTTTAGGACATAACATGTACTGCTGAATGAATACATGGCTACTAGCATTGGGTATTATATTTAGAGTTAGCGATCTAGTTCATGTGTTTAGAGTTTCGACTTCCTCACACAGACAGCACACGTCGGTGCGATGTATATGGGATCCATCACAGAGAAGAAAGAAACAAGGAACAGAGAAAAATGCGCTTTTATTAATTTATTTAAACCCATAGGTTTATTTATTTTCTGATAAAAGTATTGCCAACCATGACCCGAAAATGTTTCTCTGTGCATGGGTAGGCTATGCCTAAAAGATGTGAAAGGTGCCCCTCCGCGGGTGAGGAATGATTACACATCGAGAGAAGGCAGCATTGTGACACTCGTCCCCAGTCAGCACGCACACCTTTGGCCGACGTATCAAAATGCATAGGGAATATGTAGTTTGGAGAGTGTTTGCACATTGGCATGACGACGCAGAGACATAAGAACAGAATGTTAATGCCTGGCCGATGTCTAAATGATGTAGAGCTGTAGAATTTAGAATGTAGGCAAGACGTCTTGCCAGTGTGCTAACGCTCTCCATCTTCCCAATGGATCATGTATACGTTGTGACTAGGTAGGGCAGACTTACAGTGGGGCAAAAAAGTATTTAGTCAGCCACCAATTGTGCAAGTTCTCCAACTTAAAAAGATGAGAGAGGCCTGTAATTTTCATCATAGGTACACTGCAACTATGACAGACAAAATTAGAAAAGAAAATCCAGAAAATCACATTGTAGGATTTTTAATGAATTTATTTGCAAATTATGGTGGAAAATAAGTATTTGTGACTAGGTAGAGCACATAATTTGGTTTTAATACAGAGAGGTTAGAAAAAGTATCTAAATCCTTTACGAGGCTGTGGAGGGATTATATTTGTTGTTTAAAAAGAAAACATGAATCATCAGCGTACAATGACACCTTTGTTTTTAAGCCATGGATTTCTAATCCCTTAATATTATTGTTGGATCTAATTTTAAAAGCTAACATTTTGATGGCAGTAATAAATAGATGTGCCGACAGTGGACAACCTTGTTTAACTCCTCTTGACAGTTTAAAACTTTCTGAGATGTAGCCATTATTTACTATTTTACACCAAGGGTTATTATACATAACTTTAACATATTTTTATAAGAGATTCTCCCAAAATGAAATATTCTAGTCATTTATAAATAGATTTCAGTCATACTTTATTAAAAGCCTTTTCAAAATCAGCTATGAAAACCAGGCCTGGTTTCCCCGATATTTCATAGTATTTTATTGTTTCTAGTACTTGTCTTATATTATCTCCAATGTACCGTCCATGTAAAAAACCTGTTCGATTAGGATGAATAATATCTGACAATTCCTTTTTAATTCTATGTGCCAAGCATTTAGCTAGAATTTTTGCATCACAACACTGAAGTGTAAGAGGCCTCCAAGTTTCAGTAATAATGAAATCAGACCTTCTTGTTGAGTGTCCGATAATCTACCATTTATATAGGAGTGGTTAAAACATGCTAATAATGGTTTTCTGGGAATTTCTGAGAATATCAAAACAAGTTTGTTATACTTCCACTGGTATGCCATCCAGCACTGGAGTTTTCCCAGACTTAAAGGCTTTAATTGTATCAAGAATTTCCTCCTCTGTAATTTGGCCTTCACACAGTCTTTCTGTACAGATGTTAATTTTACATTATTAATAGGAAAACAATCCATACAATTAGCTTCGGTTAGTGGAGATGGAGGAGACTGAAACGAAAGAAAGAAAAAAAAAAAGTTTTTATTCCTATTTATCTGTACTCTTATTCCTTCAATTTCCTTTGTTAATATGGACTCTTTTGACCTAAATTTCTTTTGTTTTATAGATGAATACTGAATTGCATGGCCTCTAAAGGAACATTTTAAAGCATCCCATATAATAAGGGGATCTGCTGTACCTGTGTTTTGTAGGAAAAAGTCTGTTATAAATTCTTCTGTCCTAGTTATAAACAAGTTATCATCCAGTAGGCTTTGATTAAATTTCCAATATCCTCGCCCACATGGAAATTCTGCAAGAGTAATATATATGCCAATTATATGATGATCCGACCACATTCTGTCCCCTTTCAACACTTTTTTTTACTTTTGGTGTCACGGCCGTTGAAAGAAGTGGACCAAGGTGCAGCGTGGTCAGCGTACATTTTCTTTTTTATTTAAAATGTCGCCAACAGAACAACAAATGAAAAAAACAACCGTGAAGCTTACAGGGCATTAGTGCCACAAACAAAGTTAACTACCCACAAGGAAAGGAGGGGAAAAGGGCTACCTAAGTATGGTTCCCAATCAGAGACAACGATAGACAGCTGTCCCTGATTGAGAACCATACCAGCCAAAACATAGAACTAAAGAAACATAGAAAACAAAACATAGAATGCCCACCCCAAATCACACCCTGACCAAACCAAATAGAGACATAAAAAGGCTCTCTAAGGTCAGGGCGTGACATTTGGTGACAGAGAGAATGACATAAGAAAGTAATCAAGACGACTAGCTTGATTAAGCCTCCGCCATGTATATCTCACTAGGTCAGGGTATTTAAGCCTCCATATATCCACTAGTTCCAATATATCCATGACATTCATGATTTCCTTAAGTGCCTGAGGGTGATAGTTGATTTCCTTTACGGTCCATAGAGGTATTTAAAACCATATTAAAATCTCCCACCATAATAATAGAGTCTAGTGTTGCTTGTAGAGTTGATCTATTCTTATATATTATTTTCAAAGAAGCTTGATTATTTGGACCGTATAGGTTAATAAGCCATATCTTTTTATTGTCCAATAACATATTTAAAATCATCTATCTACCTTGAGGATCTGTTTGGACAATTTGCACATTTGGATCAAAATTACTGTTAACTAATATCACCACCCCTTTTAGAATTTCTTTGTCCATGGGAGTGTCAGTGTCTTATTAAAATGCATGTAACTGTGCACAATAACCTGTCATCCGTTGTAAATAAAATCATTGAAAAGTGGTCTTATGATACATTTAGATGTACGCACAAGCAAAATCACAAGCACACACAGATGCACACGCACACACACACACAACCTGCACGAAGACGAGCTAAACAGCTACACTAAATATACAAAAGTATGTGTACACCTCTTCAAATTAGTGGATTTGGCTATTTCAGCCACACCCATTACTGACAGGTGTAAAAAAAATCAAGCTCACAGCCATGCAATCTCCATAGACAAACATTGGCAGTAGAATGAACTTAGTGACTTTCAACATGGCACCGTCATAGGATGCCACCTTTCCAACAAGTCAGTTTGTCAAATGTCTGCCCTGCTAGAGCTGCCCCTGTAAGTACTGTTATTGTGAAGTAGAAACGTCTAGGATTAACAACGGCTCAGCCAAAAAGTGGTAGGCCACACAAGCTCACAGAACGAGACCGCCAGGTGCTGAAGCGCTTAGCGCCTGTCCTCAGTTGCAACACTCACTACAGAGTTCCAAACTGCCTCTGGAAGCAACGTCAGCGCAAGAAACTGTTTGTTGGGAGCTTCATGAAATGGGATCCATGGCCGAGCAGACGCACACAAGCCTAAGAAAACCATGCGCAATGCCAAGTGTCGGCTGGATTGGTGTAAAGCTCACAGCCATTGTACTCTGGAGCAGTTGAAATGCGAAATCTGGAGTGATGAATCGCGGTTCACCATCTGACAGTCCGACGGACAAATCTGGGTTTGGCGGATGCCAGGGGAACGCCACCTGCCCCAATGCATAGTACCAACTGTAAAGTTTGGTGGAGGATGAATAATGGTCTGGGGCTGTTTTTCATGGTTCGGACTAGGCCCCTTAGTTCCAGTGAAAGGAATTCTTAACGCTGCAGTATACAATGACATTCTAGACGATTCTGTGCTTCCAACTTTGGGGAAGGCCTTTTCCTGTTTCAACATGACAATTCTCCCATGCACAAAGCGAGTTCTGTACAGACATGGTTTGTCGAGATTGGTGTGGAAGAACTTGACTTGCCTGAACAGAGCCCTGACCTCAACCCCATCGAACACCTTTGGGATGAATTGGAACACAGACTGCGAGCCAGACCTAATCGCCCAACATAAGTGCCCGACCTCACAAATGCTCTTGTGGCTGAGTCCCAAAAATAATTGTTCCAACATCTAGTGGAAAGCATTCCCAGAAGAGTGGAGGCTGTTGTATCAGCAAAGGGGGGACCAACTCCATTTTAATGCCTATGATTTTGGAATGAGATGTTCGACGAGCAGGTGTCCACATACTTTTGGTCATGGTGTGTATATAGGATTCAGTAGGATTCACATGAAAGAGTGTTTACGCAGTTATACAACACTTGATTTGAGGATTTATAAATTGAACTCAGGGTGCAAATAGGAGAGCACAAAGTCATTATATTGAAATGTCACTCTCCACTACTGAAGTCATTGTTTATGAAATCTCTTCTGAAGGATCACAATGGGGTTTTGTTGTGCTAGCGTGAACTTACGCTGGCTGACGCTCCTTGTGAAATGCAATGTCTGAACTCCTACCCCCTGCTACAACTCCAACCTCCCCTCATAGCACGCAACATTGACAGCACTTATTTTTCTCTTCAGTAAACATAATAACTCTGCATATGGAGACGGGAGGTGGCCCCCACAACCATCAAAGACATAGGGAAAAGAAATCATAAAAAGAGAGCGAGGGAGAGAGCTCTGCAATCCACTTGTGACATGAATTCCCTGTATATATATGTGTGTGTGTGTGTGTGTGTGTGTGTGTGTGTGTGTGTGTGTGTGTGTGTGTGTGTGTGTGTGTGTGTGTGTGTGTGTGTGTGTGTGTGTGTGTGTGTGTGTGTGTGTGTGTGTGTGTGTGTGTGTGTGTGAGAGAGAGAGAGTATGTGAGAGTATGTGTCTTGGGGAGGTAGGGCACAGGGATCAGATGTATGGTTTTCACCACACTTCATATGGGCTATTAGTCAAACACATGTGCGCCCGCTTGCCTCTCTCTCTCTCTCTCTCTCTCTCTCTCTCTCTCTCTCTCTCTCTCTCTCTCTCTCTCTCTCTCTCTCTCTCTCTCTCTCTCTCTCTCTCTCCAGTCTGTAAGACTGAGACAATACGGTCTCCACATGCTGTGTGGCATGGAGGTCAGTACCACATATGGGTCCTGAAATGGGTGATTATCTGTAATGTGTACTTAAAGATGCCGCCCCGGGTCTTAAGCATTTGGAATTTTATAACATGTACGAATTGCAATATATATACCTAACATATTATAGGAAATGGATGACGTAGTACATAATTGTCTACAATTTTCGGGGACCTGTTTTGGCTCGTGAGCACTACTTTCATAACAACTGCCAAAAGCTATACAGAAGCTCTGGAGCATCGCCTTAATGACAAAAACGTGTTGTTTTAATGTTCCTATGAAACGTTTACTGCTGCAGTGTCCCCACAACAAGCTCATTGTCTCACTGCAGAATCCGACGTGTGTCCATAAACGTCAAATTTCGAAAGTTACGTTTAGGCATTCATTCCGAATACCGAAGCTAAGGGTCAAGGTTTGGGATTTCCGTCATTCTGAACGGTTAAGGTAAGGGTTAAGGTTTGGGATGGGGTTAAAACAATCCAAATAAAATGCCTGGGATTGAACAGTCAACCCTCAGAGCTGGAGCTCGCGGTTTACACCCATCTGCCATTTCCGTCAACAACGCCCTAGCAAAACGCAAGTCTACTTGATGGTAATAGTGCTCACTGTTGCCCCTAGTGACCAGTATTTGAAGTAATTTCCCGGTGTCCTGCTTAACTGGATGGCACACACATACATGCGCACACGTACACACGCACAAGCACACACACTCGCACTCTTGTAGTTGTTGCTTTGCAGTGAAATATTCCAAAATGATGTTCAATTTTCATCTCAGTATGCATTGATACTCATTGCACAGTATTGATATCGGAGACAACTAGTTGAAACCCTTCACAATGTCTTTGTGCCGGGAGCTAAGTCTGTGGGACCAGGCAGCTGATACTTGGTGGGTTTGAAGTGTTACCCCACACCTCCTAATTACAGCTTTCACAAACAAGGAGAAATAATTGAGTAATGAGCCTGTGCTTTTGTGTGCTCTCCAACATAGTGAGAGTGCGTGTGCGTGTGTGTATTTGTATGTGTGTGTGTGTGTTTGTTTGTATGTGTGTAGGCTCTCCAACAGAGTGTATTGTCCTTTATTGCTCTTCCCCTCCCTTTAATTGAAGGGCTCTGTCGGCATGTTGGGGTTTGAAGATGCCAAGCCACAAATACCACACGTCCTTCTTTGATTAAGTGTTTTTGCCCATGTCTGTGTATACGAGAGAGAGAGTGTGTGTATGTATGTGTGTGTGTGTGTGTGTGTGTGTGTGTATGCACGCTTGTGTGTGTGTGTGTTGTGTTAGTGTGTGTGCATGTGCAGGGGAATCTGTTGCACCTGGAGCTGCAGGGAGAGAGAATCGAGTATCTCTCATAGCTAATGCCTTTGCGACTCACAAGGTCAATTATCATACAAATCTGACTTCACGCTTTCTCTTTGAGAAGCCCTCTCCTCTCCTCAGCACACGTGCACATTTTGGCAACCATTACCACAGCCCCCCTTCTCTCTCCCCTCCCACGCCTGTACTCTGCTCAAAGCTGGATCCAAGAAAGAATCTGTGAGGTTTTACACTTGATAAACTCATTTCAGTGGTGTCCAACATGGCAGCCGTTCACTTGTAAGCTTCAGTCCTTCAATCCCACCCCCGTTCAGTTGGACATGTAAATGGCAGAGGATAAGGAGTCCAGGCTCTGGTTATCTATAGCGTTCTGTTCATAGCCGGTGAAGCACAAACTCCCTGTTAATAGAATTGACTCCCTGTTAACGGTTACAAGTACTAGCAAATCACTTTAACATAAATACATTCATAAAAACAAATGGATTTAAGTAAATAACTCTGGTCATAGTGCACGAGGAGGAGGAAAGCATCGTGAAAAAGCATGGACCTGCGTTCGGAAAGCAGCAATGTGACTGAGCGTTCTTTCTGTGCTCATGTTGGATTGAAGTCTCTAGCCCATTGGCTACTCTCCATGCACCCATGTGACACACACACACACACACACACACGCACGCACGCACGCACGCACGCACGCACGCACGCACGCACGCACACACACACACACACACACACACACACACACACACACACACACACACACACACACACACACACACACACACACACACACACACACACACACACGCGCACACACACACACACACACACACACACACACACACACACACACACGACACCAACTCCACCATCAAGTTTGCTGGCTACACCACGGTTGTAGGCCTGATTACCACCAACAATGAGTCAGCCTATAGGGAGTAGGTAAGTGAGCTGGCATTGTGGTGCCAGGACAACAACCTCTCCCACAACGTCAGCAAAATAAAGGAGATGATCATTGACTTGGGCAATTCCATAGAAACGGATTGCAATGAGACTCAGATGTTTTAATTTAGAGTAAATGTATGCCAAACAAAAACCATTGATTTCAATGTTTAACAAACCATACAACTCTATGCACAAGGACTACTTTTAACAATTTACACTGAACATTTTACAAAAACACATTTACTAGAAGAACTGTGCAGATGCAAAGTTTGGTAACAGAATTTCACTAAAATCTCCCTTTTTTATGTGAATTTGTGAACGAATTAAGGATAAAAGGTGTCTGCTATGATGTGACACCTTGAGTTAGAAAAATATATATTTTAGTTATTGAACTACAGTACTACAGTAAGTGAAGTGGATTTACACACAGTAGCAGAATTTCAATATCAGAATTTCATCATGGGTCCCTGATATGTACTACACAGGAATGCATAATTATGGATATGAATGTCATTCTCTTCATGGTGATGTATCCTAAATAAGTACACAAAGGTAGAAATATGCAATATCCTCCTTTGCATATTTGGGAATTATTCAACACACTGGCTATTATTCTAATGAGCTCCGCCACCAAACAAGATCAAATTTGGTTGGTCTGGACCGGACCAAATCTGAACCAATCATAGACGTCTGTGTTTCACACTTTCGGAAATCAATGTACAGCACAGTGGCGATCAGTAGAGTACAGGAGAGTTCAGTACAGTAGAGTTCAGTACAGTAGAGTACAGTACAGTAAAGTAGAGTATAGTTCAGTATGGTACGGTAAATTACATTGTAATTAACTCTAGTGTGCTCTACTGTGTACTGTCCTGAACGCCACTCCACTCTATTCTATTCTACTCTACAGTACAATACAGGACTCTAATTTACTGAACTATACTACCAAACTATACTAGACTTGTCCTTAAGGTACTATACTGTACTGGACTCTATTGTGCTCTTCTGTACTGTAGTGTGCTTTCCAAAAAATCTTCAAGATACGTGGGTTTCTGCTAATGGAATTTCAAGGCACAAAGCAATGTTTCTTAAACTTACAGAAGGTGGAAAAGCATACCCTATATTTAGTTTAGGATATGCTTTCCACCTTCTGTAAGTTTAAGAAACATTGCTTTGTGCCTTGAAATTCCATTAGCAGAAACCCACGTATCTTGAAGATTTTTTGGAAGTGTGTTGATATTAGTTGGTAGGGGTCTTTACTTCAACATGACTGTGTTCTGATGTATTTCTCATACCTTTAATTACTTTTTCTGGTAGATGATTTCTAAGACCTCTTTTCTATCTGTTTGACAGGAAATCAAAGCCTTTGCTTATTATACATTTGTAGGATGGAAAATGGTTGAAACAATTATATATGCCTTAATTAAAAAATAGATATAGACTCTTCGCTTTCATTTGACACCCAATTTGAGATGCTCCTATGCAGTGGCGGACTGGGACAAGAATTTGGCCCTGGCATTTTATCCACACCAGCCCACATCACTGCACACGCCGCCAACTCACCATTTTGTTTGCCTCCTTGTTGTGCTGTCCATCTGTCTCAGCATCTTTTCTGCAGTCACTCTTTACTTCTTCTTGTTCTCTGTCTTTCTTTCTGTCTGTTTGTCTGTCTGCTTAAGACTTATACATTATAAAAGCCAAGAGAATTAATTAGGCTATACTGCAAATGAGTTCCTGTCATATGTGTTCCCCTGAATCAACACCTACCCTAAGTGTTAATTACTATTACAGGGCTCCTAACCTCGTCCCAAGACTATTGCGCACACCACATATAAGCCTGGGATGTCAACGATTCAAAGTTGGCCTTAGTGGGAGTTATCATACAATTCTATGGGAGTGACCTTACTGAGTAAAGTACTTGTCATCATTTAATTTTTGTTAAGGCTTATGCCGGGAGCTCCTCCCGGTATTTCTGTATTGGCTAAGGAAGGCCAAGTTTGATGTGTTGGTCCACCAGACTCTTTGCGCAATTGGGCAGAAGTGCCTGGGAAAGTGGTTGCAGGGCTCCAGGCTAAGATTTTCCGTTATTGTCACTGATGCCACTAACCTTTACAGCTGATGGCACCAGCCCATGATTTAAATCATGAGTTTCCATCTTATAAAGTCATACATAGTGTTTTATTAAGAAGTGTAATAAATAGACTACTGATTTATTCTAGAAATAAGTTGTTTAATCTAACATGTCCAAGCAGGAATGCATGATTCAAGATAATTTGATGTGCAACCTAGGGGCGGCAGTTGGTTAGAGCATTGGACTGGTAACCGGATGGTTGCAAGATCGAATCCCCAAGCTGACTCTGTAAAAATCTGTTGTTCTGCCCCTGAACAAGGCAGTTAACCCACTGTTCCTAGGCCGTCATTGTAAATAAGAGTTTTTTCTTAACTGACTTGCCTAGTTAAATAAAGGTAAAATCCAGTGACTCTCATCAATTTCAGGATGACAATTAGTTGCTGTATTTTAATGTCCAAATAGAACTCCAGAATGTCAAGATATTTTTCATTAATTAGAGATTAATTACATACATCTATATGTGCACTAACTAATATCATAGGCTAATTAATTTGAGGTTCAACACCTGCCCAGAAAGCACACATACATCTCGCCGACGTCGGCCTGACAGCAATATATCGTTAGTAGATCTCGTTCCATTTAGAAGATTGGCGGGAGGGTGGCAGTCACATGGCCGCTCAGCGTCACGGAGTCGGCCGTGGATCCTTTAGACATCGAAATTGGGACCCAGATAGCACACATAGTATATATATTTACCCCAATAATATATGGGGGATTGGACATGATGCAGACAATTACATTGATGGAAGCAGCAATGTAATTGCCCCCTGAATTTTTTTTATTTTAAATGAATTAACACTGACAAGCTGCAACCCTAGCAATAGCTGAAGTGCACATGGAACCACTGTAGCAATTGTTTCAAGAACTGGTATCAATGTCACCAAATACAAAAATACTACTTTTCATTGACTCCTGCATTGATCGGTTGGATTGATTGATTGATTGATTGATCAATTCATTCATTAATATCCTCCTCATGTATTAATCCATTGTTTTGGTGTTTGCTGTGCAAGGTGATATCCAACCCTCCAAACCCACACCACTCTCTGCCACATTGTTAAGGCAGTCAATGTTGTTCTCCTCCTCAGACGAGGAGGAGCATGGATCGGACCAAGATGCGGATTGGTAATTGTACATGTTTAATGTAAAAACACAAGAAAACACTACAAAATACAAAACAACAAACGTGACTAACCTCAAACCGTCCTGTGTGGCCCAAACACTAACACAGGAAACAAACACCCACAAAACACCAGTGAAACCCTGGCTGCCTTTGTATGACTCTCAATTAGAGACAAACAATACACACCTGTCTCTAATTGAGAATCATACCAGGCCGAACACAAAACCCCACATAGAAATACAAAACATAGACAAACCCACCCAACTCACGCCCTGACCAACTAAAATGAATACAAAACAAAGGAAAACAGGTCAGGAACGTGACAGAACCCCCCCCTTAAGGTGCGAACTCCGGGCGCACCAGCACAAAGTCTAGGGGAGGGTCTGGGTGGGCGTCTGTCCACGGTGGCGGCTCTGGCGGTGGACGAGGTCCCCACCCCACCATAATCAATCCCCGCTTCTTTATCCCCCTCCCAATGACCACCCTCCCACTAACCCCACCTAAATGAAGGGGCAGCACCGGGATAAGGGGCAGCACCGGGATAAGGGGCAGCACCGGGACAAGGAGCAGCACCGGGACAAGGGGCAGCACCGGGACAAGGGGCAGCACCGGGACAAGGGGCAGCACCGGGACAAGGGGCAGCACCGGGACAAGGGGCAGCACCGGGACAAGGGGCAGCACCGGGATAAGGGGCAGCACCGGGACAAGGGGCAGCACCGGGACAAGGGGCAGCACCGGGACAAGGGGCAGCACCGGGACAAGGGGCAGCACCGGACTGTAGGGCAGCTCCGGACTGTACGGCAGCTCCGGACTGTACGGCAGCTCCGGACTGTACGGCAGCTCCGGACTGTAGGGCAGCTCCGGACTGTCGGACGTCTCTGGCAGCTCCTGACTGGCGGGCGTCTCTGGCAGCTCCTGACTGGCGGGCGTCTCTGGCAGCTCCTGACTGGCGGACGTCTCTGGCAGCTCCTGACTGGCGGGCGTCTCTGGCAGCTCCTGACTGGCGGGCGTCTCTGGCAGCTCCTGACTGGCGGGCGGCTCTGGCAGCTCCTGACTGACGGACGGCTCTAGCGGCTCCTGACTGACGGACGGCTCTACTGGCTTGGGACAGACGGGCGGCTCTAATGGCTCGTGGCAGACGGATGACTCAGATGACGCTGGGCAGACAGATGGCTCAGACGGCGCTGGGCAGACAGATGGCTCAGACGGCGCTGGGCAGACAGATGGCTCAGACGGCGCTGGGCAGACAGATGGCTCAGACGGAGCTGGGCAGACAGATGGCTCAGACGGAGCTGGGCAGACGGGCCGTTCAGGCACCGCTGGGCTGACGGCAGACTCTGGCCGGCTGAGACGCACTATAGGCCTGGTGCGTGGTACCGGAACTGGAGGTACCGGGCTGAGGGCACGCACCTCAGGGCGAGTGCGGGGAACAGGAACAGGGCACACTGGACTCTCGTGGCGCACTCTAGGCCTGGTGCGTGGTACCGGAACTGGAGGTACCGGGCTGAGGGCACGCACCTCAGGGCGAGTGCGGGGAGAAGGAACAGTGCGTCCAGGGCTCTGGAGACGCACAGGAGGCTTGGTGCGTGGTGCCGGAACTGGAGGCACCGGGCTGGAGACACGCACCATAGGGAGAGTACGTGGAAGAGGAACAGGGCTCTGGAGATGCACTGGAAGCCTGGTGCGTGGTGTAGGCACTGGTGGTACTGAGCTGGGGTGGGAAGGTGGCGCCGGATATACCGGACCGTGAAGGAGGACACGTGCTCTTGAGCACCGAGCCTCCCCAACCCTACCAGGTTGAATGGTCCCCGTAGCCCTGCCAGTGCGGCGAGGTGGAATAGCCCGCACTGGGCTATGCAGGCGAACCGGGGACACCACCTGTAAGGCTGGTGCCATGTACGCCGGCCCGAGGAGACGTACTGGAGGCCAGATACGTTGGGCCGGCTTCATGGCATCCGGCTCGATGCCCAACCTAGCCCTCCCAGTGCGGCAAGGTGGAATAGCCCGCACTGGGCTAAGCACGCGTACTGGGGACACCGTGCGCTTTACCGCATAACACGGTGTCTGACCAGTACGACGCCCTCTTACTCCACGGCAAGCCCGGGGAGTTGGCTCAGGTATCCAACCCGGCTTCGCCACACTCCCCTTTAGCCCCCCCCCAAGAAATTCTTGGGTGAGCCTCTCGGGCTTCCAGCCTCTCATCCGTGCTGCCTCCTCAATCCACCGCTCCTGGGCTGTGGCTGCCTTCTTCACCTCCCGAGAGCGGCGATTCTCTCCAACCCTTCCCCAGGGTCCTTTTCCGTCCATGATCTCCCAAGACCATTCCTCCTGTGTCCAGTGCCTTAGTTCTTTCTCTCTCTCCTCAATCCGCTTGGTCCTGTTGTGGTGGGTGTTTCTGTTAAGGCAGTCAATGTTGTTCTCCTCCTCAGACGAGGAGGAGCATGGATCGGACCAAGATGCGGATTGGTAATTGTACATGTTTAATGTAAAAACACAAGAAAACACTACAAAATACAAAACAACAAACGTGACTAACCTCAAACCGTCCTGTGTGGCCCAAACACTAACACAGGAAACAAACACCCACAAAACACCAGTGAAACCCTGGCTGCCTTTGTATGACTCTCAATTAGAGACAAACAATACACACCTGTCTCTAATTGAGAATCATACCAGGCCGAACACAAAACCCCACATAGAAATACAAAACATAGACAAACCCACCCAACTCACGCCCTGACCAACTAAAATGAATACAAAACAAAGGAAAACAGGTCAGGAACGTGACACACATACTGTAAATACAAACTGTCAATCAAAACACAAGAAAAAAGCTATGACATCTTCTGCAACACTCCACAGCTTAAGGCAGACATAAAATTACACGATATTAAGCTGTCAGTCAACAAAATGACAAACTTCTCCATTATACATGGCTTAGGGCCAGATATTCCTGTATGGGAAGGGTCCACAGGCAAGGTGTTTGTTATGAGATGCCACTGCAGTACACAGAATGGAGAGATGAGTGATGATAGTCAACTGAGAGGCTGTGACTGTTCTCCTCTGGTCCTGAGTGACCCTGTTTCATAATCATGTGTGTGTGGGCGCACGGGTGTGTGTGTGTGTGTGTGTGTGTGTGTGTGTGTGTGTGTGTGTGTGTGTGTGTGTGTGTGTGTGTGTGTGTGTGTGTGTGTGTGTGTGTGTGTGTGTGTGTGTGTGTGTGTGCAGCAAGTCTCTCAAACAGCTGTGAGACTCAAAGGCCAGTGTTGAAGAGACCCAGCGAACCACATCTTAAACTATATATCTCCCCATCAACCCCACACACACACAACCCTAGACAGACAGGTCTGCCTGTCGCCTCAATAAAATCAAATCAAATCATCCAACAAGCCCAACAGTTTCTTCTTTAAGTGTTTGCCTCGAAGACCCCGCTGCCTGCTGCCACCCGCAGACCTGAGAACCTGACACACTCTGATCCCTCCCTAGGATCCTTCTCGCTCTCTCTGAAATGCAATCTCAGTCACTCACTAGATAGGACACTGGGACCCCAGGAGGGAGGCTGAGATTTAGAAAAAGGAGACAGAATAACTCCACTGGAAGGAAATGGAAAATATGAAAGCTGAACTGAGCTGAAAGATGGAGAAGTGAAGAGTAGCAGTCCTTCTCATTGCAGAGGCCCCATATGATTCTTATACAGGGAGCCTACAAGACACATAGGTGGATGGCAATTTAACAGATTCTGGAATTAGAAATGGGAAATATATACATTTATTGAAATAATACTGCATTAGTATTTCATTTCTGCTTGTCAACCCCCCTCCCCAGTTCATTAACACTGCCAGCATGGTTTTGCTCTCTCTCTCTCTCTCTCAGCACCAACGCAAGCTCAAGGCTGAGGTAGAAATGTAATGTAAAGCTCAATTAAGGGCAGCACCATTGACAGTAAGGTACTGAATTGCAAACACACATGAATGTCTTTCCTTTCCTAATTATATCTGTGTAGTATAAATATGTCTGAGGAAGGAAGGAGAGCTCATCAGAGAGAGGGAGAGAAAGCTTGCAATTGCACCGTGGGTGACACCATCTCCCTTCGCCAGGTGATACCTGGAGTGACGGTAGATTAGTGCTCTGTAGGTGGGACGTGTTAATCAAAAGAGTCACACTGTAACACATCACCCCTCATCCCATCACTCCCTGAACACCTTATCCCTCATCCTCCCATCCCTTCTTCCCCTTGTCTGTCCCTGAACACATTACCCCCTGTCCCTTCATCTCTCCTTGAGCTACAGTGTTGGCAGGACCCATGGTTCTAGAGTGGAAGCTAGTCTCATTTCATATTCTCCCTGAAGCTGTATAGCATAGAGTAAAACTATACTAAATGAGGGGGTCTTTCACCATCACCAAACAATGGAGTTCTGCAATCTACTGTGCCTGTCTGCTGATTATTATAGAACACACAGCTAGGGCATGCGCTCAAGTATAGGGTTTGTTCAATGCTAGCAGCAACATTCTCAACATGAGTCATTGTATGAGGAAAAATACACAGTATACAGTATATGTTTTTAATTAAAATGCAATCCAGTATAATCTAATATTGCTTTTGGGATGGTTCTAATAGATAGGCTGCCATCTATAACATTTCAATATACTGTATTCTCCTTATGTCACGATCGTCTTCGGGTGAAAGAGAGGACCAAGGCGCAGCGTGATATAGATACATCTTTTATTTGAGAAGATGAAAATGAACACTAATACACACTAAACAAAAACAACCGTGAAGCTACAAACGAAAGTGCAGACACAAACTACTAACGTCAAACGTAGACAATTACCCACCACCTACCTAATGCCTATGGCTGCCTTAAATATGGCTCCCAATCAGAGACAACGATAGACAGCTGTCTCTGATTGAGAACCAATCCAGGCAACCATAGACTTACATAAACACCTACACTGAACACAACCCCATAAACTCTACAAAACCCCCTATACAATACAAACACCCTAGACTAGACAAAAAACACACAAACATCCCCCATGTCACACCCTGACCTAACTAAAATAATAAAGAAAACAAAGATAACTAAGGCCAGGGCGTGACACCTTACCTCTCACTAATGACATGTATACTGTATTTTTTTCTGCATTTTGTGCAGTTTGCATTTTGAAAATGAAAAAATCTGAATGATAAAAAATATTAATTAACCTAGGTTGTCATGGCATTGTAATTACAACAGGCTCAGTCATTTTATCTGTCTCATGAGGTTCTCATCAGTGCCCTGTGTTCTTGGCTTGTAAATTAACTTTATTGCCCACTCTCACTTAAAGTCATCATGATTAAATAAGCCATCTTGGCGTGTATGTACAGTATGGGTCTAAATCTTGAACGAAGGACCTTTCAACCTCATGCCATCATCATTTAGACAGAATAAAAATTGGTAGACATTACGTCATCAACTAAATATTCTTTGTGGCTGGATGGTCCATTAACATCCATCAGAGGGTTTTCATATGATTTGGTCCCAATCTAGATATACTCTATGTCAATATTATGAACACCAAGGAGGTCTGAAATGTCCTCTAAACCATTTTAATTGACTACAGTCTCAAAAATAGCAGATCATTTCCATATTTGTAAACCTTTTCGTACAAAATCTTTGTTACTGTGCAATATCGAAAAGTGTAAGTCACTATTTCAAATTACATTCAAGTGTCCGTCCTTAGCCCGTAAGGTTTCTTGAAGGAAAATCAAGTGCTCTTTCAACCATCTAAGTTACATTCATTGTGAGTCGCTAAATACTTTGAAGCATATTGATTTGCTCCCCCTCAACGTCTCATCAGTACTTCTCCCTCAACAAACATCGCTGTGGCATGACAGACTGAGAGGCTGCTCATCAATAGCTCTACTTGTCTTGTCTGTGTGTGTATGTGTGTGCGCATGTGTGTGCGCATGCCAAAATGTACACTATTCTCTATATAGTGCACTACTTTTGACCAAGGCCAATAGGGTTCTGGTCAAAAGCAATGCACTATAATGGGAATAGGGTGCTATTTGGGACTCACATCTGTGTCTATCTGAATGCATTTAACAAGCCTGGAATATGGGACGTTCTGGAGCGGAATAACTCAATGCCACATGAAAACAGCTTACCTGCAATTATTGCATCTGAGGTATCATTTCCCCCCTCTGGTTTTGTTAGCTTTATAAACCTAGAAAAAAAAACAGTCGTAATTCAGGATTTTGACAGGTAATAAACAGACACAGGTGGGGATATGCTAGTATTAAATACTCTCTCAGTACTGTTGAGAAGAGACTGGATTGTGCATCTAATACATGTACAGTAGGTATATCTATAGGTATTAAGACAATGTAATTTATAGCAGTGAGCAGATAACACTATTGAATAGCCACTGTCTGTCCGCCAGGATTTTTCTTTCCCCAAAGGGACAAAAAACAGAACTGTTCTCAGGAACAAGGGCTTAGCAAAGCCATGGAAGTTCAAAATATTACGTTTTGGAAACCATTTAACTTTGATAACTGCTAGGATTATATGTATATGTGTGTTGAAGAGAGGGAAGAGATTTAAATTGTTAAATATCATTTGGAAACTTTGGAAACTATAGGAACATTGGAAAGTATTTGAACATATGGAGATTACGGATAATACTCTAATTCCTATTCAGTTAGTTAGTGTCTAGAAACTCTGCTCTGTTTTCAACACTCTGTGGCCTCTGGCTCCAGACAACTCTTCTTTTTCATTACAGAGAACTTGAATGTGCATGTAATCTGTCAACTCCATTTTGGAGGCTGCAATAAAGTGTGCATTCAGGTATGACAAAGTGGTTGTTGATGAAAATGTATTTGAATGACAACAGCAACCCAAGGGAATTTGCCCAGCTTAAGTGACCTTAGATTCCACTGTTAATATCTATTCAGATTTTTTTTGTATTTCATATTTATTTTCAGAAAGACAGCATACCATAATAAAAACATACCATATGTACCATGTACCATAATAAAAACATACCCATATGTACCATGTACCATAATAAAAACATACCCATATGTACCATGTACCATAATAAAAACATACCCATATGTACCATGTACCATAATAAAAACACTGAACAGTTTATAATACGTTTTAGGGACTCTAATACCCTGACTGGTATGGGCACAAGGGGAATCCGAGAAGGGCATTATCAAGACAAAATCTCTCGTTCCAACAGTGGGATTCAACTGAGCATAAAAGATGGGTCCTCTCCCTGCGAGACATCCATTTGGAACTAAGAGTCTGAACAGACCATTCTGGTGAAGCAAAGTCAATAGAGTAGACACTGAATTGTGGTTGTCCAAAACTTTGCAGGGGCCAAAGTATCGTTTCAACACAAGTTGACGTGCCTGTCTCAGACTTTCAACTCCATTGTCAGGCATCCAGGCATCCCTCTTTTTGATTAATATTTAAAGCCTAAAAACAGAAATCAGTGTTAAAGGCAATTGGCCACATCGATTCCCAGATGCCAGGACGTCCATTGTGGTATTTGATGTCAGGGACCGGATGCTGGTGTTTAAAGTGATGTGTGGCCCGCGGCTTGCTGATGCCAGCTTTTAGAGGGAGGCCCAGGCTACGCCTATTTCTGAGTGAGTGTGGTCAATCCCTCCATGGATGAAACTGTCTAAAAACACAACAATGAAGAGCATCACTAGATTCCACAGAGATTCATCTAGGAGTGATAGCCCATGGAAACGATTTCAGTAAGATTTTAGTCTATTTTGAGATTTGAGAAAAAGCATTATTACCCTAATAATGTTGTTCTGAACACTGAGAGACACTGCATCCTTCCAATAAACACTATAACCCAGGGATCATCAACTAGATTCAGCGGGGGGACAATTTTTTCTTGAGCAGATGGTCGGGTGGCCCAAACAGAATTACAAATAATTTGTAGACTGCAAATTGACCGCAAGAAGCGCAAACATATATCTGTCACGACTTCCACCGAAGGTGGCTCCTCTCCCTGTTCGGGCGGTGCTCGGCGGTTGTCGTTGGCCTACTAGCTGCCACCGATCCATTTTTCCTTTTTGTTTGTGTCTGTCTGTTTTGTTTACACCTGTGTCCTACTACTTGATTTCGGTGGGTTTATTAACCTCTGCTGCCTGCTAGTCTTTGTGTGGGATTGTTTGCTGTGGTTACTTTGTTAGGGGTGCGTGTCTGCACCACAGGGTTTTATTTTCTCACGGCAGTTGTACCGTTTTGGTATGTGTTTAGGAGTAGAGGTTTCTCCTCCGTGTGTAGCGTTTATTTCCCTGTGTGTGGCGACCTCGTTTGGGCGTGTTCCCCCCATGTTGTTGTTGAGTTGGGACTTCTGAATAAACGATTGTGCCACTGGGACTTCCTTGCTCTCCTGTTCCTGATTCCTGCACCTCCCTCCTTCTAGGAGGCACATAACAATATCACATTTGACTAAAACATAATCATTTCAAACCTTGCTTACCCTTGTATACGATCACGTCTCTCTATTATGCGTTGGAATACTTGGGAACAGGAGACTGCACATAAACACCTACAGTGCAGTGAACAAGAGAGACTGCACATAAACATTTACTATGCAGTGAAAAAGGGAGACTGCACATAAACATTTACTATGCAGTGAAAAAGGGAGACTGCACATAAACACCTACAGTGCAGTGAACAAGAGAGACTGCACATAGACACTTACAGTGCAGTGAAAAAGGGAGACTGCACATAAACACTTACTATGCAGTGAAAAAGGGAGACTGCACATAAACACTTACTATGCAGTGAAAAAGGGAGACTGCACATAAACACTTACAGTGCAGTGAAAAAGGGAGACTGCACATAAACACTTACAGTGCTGTGAAAAGGGAGACTGCACATAAACATTTACTATGCAGTGAAATTTGCCCCCTTCCTGATTTTCAAAATGTTTGCATATTTTTGATACTTAATGTTATCAGATCTTCAACCAAAACCCAATATTGGATAAAGGGAACCTGCATTTAATTAACACAGTTATGCAACACCAAATTCCCCTGTGTGAAAAAGTAATTGCCCCCTACACTCAATATCTGGTTGTGCTACCGTTAGCTGCAATGACTGCAACCATATGCTTCCTGTAGTTGTTGATCAGTCTCTCACGTCGCTGTGGAAGAATTTTGGCCCGCTCTTGCATGCAGAACTGCTTTACCTCTGTAACATTTGTGGGTTTCAAGCATGAACTGCTAGTTTCAAATCCCGCCACAACATCTCAATTGGAATTAGGTCTGGACTTTGTCTAGGCCATTCCAAAACTTCAAATGTGTTGCTTTTGAACCATTTTCATGTAGACTTGATAGTGTGTTTTGGATCATTGTCTTGCTGCATGACGCAGCTGCGCTTCAGCTTCAGCTCACAGACGGATAGCCTGACAATTCTCTGATACAGAGCAGAATTCATGGTTTCTTCTATTAAGGCAAATTGTCCAGGTCCTGAGGCAGCAAAGCATCCCCAAACCATCACACTAACACCACCATGCTTGACCATTGGTATGAGGTTCATACTATGGAGAGTTTGATTTTCGCCAGGCATAATGAGACCCATGCAATGCAGTCATTCTAGCTAAAGGTGGCACAGCCAGTTATTGGGTCTAAGGAGGGAATTACTTTATCACACAGGGTCATTGGGTGTTGCATAACTTTGTTTATGAAATACTGTAAATGCAATAAGCATATAATTGTTGTGTTATTTGTTCACTCAGGTTCCCTTTATCTAATATTAGGTTTTGGTTGAAGATCTGATAACGTTCAGTATTAAACATCTTCAAAAGTAGAGAAAATTAGAAAGGGGGCAAATTTTTGCACAGCACTGTAGATGTCAACTCTGATTTAGCGAAATTACAGCCCAACCCAAGCACAGGATACCACTGTTCCTTCTCTTTAAGCATGTCATTTTGCATCCTCTCATTGGAGAATGGAACACACAGCACTGTAAACAAAAACCAATGTCCCAATATTGAGAAAAATGCTATGGATGTGAATCTCTAAAAGAAGCACAGTTTAGGCGTTCATGTCCTCTCCGTCAGTTTGAGGAATATATTTATTTATTTATTTATCTATAGAATTCAATTTGGAGCCACCATTTCAAGGGCACTGCTTTTCCAATCAGGCTCCTGATGGTGGCATGCGTGGTTATTGATGTTGGACGCTCACTCTGCTGGCCATTTCAAGCAGACCAATTTTCTAGCTATTTACCACACAGCTATGGCCACATTGATTTCAAGTAGGCCTTATGGTATTGCAGTTCATTTTTTATACATGCAATGACAGGCACTGATCAACAGGATTGAACTCTCAGATACAGAGCCGTACATTATATTATCTATGATTGATCCTGCTAAATATGTTTGGGTCTGTTTTGGAGGTAAGGGGTTACAACAACCCATGTCAGTGATAGTGGTTATTCGGGATGGGAGTTTAGCACAATCCCTGTACATTTTAGTCCTTTTCAAGCCAAAGGTATTTAGTTACTTATCAGACGCAAGTTAGTGAATCAAACTGTGAATACGAATGGTATACATGTTGATCAACAAATTCTGTGGATAATATAGCAATTTGATAGAAATAAAAGAAGAAACATGACAAAATCTCCGTGTCTTTTAAAGCTTGTAGTGAGGGTTACTCCGTCGTCAAGGCTGTCCTAGTTCAGGTCTTTCAATGTCCATGGCTCAGCTTGCCTTTCTCCTTTCCTGGAAGCGCAATCAAAAGCACACTAGGTCCTGCAGTCCATTCTTAGGCTGTGCTGAATGCTCAAGGATAAATGATTTTCTCTCTGCTATAGAACTATCGAAGTTGTAGCAGAAGGGGGTGAAAAATAGCCCCTTCTTCCTACTCTTTAGACATCATTTAAGTGTAACTATACACTGTAACTATGCAGCCAGATCGATATGTTGGAGGAGCAGTTGTTACAAATCTGAATGCAAGTTTATTGTGTTGAAATTCATTTCCAATTTAGGCAGGTTGAAACAAATGGAACTTGTTACTGCACATCCTGTAAGAGAAACACTTGAGACAAATCATTCTAGCTGTCTTGCACATCTGCAACTCTTCAATCAGTCACCATTCTGGTGTGTGACTCTGAGCCTTTAATAGGAAACATTGTTTCAAAATGAGAAGGTCGGACACATTCACAGGAAACACTGTTTCAAAACGACAAGGTTGGATATAATCACAGCGAAACACTTGAAATCATGTGTGAGACAGAATTCAAAGCATAAGGTGTTTCTCAGCTGAATAGAAATGCAGCTGTATAATACCAGACCCTTCACTGAAATCAAGACATTGTGAGACAAATCCTGTATAGACCAAAAACAACCTTGAAAATATTACATTGTATTTAACATTGTATATAAAATACCTCCTCGAGTACATTCCTGGCGATTATTATGTCAAAATGTAATTTTCTTATCAAGGGTTGCATTGGGGGATACCTAAGACCAGCATATAGCAAAAAAAAATACAAAAATACTGAAATATACTGTGGGGAACTTTGTTGAATATCAAGGGGCAATGTTGAATCTCCAGACACAAATCCCAACCTAGGAAGTTGTACCCAAAGTTTTATCTTCAAACCCTGGTTGCCTTATCTTATTTTCACCGTCAATTTATGTTGTATAAAAGTAAAAACAAACAGAGCAGTGCTTGTTTTCGTCCATCTTCTAAAAGGGTTTTCAATCTCATCGAGAGCGGATACCATCTCCCTGGGGTGTGTTAAAATAGCCTTCAAGTGTTGACTCAATGTCCGAGGCCAATATCAGACTGAAGAACACCAGGTGACAACGGTACAAAGCGTCAGAGGTGACCTTTAGGTCTGTCTATTTGCTTGTTGGAGGACGTTGGTGGTCCCTCTCCCTGTCACTGTGTCTCTCTGTCACACACACCTCAGCCCCAGGAAAACACACACACACACACACACACACACACACACACACACACACACACACACACACACACACACACACACACACACACACACACACACACACACACACACACACACACACACACACACACACACACACACACACACACACACACACACGCACGCACACACGCACATCCAACAAATACATACCCAGACACACGACACACACACCCCTAAGCCGCGGAACCAGGTTCAGAATCGGACCCACTGATGTTTACAGGGAACCCCACTGTTCCACAAGAGGCACATAAAAGGTCACCAAGGAAGTTCCTCGTTGTTGTCTTGTGACGTGAACATCAAGCAGGGTGCCACATTCAAACGACACTACAACAACGCCCAACGTGAATGAAAGTGAGTCAATGCATGCTAGATGTGTGTTTAACACTGCCAGACATCTGATTCAATACTTCATTCATTATATTATTTGGATTAATCCTTTTCGTTCTCTTAATTTGTCTGAGAATGTATCTATCAAAATGTGTAGCAATACATAACCACCTTCTCAATCAATATTCCACTAGCATATTCTCCACCTGCAGATATACAGTCGTCCTTAAAGTGAGAACACACAGACAGACAGACAGACAGACAGACAGACAGACAGACAGACAGACAGACAGACAGACAGACAGACAGACAGACAGAGAGAGAGAGAGAGAGAGAGAGAGAGAGAGAGAGAGAGAGAGAGAGAGAGAGAGAGAGAGTGAGTCCTGAGGCCAGTCCATTGGTATGCAGAGCATGTGCCCTGTCTGTCTTTAGCTGAGGCATGCAGTATGAAGTGTCTGAAGACTGGGACCTGCTGCTGCAGCATTGCTTGGGGCAAGATCAGCAAGTCGGAGAGAGCTCACTGACGACACACAAACACAGTCGCACACACACAGACTTGGGCCACTTGGGCCTTGGAGAGGAGGTGGAGTCCCTCCAGTGTCCCAGAGCGCAATGTAGTACAGCTGACCTGCCGTTCTCAGGGAGAACGCGTGACAAATGTTTGCCGGGGCCCAGCGGCTAGACGCCACAGTAACACCACTACCAAGATGATTGATTCGTGTCAGGACACACCAACCAGGGATGACCAATAGGGTGGGGGGAGAGTGGTGTGTGTGTGTGCGCGTGTGGGCCAAACCTGGCCTGTGATTGGACAAATTCATTATTTAAAGCAACAGTACTAACGACTGTATTAAATCCTCGCCAATGTGTGTTTATAGTTTTGCTGAGATACACAGAGCACTCTGGGAAAGACAGCAACAGCAATTTGATTAACAAAACAAACAACAACCAAATACATTAAAGATTCAAGTCAATTGGGATTTTCTTGATGGGCAAATTTTGTTGTTGTTTTAAAGAGCAGGAGTTTTTATTTGTTGCCTATCTAACAGCCTAGAGCCTATTAAAGAAGCATACTTTTGTTATGAACTGTACATTACGTGGATGTTGGATGAGAGGAAGCAGGGATGAGGGGAGGCAGGAGAGGAGTGCAGAGATGAGGGGAGGCAGGAGAGGAGTGCAGGGATGAGGGGAGGCAGGAGAGGAGTGCAGAGATGAGGGGAGGCAGGAGAGGAGTGCAGGGATGAGGGGAGGCAGGAGAGGAGTGCAGGGATGAGGGGAGGCAGGAGAGGAAGCAGGGATGAGGGGAGGCAGGAGAGGAAGCAGGGATGAGGGGAGGCAGGAGAGGAGTGCAGGGATTAGGGGAGGCAGGAGAGGAGTGCAGGGATGAGGAGATGCAGGAGAGGAAGCAGGGATGAGGGGAGGCAGGAGAGGAGTGCAGGGATGAGGAGAGGCAGGAGAGGAGTGCAGGGATGAGGGGAGGCAGGAGAGGAGTACAGGGATGAGGGGAAGCAGGGGAGGAGTGCAGGGATGAGGGGAGGCAGGAGAGGAGTGCAGGGATGAGGGGAGGCAGGAGAGGAGTGCAGGGATGAGGGGAGGCAGGAGAGGAGTACAGGGATGAGGGGAGGCAGGAGAGGAGTGCAGGGATGAGGGGAGGTAGGAGAGGAGTGCAGGGATGAGGGGAGGCAGGTGAGGAGTGCAGAGACCTGGAAGGTATTATTTGTGTGTGTGTGAGTGTGTCTCTCCATTATCTCTACCTCCACTAGATATTAAGACAATAATGGAGGAGAGAGGATTACGGAGCAACACTCAGGAGAAAATGCTGAAGCAATTCACAGCAGAGAAGGACGGAAGGGAAAAGTGTTGAATGGGAGAATGGATCCATCCAGTGCATTCAATCCAAGGTCCTTCATTCCACGATTGAAAGAGTCAAAATGAAATCGCTGTATTTTTTCTTTCAACCACTTCTTGAAAAAGAATGTTCAGACGTAATCCGAAAAGCTTAACCCTACTGGCCATGGGAATGTGTATTTGCCGGGGAAAGGTGACAAGCCATGTCAGTTTACAAGATACGATGCATCTCGACAAGCTGCGACCTGATGGCAAATCATGCCTAGCATTATATCTCTGGCTTACTGCCTTGAAAGTATAGATTTCAGGTTTTATCCCTTACATTTTATGTGAGATGGAATACAACCAGAAAACATGAAATACATTGCATCTGTAAAAAATAAAAACAAAATCAAAAATACGATCCTCAAAATTGAATTGTTAATGCATGTAAGCAATGCATCTGCTGTGTCAGAACCATGATCAAATCTCAGATTGGATATGAGAGGCAAAGTATACTATGGAACTATAAAGAAGCACTAAATGGCTATACTAAATGGTAATCTCCACCAAGCCTCATACCTGCTCTAATAGCAGACTGGCTATGATGCGGTAGATAGATTGTACCTGGGATCCATAACGTTTCACAGTGGATTGATTTCCACATATCCTTGGCAGGGCCATTTGAATGGCCAGTGAACACAGACTTTATTACAAATGGTAGTCCTACAAGGAGATTTGAATAGGCAGTGAAAGTGAACGTAGACAGGCTCCCATCAAGCCTGTTAGTGGTCATTAGGCCCTTAGCACCGATGCCCTGCCTCATACAGGTCCCTGACGTCCGACTTTGGCATTTACCAAAATAAAACCAGGCCAGGGCTATCTTTATAGCCAACTACACCCCTGACCGGCTGGCTGATCAATGGCAAACAACAAAGACAGCCAGTCCACACATTTGTAGCCTAATGGGGGAGAATGGGAGAGAGTGTATCTTGTACCAGAGGTATGCTTTAAAGTCAAGCCAGGTAATACAGCTAAAGGGAGGAGAAAACCAACACAGTCTTTTCAGAAGAAGAGGCTATGTATAGGTTGACTCCTGCACCGAGAGAAAATGATTGTTTAATGAGACAACTTTTTGACTCACTAGCTAGGTTTCCATCCAATTGGCAACAGATTTTCTATCAAATTGACTGGTTGCAGATAAAAGGCTGTGCGTGATGATGTAGTGCACATATAAATACATTTGAGGGTTTAATTCCCATGTACCGAATAAAAAGTACAAGTTAAATGGGTTTCCATCACAACACTACTGATGGTTTTCTCACACCAAAAAATGGCGTAATATAGCGAATGTGCCCAGTCCGGTATTGGTATTGGTATTTGCGCTTTAGCGCTATCTGCGTGAGGTTAGCTCGAACGCATGTATAGCCTACATGATGAGATTATTATTACGGACAAAAGAGCGAGATTATTTTATTTGTCAAACACAGCCGAGCATCGATGATCATGTCACCAGAATAAGTCCCTCGATATTTATTGGAAAGGAACACCAAGGTCATTACCTTGCACTTTCACCACCATGTGAAGTTCATCATAATTTCTTCAATCTGAAGCCTAATAAACTTTCCTGACGAGTCATAGTGGGAAGGCCACACAACATGTCATCACGTGACTCCAAGTTTACTTTAATACGATGGTTATTATATAAACATTTCTGAACAGTGTTAAAAGTGTTTCCACTGACATTTCTCGCATAATCATTTTACAAACACAAAAAGATCCCACTTTGTCGAGCGTATTTTGTCTTGTCAACATTTGGACTGTTTCCTGAAAAATGTTTGGTTTCAGTCAGGCCTGACATTTTTTCCCCTGTGCATAAAAGGTTGGAAACCTGGTTACTGACTCACTATTGTGGGAGTCGAGTTATTTTGCTTCTAAATTGACTCATCCTTGCCCTCTGACACAGACTTGAGGCTGGTAATGAAGTCCAAAGAAAGTTTAACTACATTGTTTATTTCCCTGAGCTCATGGTTCAGAACAAGTTACCTGCTCTCAACAGCCACCAGTGTGTGCGTACGATATATGACAATCATTTGTTCACTAATAGCATTAGCCTACAGCACACATAAACACACAATATAATATATACACAGTTTATTATGTACACCCATCTAGTACCGGGTTGGATATCCTTTGCCTACAGAACAGCCTGAATTCTTCAGGGCATGAATTCTACAAGGTGTGGCGTTCAAACGCTGCTCAATTGGTATCAAGGGACCTAACGTGTGCCAGGAAAACATTCCCCACACCATTACACCACCGCCACCAGCTTGTACCGTTGACACCAGGCAGGATGGGGCCATGGACTCATGCTGCTTACGCCAAATCCTGACTCTGTCATCAGCATGACGCAACAGGAATCGGGATTTGTAGGGCAGGGCGATGTTGTTCCACTCCTCATTGTCCAGTGTTTGTAATCACGTGCCCACTGGAGCAGTTGCTGCTTGATTTTAGCTGGTAGGAGTGGAACCCGAGTTGCCTTCTGCACACCGCTGTTATTTGCCTGTTTGTGGCTTGCCTCTTAGCTTGCATGATTCTTCCAATACTCCTGTGAACTCTCTCGTCATTCTAGGTAAACCCTAGACACTGTCGTGCGTAAAAATCCCAGTAGGCCGGCTGTTTCTGAGACCAATGATAATTCCTGGCACCAATGATAATACCACAGGCGATTAGGTCACTCATTTTGTCCATTCTAATGTTCAATGAACAGTAACTGAATACCTTGATATCTGTCTGCCTACTTTATATAGCAAGTCACGGTCACTGTCTGTAGCAGCAAACCATTTTCGTGAATGTGGTGGTGTACCAACAAAAACTGTGTGTACAGTATATCAGTGTTGTATTATATCAGTGTTGTATTGATAAGGTATTGGTAGTCAGCTCTCTATGACGGGCTGAGTATAGATATTGTTAGTGAAGGAAGAAAGGTTGGTGATTGTGTCTTAAGACTAAAGACGATCAGAGAGACAAATAAGCAGACAAATAAGTTGTGCGTGTGACTTATTTTAGTTACGATGTTGATATCGGCAAACATAAAAACAAGACATATATTTGGAAAGTAAAAAAATACAAAAATTAAATTACCATGGGGATCTTTAAAGGGACACTCCACTCGCAAAACTCCCAGCATATGAAGTACAATAATGAAGTTCTAGAAGCTGCATGATCACCCAGATGGCACATTTGGTTCTTTGGGAAGTGTGAAAGAACGTTTTTGATTTCCCATTGGTTCTGGGAATGAAGCCATACGTTTCCTGACAGGTAAAATGAACGTTTTTTAAACGTTCTGGGAACAGAAGATGTTTCAATAACACTGCTAGTTTAGTTTGTTTTGAACTCTAAGCACAGACACATGGAAATACATAATGCCAACCCAATCATTTTTTAAATTGTGGCACAGCATCAGTGAGATTTGAACTTATGATCTTCTGTTCTCTCTTCATGGAATTAGTCTACTGCACCACAAGGATGGAGCTAGCATGCCATGTTTTTTATGCATACAAAGCTGTTCAAAGAGAACCCATTTCTAAGGAAACAAGCACTCATTAAGATCAGGTGTGGCCATCCAACACACATGAACACACTTAACAAGACTGAGCATCGAGCGAGTTTTGTTGATACTGAGAACAGAATGTATTTGTTTTAAATAACATTCTTAGAATGTTCTCTGAATGTTACTAAAGTTTTCTTGTGGTTTTTATGGAACGTTTTCTTAATGTTCTCAGAACATGAAGAAACCTGTAGGAAACGTTATGCTGAACAACTGAAATTCCCACAGAAGAACGTTGTTTCTTAATGTTCTCTAAACCATTTGAGACCATTCCCAATGTCAAACCAGCTGGAGAATCTTCCTAGAACGTTACCAAGCTCTAAGAAACATATAGTTCTCAGAACGTCATGTACTGGCTGGGACACACCCTGGCCGTGACCCCACTCTCTGAGGGTGCCTCAGGGGGAGTTTGGGTATGCAAAAAGCATGTGTGAAACAGGACAACTATAAGCACCCACCTAATTATTGCTATTAGTCTGTGTGTGTGTGTGTGTGTGTGTGTGTGTGTGTGTGTGTGTGTGTGTGTGTGTGTGTGTGTGTGTGTGTGTGTGTGTGTGTGTGTGTGTGTGTGTGTGTGTGTGTGTGTGTGTGTGTGTGTGTGTGTGTGTGTGTGTGTGTGTGTCGTGCGTGCGTGCGTGCGTGCGTGTCACAGGCAGTGTGGAAGGAAGGTGGAATGAGGAAGGGCTGGAGGGAATGATGGAGGGAGGGAATAGAGGAGGCTGCACCACAATCCCAAACACATTATTTGCTTCCTTATACAATCCTAAAATATGCCGTCACTGTGGAGAGCCAATTGCGGGTCATGTTTGGTTTAAAAACAGGCACTTTGATATTGTATAAGGAAAGGATGTAGAAAACATTCACAGTCAGTTCACATTCACAATCCACAGAATCTTACATCTTCACTTCTTCTTATTCAACAAAAACATTATTTAAAAGACTAGAACTACAACAACTTCTACTGTGGCAATATGTCTGTTCCCACCAGTTTATTAAAAGTATCTCACGTTTTGAATAGTTGGACAGAGAGCAACACCAGCGGAGTGCTAGACTAGACTGGACTAGACTGGACATGCAGTTGTAAATGAGAAGGCTTGGTGTCACATTAAAACCAATAAAGATTGGCCAGAATTGTACATCTCTCGTTTCATAAGGTAGATTTGTTTATTTTTAATATACCATGGCTCAGAAAGAATAAGAGTAGTCAAAAGAAATCTTAAGGAGATAGTTTGGTATTTTGGCAATGATTTTCATTTACTTCCCCAGAGTCAGATGAACATGGATACCATTTTTATGTCTCTGCATCCAGTATGAAGGAAGTTAAATGTAGTTTGTGAGCCAATGCTAACTAGTGTTAGCGCTAGTCTTCAGATACAGCTAGCAAGTGCATTTAGCGTGTAGTGATTAGTGCCTTTTGAGGTTGGTTTGGTTTTGGTTCGATAATAAAAAATGTATCACTGTTTTTTATTTTTATTTTGGTTATTTTTTCTGATATTAAATGCACTATGCATAATGTGGGTTGAATGCTGTAACACAGAATAAAACAATTAGTAAAAGTCCCATGATGGTAGTGATTGCCCATTACTGCTTATAACTTATTTATTCACATTACTTTACTTTAATAAAATATTTGTTTTATTTGATGACTTTTCTTTCATTTGAAAGTCATCATCTCAACTCTATAGAGCTGCTGCCTATGCTGTCTGACAAAATCAATATTTTCGCAGTTCTTCAAAGTAAATAAGGCATACTTTTATGACTGCTTAATACCAACTATCAATAACTTAGATCATGTATTTTCAGGCTCGTGACAGGACTGCTTTCCACCCCTCTTGATCTTGTGTTGTCTCTTCTCTCAGTCTCCATATCTGCTCCTCACAGACTGGACAAGCTTAAGCAGGCACGCAATGGATTCATGTCATTAAAGTGAATTACCACGTTTTCAGCACTAAACGATGTAGAATATAGGCCTGTTGGAAACTAAAACTCCCTACTACATTGCACAGTTCTTATTTATCTCTACAGAAATTGAGCTCACAGAAAAAACCTGAATGAAATAGAATTCAAATAATTGAATTGATGTAGGTCAATTAGTTGTTTAAAAACGGAACAATAACTGATATTTCGGTCAATCGCTCAGCACTACCAACTATCAATCACTTAGATCATGTATTTTCAGCTAGAGATACCTCGAGAAGCAATTGCTTTCTCCACACAGCGGGTAGTTCATTGCCAAGTTTTCTGATTAAAACGAGAACATTGATTTAATGGAGAACATTGGCCTGTTGGAAACTACATCTCCCTACTACATCGCACAGTTCGTTCGGGCTTGATCTGATTTATCTCTACAGAAACTGAGTATCTAGCTCACAGGCAAAACAAATCCAAATGATTTAACAGACATCAGTCAATTAGTTATTTGCAATGCTTTGGTTAATCGCTCAGCACTAATAGCATGCTAAACATTGGCTCGCGAAACTACCTCTAACTTCCTTCAGGAAGATGCCTGTATCTTTGTAGAGACTGGGTGTATTGATATGGCATCAAAGGGATATTCAATGTCTGCTTTTTTTACCCATCTACCAATAGGTTCCCTTCTTTGCAAGACATTGGAAAACCTCCCTGGTCTTTGTGGTTGAATCAGTGTTAGAATGTCACTGCTCGACTGAGGGACCTTACAGATCATTTTATGTATAGGGTACAGAGATGAGGTAGTCATGCAAAAATCCCGTTAATTCCTTAACCCGTGCCTCAATCTAAGTAAAAAGAATTATAAATTTTAAATTAATAAAATCTATGTTTGTCTGACCATGAGACATCCCGAAAATCTGTCTTCTCACGAAAACGTCTGTAGCCCCCGAAATGTTTGGTAAACTAATCTTTTTTTTTTTATATATATATTTTTTTATTTCACCTTTATTTAACCAGGTAGGCAAATTGAGAACCCGTTCTCATTTACAATTGCGACCTGGCCAAGATAAAGCAAAGCAGTTCGACACATACAACAACACATGGTTACACATGGAGTAGAACAAACATACAGTCAATAATACAGTGAAAAATAAGTCTATATACAATGTGAGCAAGTGAGGTGAGATAAGGGAGGTGAAGGCAAACAAAAAAATATATATAAATAAATAAAAATATAAAAAAAGGCCATGGTGCCGAAGTAAATACAATATAGCAAGTAAAAAAGCACTGGAATGGTTGGTTT
Organism: Salvelinus fontinalis; assembly: GCF_029448725.1. NCBI lineage: Eukaryota > Metazoa > Chordata > Actinopteri > Salmoniformes > Salmonidae > Salvelinus > Salvelinus fontinalis. Next base: position 16,453,287 of record NC_074689.1, read on the forward strand.
GCAGTGGAAGAAAGTGCAAATTAGAGATAGAAATAATGGGGTGCAAAGGAGCAAAAATAAATAAATGAATACAGTAGGTAAAGAGGTAGTTGTTTGGGCTAAATTATAGATGGGCTATGTACAGGTGCAGTAATCTATGAGCTGCTCTGACAGCTGGTGCTTAAAGCTAGTGAGGGAGATAAGTGTTTCCAGTTTCAGAGATTTTTGTAGTTCGTTCCAGTCATTGGCAGCAGAGAACTGGAAGGAGAGGCGGCCAAAGGAAGAATTGGTTTTGGGGGTGACCAGAGAGATATACCTGCTGGAGCGCGTGCTACAGGTAGGTGCTACTATGGTGACCAGCGAGCTGAGACAAGGGGGGACTTTACCTAGCAGGGTCTTGTAGATGACCTGGAGCCAGTGGGTTTGGTGACGAGTATGAAGCGAGGGCCAGCCAACGAGAGTTTACAGGTTGCAGTGGTGGGTAGTGTATGGGGCTTTGGTGACAAAACGGATGGCACTGTGATAGACTGCATCCAATTTATTGAGTAGGGTATTGGAGGCTATTTTGTAAATGACATCACCGAAGTCGAGGATTGGTAGGATGGTCAGTTTTACAAGGGTATGTTTGGCAGCATGAGTGAAGGATGCTTTTTTGCGGAATAGGAAGCCAATTCTAGATTTAACTTTGGATTGGAGATGTTTGATGTGAGTCTGGAAGGAGAGTTTACAGTCTAACCAGACACCTAGGTATTTGTAGTTGTCCACATATTCTAAGTCAAAGCCGTCTAGAGTAGTGATGTTGGACAGGCGGGCAGGTGCAGGCAGCGATCGGTTGAAGAGCATGCATTTAGTTTTACTTGTATTTAAGAGCAATTGGAGGCCACGGAAGGAGAGTTGTATGGCATTGAAGCTCGCCTGGAGGGTTGTTAACACAGTCTCAAAAGAAGGGCCAGAAGTATACAGAATAGTGTCGTCTGCGTAGAGGTGGATCAGAGACTCACCAGCAGCAAGAGCGACATCATTGATGTATACAGAGAAGAGAGTCGGTCCAAGAATTGAACCCTGTGGCACCCCCATAGAGACTGCCAGAGGCCCGGACAACAGACCCTCCGATTTGACACACTGAACTCGATCAGAGAAGTAGTTGGTGAAGCAGGCGAGGCAATCATTAGAGAAACCAAGGCTGTCGAGTCTGCCGATGAGGATGTGGTGATTCACAGGGTCAAAAGCCTTGGCCAGGTCAATGAATACGGCTGCACAGTATAGTTTCCTATCGATGGCGGTTAAGATATCGTTTATGACCTTGAGCGTGGCTGAGGTGCACCCATGACCAGCTCTGAAACCAGATTGCATAGCGGAGAAGGTATGGTGGGATTCGAAATGGTCGGTAATCTGTTTGTTAACTTGGCTTTCGAAGACCTTAGAAAGGCAGGGTAGGATAGATATAGGTCGGTAGCTGTTTGGGTCAAGAGTGTCCCCCCCTTTGAAGAGGGGGATAACCGCAGCTGCTTTCCAATCTTTGGGAATCTCAGACGACACGAAAGAGAGGTTGAAAAGGCTAGTAATAGGGGTGGCAACAATTTCAGCAGATAGTTTTAGAAAGAGAGGGTCCAGATTATCTAGCCCGACTGATTTGTAAGGGTCCAGATTTTGCAGCTCTTTTAGAACATCAGCTGACTGTATTTGGGAGAAAGAGAAATGGGGAAGGCTTGGGCGAGTAGCAGAGGGGAGGGCAGTGCTGTTGACTGGGGTAGGGGTAGCCAGGTGGAAAGCATGACCAGCCGTAGAAAAATGCTTATTGAAATTCTCAATTATAGTGGATTTGTCGGTGGTGACAGTGTTTCCTATCTTCAGTGCAGTTGGAAGCTGGGAGGAGGTGTTCTTATTCTCCATGGACTTTACAGTGTCCCAGAACTTTTTTGAGTTTGTGTTGCAGGAAGCAAATTTCTGCTTGAAAAAGCTAGCCTTGGCTTTTCTAACTGCCTGTGTATATTGGTTTCTAGCTTCCCTGAAAGGCTGCATATCACGGGGGCTGTTCGATGCTAATGCAGAACGCCATAGGATGTTTTTCTGTTGGTTAAGGGCAGTCAGGTCAGGAGAGAACCAGCCTGTTCCTGGTTCTAAATTTCTTGAATGGGGCATGCTTATTCAAGATGGTGAGGAAGGCATTTAAAAAAAATATCCAGGCATCCTCTACTGACGGGATGAGATCAATATCCTTCCAGGATACCTCGGCCTGCTCGCTGAAGTGTTTCAGGGAGCGTTTGACAGTGATGAGTGGAGATCGTTTGACCACTGACCCATTACGGATGCAGGCAATGAGGCAGTGATCGCTGAGATCTTGGTTGAAAACAGTAGAGGTGTATTTGGAGGGCAAGTTGGTTAGGATGATATCTATGAGGGTACCCGTGTTTACGGGATTGGGGTGGTACCTGGTAGGTTCATTGATAATTTGTGTGAGATTGAGGGCATCAAGCTTAGATTGTAGGATGGCTGGGGTGTTTTAAGCATGTTCCAATTTAGGTCGCCTAGCAGCACGAGCTCTGAAGATAGATGGGGGGCAATCAGTTCACATATGGTGTCCAGAGCACAGCTGGGGGCAGAGGGTGGTCTATAGCAGGCGGCAACGGTGAGAGACTTGTTTTTAGAGAGGTGGATTTTTAAAAGTAGAAGTTCAAATTGTTCGGGAACAGACCTGGATAGTAAAACAGAACTCTGCAGGCAATCTTTGCAGTAGATTGCAACACCGCCCCCTTTGGCCATTCTATCTTGTCTGAAAATGTTGTAATTAGGGATAAAAATGTCAGAATTTTTGGTGGTCTTCCTAAGCCAGGATTCAGACACGGCTAAAACATCCGGGTTGGCAGAGTGTCCTAAAGCAGTGAACAAAACAAACTTAGGGAGGAGGCTTCTAATATTAACATGCATGAAACCAAGGCTATTACGGTTACAGAAGTCATCAAAAGAGAGCGCCTGGGGAATAGGAGTGGCGCTAGGTACTGCAGGGCCTGGATTCACCTCTACATCACCAGAGGAACAGAGGAGGAGTAGGATAAGGGTACGGCTAAAAGCTATGAGAATTGGTCGTCTAGAACGTCTAGAACAGAGAGTAAAAGAAGTTTCTGGGGGCGATAAAATAGCTTCAAGGAATAATGTACAGACAAAGGTATGGTAGGATGTGAATACAGTGGAGGTAAACCTAGGTATTGAGTGATGATGAGAGAGATATTGTCTCTAGAAACATCATTGAAACCAGGTGATGTCATCGCATATGTGGGTGGTGGAACTGAAAGGTTGGATATGGTATTGTGAGCAGGGCTAGAGGCTCTACAGTGAAATAAGCCAATAAACACTAACCAGAACAGCAATGGACAAGGCATATTTAGATTAAGGAGAGGCATGCTTAATCGAGTGATCATAAGGGTCCAGTGAGTAGAGGTTGGTTGGGGTCACGGCGATCCAGACAGCTGGCCGGGTAGATGGCTATCGGTAGCAAGATAGCATAGGATGGAAGTCTATTTTTAGACACCTCGTGCGTTTCCGTCGGTAGATTAGTGGGGTTCCGTGTGGTAGAGGGGATCAATCCAATTGGCAAAATAGATATAGTGACCCAAGAAAAATTGGCCGATATACTTATTCAGATAGCAGCCGATAAGACAGCTAACGATTAGCGGGCCCCAGATGACGTTCAGGTAACGTTGCGACTGAGGTGCCAGTTGGATAACTCCCTCGGGCAGATAACGTCGGCAGTCAGTCGTGAAGGCCCGATGGGGCTCCGCATCTGCAGCAAAAAAAAAAAAAAAAAAAAAACGGGTCCGGATAGGTGACTGTAGCCCAGGAATGGCTGATGGAACTCCTCAGCTGGCTAGCTCCGGAATAATTTAAGTTTGCTCCGGGATCGACGTAAGCCAATAGTCACACGGTTTGCAGCTAGCTAGCTGCGAAATCAAGGTGCAAATGTCCAGAGCCTGCGGCTGAAATCCGGGGACACTGAGAAAAATAGGCCCGGTATGCTCCGGTCCGAGTCGCGTTGCACAAAAGTGCCGATAGATTATCGAGCTAAAGGAATAGCTGAAGACCACAAAACGTGGGCAGCTGAAACACCAACGCTAGCCAGCAAACCGGCTAACTTCTGGGCAGCTTCAGATTAGCTACTGGCTAGCTTCTAGTTAGCTTCTGGGTAGCTTCCGGCTAGCTTCTGGCTAGTTTCTGGCCGGCTTCTGTTTAGCCTCTGGCTAGCTTCCACTGTGAATTTTCAGATTTGAGGTAAATAATACTTTTTTTTTTGTAATTGGTGAGGCGGGTTGCAGGAAAGCTTTTGTAGTTGAGTTCTTGGATAATAAAATATATAAAGATATGCGAAGAAAGGTGTAAATATATATATACAGGACACGACAATACGAGGACAAAATGACGTCTGAACTGCTATGCCATCTTGGAACATTAACAATAATATGACCACTACATGGAAAGACGAGACTCTCACAAACACCATGGTGTTCTCCGTTTTGCTCTACGACCCCCACCCTCCCATGCAACTTATTATCTGACTTGTTAACTAAGGACGATGTCCGCGCCCTTGCGGAAATCTGATAAGCATAATAATACAAATCCCCATAAGAATCTGTCAGTTTAAGGTACAGATATCTGTTTTTTGCATTCGATTCGTCTCAATCCACCTTATCCACCCATCCGCCTATGGTGAAGAAGCTATAGCGATGTTTGTCAAACCATGAGACATCCCAAGAATTGGTCTCATTCAAATAGTCTGTAGCATGCGAACGGTTTGGCCTACAAACTATTATGACCCCTCTATGGAAAGATGAGACTATCACGAACACGATGGTGTTAGTTTTGCTCTGTGACCCCCACAAGCGTCTTGGGACCCGTCTGAAGTCGGTACAACGGATCTGGCAATTTCTGTATGTAGGGTCCAAACAGTTTTGGCTACACACGAATATCCCTCTGTGGAAAATGAGACTCTCACAAACACGTACATCTCACTTGATTTGCTCTAGGATGACCACAGGCCTCACAAGGCTTGTCTGACGGTCCCCCGGTACCAGTAGTAAAAAAAATATGGAAGTATATATGGAGACGGTTGTCAGGTTTTGGCCAGGACTGTTCAGGTTTTGGTCACTAGATGTCCCCATTGCACCTTTTTTGTACCTTTTGTTTTTCCTTGCTCTAAATATTGTTTGCACCTGTGTGTCGTTCCCTTGTTAGTATTTAAACCCTGTGTGTTCCTCAGTTCCTTGCTCAGTGTTTGTATGTTAGCACCCAGCCCCAGCCCAAGCCTTGTTCTGAACATATGATTCTCTTATTGGATTTTCCAGAGGTTCTCTGGTTTAGTTCTTGTGTATTTTTGAGTAGTCTTTTGAGGTTTGTTTTTCCCTGCTGTTTTTACCACTTTGGAGTTTCTTTGTATTTTGGAGAATATCCATTTTGTTCTTCTTGGCTTTATGTTTGGACATTGTGGATTTAGATTCTTTGCCTGAAGATTTTGTTCTTTAATTAAACCACCATCTCTAGTACTGCTGTGTCTGCCTCATCTTCTGGGTTCTGACGATTATTAGTGACTGTTTCTCGCAACGGGTCCTGACAACGGTTTGGTAAAAAAATATATGTTTCCTGATCTTTTCATAAAATATCTCACATATAGGACAGACACTTCAGAACAACCTTGTGAAGATGCTGGAGGATACAGGTACAAAAGTATCTATATCCACAGTAAAATGAGTCCTATATCGACATAACCTGAAAGGCTGCTCAGCAAGGAAGAAGCCACTGCTCCAAAACCACCATAAAAAAGCCAGACTATGGTCTGCAACTGCAAACAAAAATCGGGGACAAAGATCATACTTTTTGGGGAAATGTCCTCTAGTCTGATGAAACAAAAATAGAACTGTTTGGCCATAATGACCATCGTTATGTTTGCAGGAAAAAGGGGGAAGCTTGCAAGCCGAAGAACACCATCCCAACCGTGAAGTACGGGGGTGGTAGCATCATGTTGTGGGGGTGCTTTGCTGCAGGAGGGATTGGTGCACTTCACAAAATAGATGGCATCATGAGGCAGGAAAATGATGTGGATATATTGAAGCAACATTTCAAGACATCAGTCAGGAAGTAAAAGCTTGGTTGCAAATGGGTCTTCCAAATGAACAATGACCCCAAGCATACTTCCAAAGTTGTGGCAAAATGGCTTAAGGACAACAAAGTCAATGTATTGGAGTGGCCATCACAAAGCCCTGACCTCATTCCCATAGACAATTTGTGGGCAGGACTGAAAAAGCATGTGCAAGCAAGGCTGACAAACCTGATTCATTTACACCAGCTCTGTCAGGAGGAATGGGCCAAAATTCACCCAACTTATTGTGGGAAGCTTGTGGAAGGCTACCCAAAACATTTGACCCAAGTTAAACCATTTAAAGGCAATGCTACCAAATACTAATTAAGTGTATGTAAACTTCTGACCCACTGGGAATGTGATGGAAGAAATACAAGCTGAAACAAATAATTCTCTCTACTATTAATCTGACATTTCACATTCTTAAAATAAAGTGGTGATCCTAACTGACCTGAAGTCAGGGAATTTTTACTATGATTAAATGTCAGGAATTGTGAAAAACTGAGTTTCAATGTATTTGGCTAAGGTGTATGTAAACTTCCGACTTCAACTGTATTGACTCAAGACATTTCAGCTTTATCATTTTAAATTAATTTGTTAAAGGGGAGTGCATCTTCTTCATTGTGATTTTACACAATGAAGAAACCTAATATTACACAAATGACAATGACAGGTATTTGTATCAACATTTTTGCTTTTATGATAATCAAATGTATTTAGAGGATTACAAATGACTTTCTAGGGAACAACATGTGCTTCAGAAGTACAGTAGCTGGAATACATATAAGCCCAAAGTAGGCAATATCTCAATCGATTAAAAAACAAACATCATGGTGCTCCTAAACAGTATAACCCCATTTATTCAGAACACTTCAGCCCTTTAACACAACTCAATGAGATGAGAGAGAGAGAGAGAGAGAGAGAGAGAGGGAGAGAGAGAGAGAGAGAGTGGCAGAGGCAGAGAGAAAGAGAGACAGAGAGAAAGAGCGACAGAGAGAGAGGGATATGCAGAGAGAGAGAGACTGAGAGAGAGGGATATGCAGAGAGAGAGAGAGACTAAGAGAGAGAGGGATATGCAGAGAGAGAGAGAGGACAGAGAGAGAGGGATATGCAGAGAGAGAGAGACTGAGAGAGAAAGGGATATGCAGAGAGAGAGAGACTGAGAGAGAGAGGGATATGCAGAGAGAGAGAGACTGAGAGAGAAAGGGATATGCAGAGAGAGAGAGACTGAGAGAGAGAGGGATATGCAGAGAGAGAGAGACTGAGAGAGAAAGGGATATGCAGAGAGAGAGAGGCAGAGAGAGGGATATGCAGAGAGAGAGAGACTGAGAGAGAAAGGGATATGCAGAGGGAGAGAGACTGAGAGAGAGAGGGATATGCAGAGAGAGAGAGACTGAGAGAGAGAGGGATATGCAGAGAGAGAGAGAGGGATATGCAGAGAGAGAGAGACTGAGAGAGAGAGGGATATGCAGAGAGAGAGAGAGGGATATGCAGAGAGAGAGAGACTGAGAGAGAGAGGGATATGCAGAGAGAGAGAGGGGGGGCAGGAGGAGGGGAAGAGAGAGTGAGAAGACCCAAACCCTTCCTGGGTATCTGGTCCTTGCAGCCCAGGCTGCAGCTCCCCAATGCCTAATCCATCCAACCCAAACGCTGCATCTCATCCAGGTTTACCTCTTCCATATGCTAGGGCTTTAGTGCTAACACCGGCTGTGCCCATCATACTGCAGCTCCCAAGGGGGGAGGAGAGAGACCTGTCTTGACTGTCGCTGTGTCCCAAATGGCACCCTATTCCCCATATAGTGCATTACTTTTGACTATGTTCCATAGGGCTCTGGTCAAAAGTAGCGCACTATGAAATGAATAAGGTGCCATTTGGGTTGAGCATGGTCCTGGGAGGCTTTACCCCTATCAGATCAGACCACCCTGGTATTTAGCAGGTAGACTGTACCCTATCTACAGTGGCTTCTAGAGAGGAGAGCTGAGCAGAGCTGAGCAGAGCTTCAGGTCAATCAATCATAAAGAAATATATTCACCACAGGCCAGAATGTAAGGGGCAGTAGGGATTAACCATGCTGCATCTTTAGGGCTGCGTCTCAAATGGCACTCTGTTCTCTGTATATGCACTACTTTTAACCAGAGCCCTATGGGCCCGGATCAAAAGTAGTGCACTATAATAGGGAATAGGGTGCAATTTAAGGCCAGGAGGAAAGCGTGAGGGATTCTACTAAAGCACAGCGAGTGAATAGGTCAAAGTGCAATGTCGGAAGTAATCCTGGGTGTACGTAAAGATACTGGGGAGATGTAGAGACTGAATGTGGATTTCTCCTGGGTTATCTAATACCCACTCATGAGAAACAAGATCACTGCCAAGAGGATATATCTACTTTTTATCTCTTTCTCTTTGCTTTCTCTTGAAGATACTCTTCGACTGTAGCTACATGTTACAGTGCTTTCTGACTGGGTCATCAGTAGAGCAGTGATATTGAACACTCATATAATGAGTTACAGTGCATTCGGAAAGTATTCAGACACCTTGACTTTTCCACATTCATTTTGTTACATTACAGACTTATTCTAAACTGGATTAAATTGTTTCCCCCTCATCAATCTACACACAGTACCCCATAATGAAAAATCAGAAACAGATTTTTAGAAATTGTAGCAAATGCATTAAAAAAAATGAAATATCACATTTTCATAAGTATTCAGACCCTTTACTGAGTACTTTGTTGAAGCACCTTTGGCAGCCATTACAGCCTTGAGTCTTCTTGGGTATGATGCTACAAGCTTGGCACACCTGTATCAGGAAGCCACTCCTGCATTGTCTTAGCTGTGTGCTTAGGGCCGTTGTCCTGTGGGAAGGTGAATCTTCACCCCAGTCTGAGGTCCTGAGTGCTCTGGAGCAGGTTTTCATAAAGGATCTCTCTGTACTTTGCTCTGTTCACCTTTCCCTGGATCCTGACTTGAGTCCCAGTCCATGCTGCTGAAAAACATGCCCATAGCATGATGCTGCCTCTACCATGGGGATGGTGCCAGGTTTCCTCCAGACGTGACGTTTGGCATTCAGGCCAAAGAGTTCAATCTTGGTTTAATCAGACCAGAGAATCTTAATTTTCATGGTCTGAGAGTTCTTTAGGTGCCAAGTGGACTGTCATGTTTTTTTTACTGAGGAGTGTCTTTCATCTGGCCACTCTAACATAAAGGCCTAGTTGGTGGAGTGCTGCAGAGACGGTTGTCCTTCTGGAAGATTCTCCCATCTCCAAGGAGGAACTCTGGAGCTCTGTCAGAGTGACCATCGGGTTCTTGGTCACCTCCCTGACCAAGGCCCTTCTACCTCGATTGCTTAGTTTGGCCGGGCGGCCAGCTCTAGGAAGAGTCTTGGTGGTTCCAAACTTCTTCCATTTAAGTGTTCTTGGGGACCTTCAATGCTGCAGAAATGTTTTGGTACCCTTCCCCAGGTCTGTGCCTCGACACAATCCTGTCTCGGAGCTCTACGGACAATTCTTTTGACCTCATGGCTTGGTTTTTACTCTGACATGCACTGTCAACAGTGGGACCTTATATAAACAGCTGTGTGCCTTTCCAAATCATGTCCAATTAATTTAATTTACCACAGGTGGACTCCATTGAAGTTGTAGAAACATCTCAAGAATGATCAATGGAAACAGCACTTGAGTTTAATTTTGAGTCTCATAGCAAAGGGTCTGAATACTTACGTAAATAAGGTATTTCAGTTTTTATATTTAATAAATTTGCAAAAAAATGTAAATACCTGTTTTTGCTTTGTCATTATGGGGTATTGTGTGTAGATTGATGTGGAAATAAATTAATTTAATCCATTTTAGAATTAGTTTGTAACGTAACAAAATGTGGAAAAAGTCAAGGGGTCTGAATACTTTCCGAATGCACAGGATGCACCTGTGTTCAGTCAATGTGGTCGCTGGAATGGGATATGGGGAGGAATACTGGGTATGATTTTTGATAACCTTCACTTTTCTAGCAGTGAGGAAGTGAGGGTTTACTCTCCACAGGGACACTTAAAGGGCACCAGGTCATCAGATAAGACATGTGACCTTTAGGGAAGCCAATCAAATGTCTCTCCCATCTCACAGTATTGATCTGACTTCCTGAGCTTTAGTTCTCTGTTAATCCCCTACAGGTGTGTACATAATATATACTCAAAGCTCCTGGTCTTACATTCCTGAATATGAAACCCAATGATTAATCTAGAAATGTGCAGAAAATGGAGGTGGAAACAGTCATTCATTGTTCTTTTTCACAGTGACTACCTTATCTTCCTCCCTCCCTCCTTCCCTTTTTTCTTGTCTTGAGAAATTACCTCACGATCCAATTTGTAAACTCAGGAAGGATTGAGGTAGGGAGGAGAAAAATGGGGAGCGAGCCGCAAGACGGAAGAACCCTTCACCATCCATTTAGATGATGACTGTTAGTCTGCTTGTTCTGTTGTCCTCAGAGTGCAGCAACCTTTCCATTACCAGGCACGCAGCCACCTGCTTCTTTTCCTGTCTCATACCCCCTCTCCCTCTCGCCCCCCCCCCCCCCCCTCTCTCTTACACCATTGTCCACTGCCAGGGGGAGGCTGCAGGAGGTGAAGAGGAAAGGGGAGGGGGGTGACACACCATAAAGGGGTAGGTAGTAAGTCATGTGACATTTTCAGCCTAGTCCTGTCCGGTCTGGTCCGGTCTCATCTGGTCTTGTCCAGTATACATGATCAGGTCCAGTCTGGTCTGTTCAGCCAAGTGTAATTACTGGCCATGCCTGGTAGGTAGCATGATGCAACAGAACTTTGATTTACTGCGACCTTTGAACAAATTCTACATTTTCTCAAAGGCAGAGTTAGGGAGTAACTGATTACATGTCATCTGATTACAAAAAATGTACTGTAATCAGTTACGTTATCAGCTAAAATATTGTAATCATATTATAGATAATTTTGAAAAACGTTACTTGTTGGATTACTTTCAAATTCATAAAGGATGTTTGTGATAACCTTTTTTAATTATGACACCTTTGTGTTTTCTCAATAACATTCAATTCAGCATTGAAAAAAAGCACAAGATTAAGTTGGTTCCATTTGAGCGAGTCTGACAACAAGTCAGAGACCACTACGAGGACAATTTTGGACATGTAACTAGAAACTGTAATGGATTACATTTAGAAAGTAGACTACCCAACCCTGCGAGAGAGAGAGAGACAGAGAGAGCGAAGGGGGAGCCAGAGAGAGGGAGAGCGAAGGGGGAGCCAGAAAGAGGGAGAGTGAAGGGGGAGCCAGAGAGAGGGAGAACGAAGGGGGAGCCAGAGAGAGGGAGAGTGAAGGGGGAGCCAGAGAGAGGGAGAGCGAAGGGGGAGCCAGAGAGAGGGAGAGTGAAGGGGGGGCCAGAGAGAGGGAGAGTGAAGGGGGAGCCAGAGAGAGGGAGAGCGAAGGGGGAGCCAGAGAGAGGGAGAGCGAAGGGGGAGCCAGAGAGAGGGAGAGCGAAGGGGGAGCCAGAGAGAGGGAGAGCGAAGGGGGAGCCAGAGAGAGGGAGAGCGAAGGGGGAGCCAGAGAGAGGGAGAGCGAAGGGGGAGCCAGAGAGAGGGCGAGTGAAGGGGGAGCCAGAGAGAGGGAGAGCGAAGGGGGAGCCAGAGAGAGGGAGAGCGAAGGGGGAGCCAGAGAGAGGGAGAGCGAAGGGGGAGCCAGAGAGAGGGAGAGCGAAGGGGGAGCCAGAGAGAGGGAGAGCGAAGGGGGAGCCAGAGAGAGGGAGAGCGAAGGGGGAGCCAGAGAGAGGGAGAGATATGAGGGGTGCTGCTTTTTCCCATCCGCCTCCACCTTCTCTCTTTTATTTCCTCAGGATCAGCGGAGTGACTCTGTGGCAACATTTCAATGTCTACTGCTTATCGGAAAGCTGTCCGCTCACATTGATACAGCACATCCTTAATTTACACTGCTTACTCCATGTGAAAGTAACTGACTGAACTTCCTCTATACATCAACAGGCTAAATATAGAGAGCTGGACCTTATTGTGAAGAAGTGCACATTGAAAAAGGAAAATAATTGGAGCTGGAATTCAAACTAGTTAGCAACTTCAAATACTGTTTATACCTGTGGGAAATGTTAGCAATGCATCAATGCACATGTTCTCATGTTTATTTGGTTTTATCATACGTTTTCAATACAATGTGTATATCTTTATGTGTAGTTTTTGTCTCTGGGTGATTTGGTTCACAGTTAGAGGGTATTCTCAGCTCTAAACTGCTATAATGGCTGTTGTGACCTCTCCTTTTCTTCTCTGTATTGGGATTTACTGTGCGAGGAACGCTCTGATGGTGTACTGTACTCTTCATATTTTATTGAAACCATAATCTGAGTTGAGTAAACACATTAGAGAATACATTATTAATTCCAATTTCCCCTGATTCTGTTTGTTCAGCCCAGCCCATCAGTGGGTTCAAAACCTCACTATGTCCACACACACACACACACACACACAACGCTGATAAAACAAACCAAACGTCACTACCACATTTAGGCCCCTGAGGGAACGGAGGAATGGAGACGCCTGCCTGGAAGGTCAAATGTAAACAGTTTCTCTTCCCAGTGGCTTGTGTTGATTCAGAAGCGTGTGATATGTGCTGTACCGGTTTGAAAGCCTCGGCGTGACAGCTCAGATATCCCCCAAAAAGGTCTACACCTACTTGCCGCTGTGAGCCCGGACTAAATCTCTCACAATTAATTACTGTGAGAGTTCCCCCTCTAGCCCCCAGTCCGCCTGTTGTTGTTCCATGTCCAACCTAGAGGGGGTTCTAGAGTCCCACAGTGCGGTGGATTCAACCATATCTGGCCCAAAGAGGGGAAGATTTGTTCTGGTCATCGGGGACCCTCCTACTGTTAGACTGACAGACATATCTGCATAGACAAGATAACACATGATAACATTACCTTCTACATTACCACTAGAGAGTTTCAAAGCTGAAAGTCTGAAATGTATGATGACCTGGACATTTAAGGAAGATTGATTCAAGGACACCATATTCCTTCAACAATGAGAGTGAGAAAATGGAGGGAAAGAGAGAGGTAGAGAAAGAGACAGAGGTAGAGGCAGACTTACACAATGTCAAATTTTTCTGGACACAACACGTAACGCTTTGGTAGTTTGTCAAAGCCATCATACTGAATCCAGCAGCATCTCAGCCCTGAATAACTCTCTGGCATATCTGAGCGGAATGATGCATTTTGCACAGTGCATTTGAGAGGTAATAATCACATTAGACTACATTGGAATGAGAAGCTATCTTTCTCCGCATGCAGCAGCACGACAAAGCTGGTGCTGTCATTTCCTATTATATGGTCAATTGACAAACAGGTTCTCATGGATGTGATTCTATTTCAGGTTGAATTTATGAGAAAACAAAGTATCTGTGGGTACCATAGAGATGGATAGAGGGCACACTTGGCCCAAAAGTTAGGAGATGTGCTCTTGCAGTGGTGGAAAAAGTACCCAATTGTTTAGACTTGAGTAAAAGTAAAGATACCTTCAAAGAAAATGGCTCAAGTAAAAGTGAAAGTCACCCAGGAAAATACTACATGAGCAAAAGTATTTGGTTTTAAATATACATAAGTATCAAAATTAAATGTAATTGCTAAAATATACTTAAGTATCAAAAGTAAAAGTATAAATAATTTCAAATTCCTTAACTAACCAGACGGCACCATTTTCTTTTTTTTCTTTTTATTTACGGATAGGCAGGGGCACACTCCAACACTCAGACATCTTTACAAATTAAGCATTTATGTTAAGTGAGTGTCAAGCCCTGATCTGTTTCACCTGGCCTTGTGCTTGTCTCCACCCCCCTCCAGGTGTCGCCCATTTTCCCCACTTACCCCCTGGGTATTTATACCTGTGTTTTCTGTCTGTCAGTTTGTGCCAGTTCGTCTTGTTTGTTCAAGTCAACCAGCGGGTTGTCTCAGCGCCTGCTTTTCCCCCCAGTCTCTCTTTTTCCTCGTCCTCCTGGTTTTGACCCTTGCCTGTCCTGACTCTGAGCCTGCCTGCCGTCCTGTGCCCCTACTCTGGATTACCGGCCTCTGCCTCACCTGACCCTGGGCCTGCCTGCCCCTGTTGTTGCAATAAACATTGCTACTTCAACACAGTCTGCACTTGGGTCTTACCTGAAACCTGACAGTGAGTTCGCCAGATCAGAGGCAGTAGGGATGACCAGGGATGTTCTCTCTAAGTGAGTGAATTTGACAATTTCCCTGTCCTGCTAAGCATTCAAAATGTGACAAGTACTTTTTGGTGTCAGGGAAGATTTGAGTAAAAAGTACATAATTGTCTTTAGGAATGTAGTGAAGTCAAAGTAAAAATATAAATAGTAAAGTACAGACACCCCAAAAAACTATATAGGTAGTACTTTAAAGTATTTAACTTAAGTACTTTACACCACTGAGCTCTCATATCTCCATGGTACTGTAGGTACATGATACAGTAAGATGCTAATACTTGTAGATACTTCAAGTTCAACTAAATGATTGACTCCCATCATATGTACCCAACCATCCTACAATCCTAATGACACAACTACACACCAGCATTTCAAGATTCAGTCAGTTGTATCAGAAGCTTGCAGATTCAATAACAGCTGCAAATTCCAATAAAACAACAATAATGTTTTGAAGTTCACTTTCCTTGCTTTGCCTAACAACACTCTAGCAAATACGTTTTGTGGGTTTTGAGTGTAGTATTTAGTTTCATAGCACAAATGTTTGTTAGCATGTTTCTCACACTGGCTTTAGCCATGGAGGAAGCAGGCCTACCCCAGCAAGTGCAGGGGGTTGCCTAGCAACGGGTGCCTCTGAGGGAGTCAATGTCTGCATAACAACAAAATCCCATGATTTGTGAATCTGTTCAGACCGAACAGCTAGCGTGACAGCATTCACAAATCATGACCATGATTTGTGAATCTGTTCAGAACGAACAGCTAGCGCGACAGCATTCACAAATCAAACTATTTACATATAATAGAAATGTTGGTACGTTTGCAGACAAAATTCATACTTACTCAACCTTTAAACATCCAATAAACCACCTTGACATGTGCCATATCTCTGCCCCAAATCATACATCTGGGCTTAACGTTGACAAAATCGTTTTTATTATCCGTCAAATTGGCACTTGTGTAACAACAAGCAAGAGGTCAACGTCAATCTACGTCCTGCTCCTCAGCAGGTAGCTTTATCAGGGGATCCCATTGCCCGGGCCCAACGCTGCCTGTCGATCAATGGCCTCTGGGCTGGAAGAAGGAGAGGAGGGGCGTGCGTATGCGTGTCTTACACACGTGCGTGTGTGTTTGTGCGCACGTCGATGGCCTCTGGCTGGTTGATAGGAGGGGGGAGGTCTATAGCATGGGCTGGATGGCTGCAGAGTATAAACCTAAAGATCACTGTTGGTTTTATCTTTCTTATCGCCAGGCCATTCCCAGCAGTAGCAGCCATGCTCTGCTTTCACTGTGCTGCCTGATGGTGACAGTGATGACCAGAACTTATGATAGATCTGATAGATAGATACACATGTCACATACCCTCTTGATAGGGTAATGCAACAAACGATGGACACTATGCGAGAATACTACAAAAAGCATCAATAAACAAAATACATTTTCAATAAATGTCAATAATGTGGTCGTCAGAATACATAATCAATCATTTGAAAACATGAATATGGCAGTTGTTACCCACATCTAAAAATCTCAATACTGTAAGTTATAAAATGAGCCCAAATGTAAAGCAAGTGCCGTGCTTAGAATGTTCAGCTCTGTGGGACAGCGCTTTTTGTGATATCAGTGTGTTCATATTTGCTCTTGGAGGAAGGTATTCCTCAACCTACCAGAGTAAGATCGATGTGACATTGTATTGCCAAGAAGTATTGGAAAGTCCTGAGGGTGTTTCACGGTCATTGGAGGTCCTTGGACTGAAATATAAGGTAAAACGTTTTTCTTTCGGCTCTGTCATTGACATTTATCATCAGAGAGACAAAAAAAAAGACACAGCCGGTTACAAAGTATTACGGGCATGAATTTTAAAGCCGAGAGCTACCTACCCATGCCCACAACGTTCAGGCCCTACCCTATCCAGGCCCGATTGCTTCTGCCAAATGTAAGGCCCGCCCTGCCCGAAACCCAAAATCAGATAAATTCCTCCATTTGTAAATCCATCAGCTACTCCTCTTCGTCTGTCACTGGCGTCCTGCTCTTGTAATGGCGGCTCTGAGTCTGTTAGTATCCATAGCAACAGCTCTGCTTGGGCTCTGCAGTTAGCTGTTAGCTACTTTGTCGCTCTAAACTCAGACAAAACTCATGAAACATTATTATTTTCTGTGAATGATCTCCTGTTCTGTCTTGTATTTGACTAGGTTGAAGCACTTCTCACACCATGTTCTAATTTTAGCAAACACGAGCAAATGGCTCAGCTTCAAAATGTAATTTTGTGTTAGTGTTATTAGTGTTACCCCAGCTCGTACCCTAGTTATTGATTATACATCGGTCCTAACCCTATGTATAATGTTGGGAGCTGTCAAGCTCGGTTCATGTAGCGGAGCTTCGTAGCTAAGTTTTGATGCATGGGTTGTCAGGGATAGGTCCAACTTTACTTTCTGCCACCCCCATTTCCATGACTAGTGCTAGCTTGCTAGCTGTGTGGGAGTGGTTGACGCCATTCGCCGAGGCAAAGCAACGGAATTGGCTGCACTGTGCCAGCGGCAAATTTTGTGATTGATGGTTTATTCTTTCAACTGAAAACTACCAGAATTCTGTGGCTACAGCCCTACAATCGATAAAAAATAGTTAAATACCAGTGAATTGAAAATGTGTCCGATCTATCTTGCTCTGCAGCTGGCTAGCAGGAAGCTCACTCTCTCTTGAGAAGCTAAATATTTGTTGGAAATGGAGCAGTTTATATTCCCATCACTAGAGTAACTCATCAACACTAAAAATAACATTACAATGTAATCCAACTCAAGTGTAGGCCTACCTTTAGAAGTAAGCTATGTTATTGGACTATTGTAGTCTTCTGTGTTACAGTACAGACTCGGTGTGCGCACATGGGTGGCACCTTACTCCTCAGTGTACACAATCAGTTCTGCGTAAAACATAACATATATGTTAACATAATGACCACCTGACTTGAAGTGAAGTGGTTTAACATGCTGTATTTTAAATGTTTTATTAGCATATAAGTATCTATTTGTATATAGTAGAAAATGTAGATTTCTATTTTCATAAATTGTTACAAACTCTCAGTTTTGCATAAAGCATGCAGATTTGTTAATAATACCCTACCTTAAATTATTGGGCTTAAAGTACTGTAGGTATGTGTTCCATACTGCCTGATTTCCAAGTGTCTAATTTGCATAATATTGCATATTTATTTAATAAATTCTACTTTTATTTTAAAACAAAAGTTTGAATTTAAGATTCCAGAAAAGGGATTTTGGTGCTTTGGGATGATCATTGACATAGCCGTGACCTTTTTGACATTTTCCAATCACTTGAAAATAAGATGTCTCAGCAAAGGTAAGTCCTATCCTCATGAAATAAAGTGTTCTGTGTTCTCTACAATACAAATACAAAGTATAACATCAGAACCAAAGTTTAATTTTGATCCCTAACACCCTACTATTGAAAAGAGACACTCACGCACACACACACTCAATCAACCCAATTGAAATGCATTCATACATTTCAGAAATTGTAAATAAAAAAATTCACATAAGAAGGTAAGAGTAGGCCTAGATCAGACAGACGTGTGAAGTCCCTCAGATAGACAGACAGCCCATTGAGCCCAGTGTTATCACTGTTGAAGCAGTCAGTGATTCAGTTTGGACCATAACCCAGTGTGTGTGCTTAAGAAATGAATGTGTGCGTATCTATTTGCATGTGTGTGTTTCAGTGTGAGTCGGACTGTGAAGTGTGTGTGAGCAGAGCAGCTCAAAGCCACAGAGAGCCTTGCGGCTGGCTGATCCCCTGTGATTGCTCCAGCCCAGTGATTGACGGTAGGTCTGTGGCGACGAGACACTGAACTGAGCAGCTGATCCCACAACAATATCACCCAGGCCCAAATAAACCTGCTGGTTGACTTTACGAGCTGGACTGCTTTTGATTACACTCTTCTGCCCGTCTGCTATAATTTCTCTATAGGCAGGAAGCGATAGTCTAGTCTAGTCTAATCATCCTGGCTGCCTCCAATGTGGAGATGACTCCATTTTGGTCTAACATGTCGAGACCAGCTATACACATACTGTACATAAAGGAAATCATGCTACAATAGTATTATTTTTGCAAGAGTGTCTTTGTGAGTTGGAAAACATTCAGACGAACAGAAATAAAATGTCCAAATTCGCATTTCTTTGTGAAGCAGTCCTTTGTTGATGCAGCAGTGAATGTAGCTAAGGAGCTGGAGGAAATTATAATTTCTCCCACTCAGCCACCTGGTCCTACAGATAGCTTTTCTTCCTCTCCTGTCTGTTTCATTTGAGGTATTATGTAGTACCAGTACTCAGAGAAAAGCTACAGTTTTAACAACAACAGGAACCAGGAATAATTTCCAACTCCCTACAATATAATATCTGTATTAAATCACACCGTTGTGAAACTCTGTCAAGTTCCCCTTTAAAAGTCCAAGTTATATTAGTCGATAAAACTGAAAAGAGAAGTCATCATAATGCAATGATAAACTGAAACAATCACATGTGTTTTTATTTCACTCATCAAACTGGAAAGACCTAGCTGTACCCGAGGAGGAAAGTGGTAAACTATGAAATGTAAGGAGATGAACTAGCAGGTGGGGATTTACAAATGATGGTAATTGTCATACGTTGGTTATGGGTGCAATCCTGTCTAGTACAAGTGTTGTAATGCTACCTTAGGAAATAAATAAGAAATGGGGTCGATCAACAATTTTCTGTAGTGCCATGCAGGACTGCTGACATATTGGCCATTATGTTAATGATGACAGGTCTTCATCACAGATTGTCTGTCAGATTGTCATTCCTTTCGTAGATATGAAAAAGATGACTTGCAGCCGCCGCCATCTACATCCCCCCTCTCCCTTGCCCTCCCTCCCTCCCTCCCTCCTTCCCTTTATCCCCTCTCCTAACAAACTGCCTGCAGGTCCATAATCCTCCACAAACAATCAGCCCGTCCAGCTGAATTTTTTACAATGTGAAGATGTCCTGGAAACATTGAAGATTGGCCTAGTAATATTGTCCAGTTTATTGGACCATACAGCTTGGTAAATACACAGGATGAGAGATTTAATATCAGGACAATAAAGATGATAAACACAGGGCAACTACAGTTTGGCCTCTGTATGTCAAAGTCCCAATGATATTTACTACACAAACTGATTTTTTCACCTTTGACAATAAATATTGTAGGGAAGGGTGTCCAATGTTAACCTTTAACATAAAACTTGATGTTGTCTAACTCATTGTTAATGATATACAGAGCATTTTGTGTATTCAAATTGTCTTTAATGCATCATTACCAAAATGACCCTTGGGTAATGGTATTTCATACGACCTAAAACTAAGAGACATTACAGATAGTGGATGTAGAACTACCATGTTTACCTAATTAGGAAATATCCTGGAATTACAAACCACTCAATGGCATATATATATATATATATATATATATATATATACAGTGCATTCAGAAAGTATTCAGACCCCTTCACTTTTTCCACATTTTGTTATGTTACAGCCTTATTCTATAAAAAAGAAAGGTTCCTCATCAATCTACACACAATACCCCACAATGACAAAGCAAAAACAGGTTTTTTGAAATTTGTGCAAATGTATTTCAAATAAAAAACAGAAATATCTTATTTACTTAAGTATTCAGACCCTTTGCTATGAGACATGAAATTGAGCTTAGGTGCATCCTGTTTCCATTGATCATCCTTGAGATGTTTCTACAACTTGATTGGAGTCCACCTGTGGTAAATGTAATTAAATAGACATGATTTGGAAAGGCACACACCTGACTATATAAGGTCCCACAGTTTACAGTGAATGTTAACCAAGCCATGAGGTCAAAGAAATTGTCCGTAGAGCTCAGAGACAGGATTGCGTGGAGGCACAGATTTGGGGAAGGGTACCAAAACATTTCTTCAGCATTGAAGGTCCCCAAGAACACAGTGGCCTCCATCATTCTTAAATGGAAGAAGTTTGGAACCACCAAGACTCTTCCTAGAGCTGGCTGCCTGGCCAAACTGAGCAAACGGGGGAGAAGGGCCTTGGTCAGAGAGGTGACCAAGAACCCGATGGTCACTCTGACAGAGCTCCAGAGTTCCTCTGTAGAGATTGAAGAACCTTCAAAAGGACAGCCATCCCTGCAGCACTCCACCAATCAGGCCTTTATGGTAGAGTGGCCAAACAGAAGCCACTCCTCAGCAAAAGGCACCTAAAGGACTCTCGGACCATAAGAAACAGAATTCTCTGGTTCTAATGAAACCAAGATTGAACTCTTTAGCCTGAATGTCAAGCGGCACATCTGGAGGAAACCTGGTACCATGCCTACTGTCACGTTGTATAAGGATCGGAGACAGGCGCAGGAATACGTAATAGTTTTTTTTATTTCTCCACCCAATACAACATGTCATGAAAAAGGCACGGGGACAAAGCCCAAAACAAACACGTATATAAAATACACAGGGATGTAACCCAAACAAAAGAGCGAGGTTTAAACCTCTGAATATTACACGGTACGAGACGCGAAATAGCACTTGCACAATACATGTAGGACGAAAGCCGAAACAACAAAGAACAGGTGTTATTATTTGACCCTGCTGGTCATCTAGGACTGTTTCAAATCAAATCAAAACAAATTTTATTTGTCACATACACATGGTTAGCAGATGTTAATGCGAGTGTAGAGAAATGCTTGTGCTTCTAGTTCCGACAATGCAGTAATAACCAACGAGTAATCTAACCTAACAATTCCACAACTACTACCTTATACACAAGTGTAAAGGGATGAAGAATATGTACATAAAGATATATGAATGAGTGATGGTACAGAACGGCATAGGCAAGATGCACTAGATGGTATCGAGTACAGTATATACATATGAGATGAGTAATGTAGGGTATGTAAACATAAAAGTGGCATAGTTTAAAGTGGCTTGTGATACATGTATTACATAAAGATGGCAAGATGCAGTAGATGATATAGAGTACAGTATATACATATACATTATATTAAGTGGCATTGTTTAAAGTGGCTAGTGATACATTTTTGATCAATTCCCATCAATTTCCATTATTAAAGTGAGCTGGAGTTGAGTCAGTATGTTG
The DNA here is from genome assembly GCF_029448725.1 of Salvelinus fontinalis. NCBI lineage: Eukaryota > Metazoa > Chordata > Actinopteri > Salmoniformes > Salmonidae > Salvelinus > Salvelinus fontinalis. The sequence continues at coordinate 16,474,741 of NC_074689.1, forward strand.
GCAGCAGCCACTAAATGTTAGTGGTGGCTGTTAAACAGTCTGATGGCCTTGAGATAGAAGGTGTTTTTCAGTCTCTCGGTCCCTGCTTTGATGCACTTGTACTGACCTCGCCTTCTGGATGATAGCGGGGTGAACAAGCAGTGGCTCCGGTGGTTGTTGTCCTTGATGATCTTTATGGCCTTCCTGTGACATCGGGTGGTGTAGGTGTCCTGGAGGGCAGGTAGTTTGCCCCCGGTGATGCGTTCTGCAGACCTCACTACCCTCTGGAGAGTCTTATGGTTGTGGGCGGAGCAGTTGCCGTACCAGGCGGTGATACAGCCCGACAGGGTGCTCTCGATTGTGCATCTGTAGAAGTTTGTGAGTGCTTTTGGTGACAAGACAAATTTCTTCAGCCTCCTGAGGATGAAGAGGCGCTACGCCTTCTTCACAACGCTGTCTGTGTGGGTGGACCAATTCAGTTTGTCCGTGATGTGTACGCCGAGGAACTTAAAACTTACTTCCTTCTCCACTACTGTTTGAACATCTTGGCCATGTTCTGTTATAATCTCCACCCGGCACAGCCAGAAGAGGACTGGCCACCCCTCAAAGCCTGATTCCTCTCTAGGTTTCTTCCTAGGTTCTGGCCTTTCTATGGAGTTTTTCCAAGCCAATGTCCTTCTACACCTGCATTGCTTGCTGTTTGGAGTTTTAGGCTGGGTTTCTGTACAGCACTTTGAGATATCAGCTGATGTAAGAAGGGCTTTATAAATAAATTTGATTTGATTTGAGGTACTCACAAAACCAACGGACATGGAAACAATAACTGACAAGGACAATGGGGAACAGAGGGCACATATGTAACATACTAATCAGGGGGAATGAGAACCAGCTGTGCGTAATGAGACAAAACAGTCCGGGGTTGGTGGTAATGAATCCAGTTTAGTGATGCCTAGAAAGCTAGTGACGTAGACCTCCGGAGCTGGTGCATGGAATGAGCAGTAGTACCGGGGAAATCCATGACACCTACGGTGAAGCATGGTGTTGGCAGAATCATGCTGTGGGGATGCTTTTCAGTGGTATGGACTGGGAGACTAGTCAAGATCAGACTGGGTGGAAGAGAGATAGTACAGATAGTACAGAGAGATCCTTGATGAAAACCTGCTTTAGAGCGCTCAGGACCTCAAACTGGGTGGAAGGTCCAAGACAACTCAGCAGTGGCTTCAGGACAAGTCTGAATATCCTTGAGTAACTCAGCCAAAGACCGGACTGACAGAGTTTGAGAGGATCTGCAGAGAAAAGTGGGAGAAACTCCCCAAATACAGGTGTGCCAAGCTTGTAGCGCCATACCCGAGAAGACCCGAGGATGTAATCGCTGCCAAAAGGTGCTTCAACAAAGTACTGAGTAAAGGTTCTGAATACTTATGTAAATGTAATATTTTTGCTTTGTCATTATGGCGTATTGTGTAGATTGATGAGGAAATAAACAATTTGATCAATTTTAGAGTAAACTGTAACATAAAACAATGTAGAAAAAGTCAAGGGGTCTGATTACTTTCCAAAGGCACAGTATATATATATATCTATGTCGCCATTTCTCTTTTTCTGACCTGTCATCTCGAATGATTCTGTTTCCAAATGGCAGCTACTTTAAACCTGGAACTTATTAATTAGACTAAATAGGTGTTTCTTTTTTGCAAAGTGGGAATGAAATGAATATTCACTTTCTTTCCTTCCTCTCCTTCCATCCTGTCGGCAGTTTTTGATCCAGTGCAAGGCGAGTAGGTATGGTCTCACTGATTATCACCCTCCACTCACCTGACAGTGTCATTACCCGCTGGCTCTGGTTCGATAGCTCCCAGAAAGGCCTTTTCAAAGGAGTAGGTAGCATTTAATTAACAATGTTACAAACAGGGATATATGAAGGCTGTGGAAGCGGTGGTAGGAAGGAAGAAAGGTATGATTGTAATTATACCACTGTGAAGCTAGCTGTATCACTCCAGACTTCTGAATATAATAAAGATGGCTGCTGATGGTGAGAAGTATTTAACAGCTCTCTTCAGAGAGGTGTGAGGAGTGTACATATTTGTGGCGGCTGATATTTGTACTTTTTTAACTCCTGCTAGGCTATTATTTTGTGTGTGTATCCTTTCAGGTAAAGGTTGAGAACACAGTAGCATTACTGACATGTAAGTTTCTCATCACAACTTTAATAACATTCGATTACAGATTCATAAGCTACAATTACTGTTAAAACACTATCAAACGTTAACTTGGTAGCTTCATAGTACCCTCTAAAATGTTTTTCTTCATGCGAGTGCATAAGAAGGTTTCCTTTTTCTAAAGCTTGAGGATAGGACTTGTATGACATTGTAGAATTAATTTATTTCTCTGATTTGAATCCTCCTTATGACTGATGTAACAGAGATTGGCTCAGCCACTACAAAATGGATGGTAGGCCTATCTGTCGCCAGAGAAAAACTCTGATTAACTCATTAAAAACGGCTGAATGTATAATTGATGCACAATTATGTAAATGTTATTACATTTTCATATCTTTTTCCAAGAAGAATTAAATACATCATATTGAAACTTTAATTATTTACAGCCAGAGAAGTGTGTGACAGAGACAGAGAATGATATGGCTTTTTGAATAGATTTAAATCTATCCAATTGTTTCGGGCAAGGTTGGAAATCAATCTTACCATTAACGGGTGATCAGACACGTTAACATTTCGACAGGCAGAGAAGTTATTTGAAAATTAGTAATTGCAAGGTGTAGTTATTTCATAAATAATTAAATCTGTTTTGTAATTGTGAACATTTTGTTTATGCTAAACCAGTTGTAATAGGAGTAACATTGACCTCTGTTCAGTTCTGTAGTAGTCCTGTCTTGAGACCACATATTGAGTGTCTCGGTCTTGTCTTGGTGTCGGATACATTTTTAATGGGTGTTGACTCCGTCTCGGACAATGAGGACTCATAATTTCTTCCCGAGACCAGCTGAGACCAGCGGACTAAAAACCTCATAATTATCCTAAAACTTTGTTGGTAACTAGGTAGTGGTGTGTTCTTCAGTGGCTGTGGGCTTTAGTTATGTTAATTAAGACTAAGTTAGAGTGAATGAGGCTTGTGTGGGGGTTGTCTGGGATTGATATTTTTATAACATATGATGTAATGTCAGGTAGAAACTGACCCAGGAGTCATGACTTAACAATACGATTGTTACACATATTAATATATGTAACATGGAAAATATTATTAAGCTATATTTGTAAGATCATTGAAGATCTCTTGCAGATTTTAACATAATTCTATCCACTGATGCTGCAGATATCAGTTTTCTAGAAATTACAATGGTGATGTAAAATGTCTGCTGTTTCACACAACTACATCCCACAGATACAGGAGAACACACCCCTACCTAATTACCAACCCCCCAAATCAGTCCCCAGCAAATCGGATGTTTACAAAAAATTGTTGAAACCATGTTGACAAAAAAACACATGGAAATTCCCAAAAATGTATAACTCCACCACGCCACTGTCATGTTGGTATGAATGAGTCAGGAGGCAGGCGCAGGAATGCGTAATAGTTTTTAAAATTATACCCAAATTACGGCGTGCTGTGTGAATGCACGGGGACGAAGACCAAACAAACACTATACAAAACACGGGGTTGAAACCCAAACAAAAGAGCGAGGAGTACCTTAAATAAATAACACAAGCGCACAATGGTTAACACACGGGACGAGACCCATAATCATCTGCGCAATCAACAATGGCACGAAAGCCCAAACACACAGCACAGGTACTCACACGAACCAACGGACATTGCAACAGTAATCGACAGGACAATGGTAAACCAAGGACACACTTATACAATTACTAATCACTGGGAATAGGGGCCAGGTGTACGTAATGAAAGTTCCGGAGGGATCCGTGACAGCCACTCCTCATTACCAACACTTTTTGACAGATCGGACCCTACATGATCTACTGTCACTCAATAAGCCATGTCAACTACCTTATTATTACATAATTTTTTACATACCAATTGGTAGTTACAGTCTTGTCCCATTGCTGTAACTCCCATACGGACTTGGGAGAGGCAAAGGTCGAGAGCCATGCGTCCGACGAAACACAACCCTGCCAAGCTGCGTTGCTTCTTGACATACTGCTCGTTTAACCCAGAAGCCAGCCGCACCAATATGTCGGAGGAAAAACCGTACAAATGGCGACTGTGTCAGCATGCATGCGCCCAGCCTGCCGCAGGAGTCGCTAGAGCGCGATGGGACAAGGACATCCCAGCCGGCCAAACCCTCTCCTAACCCGGACGACTTTGGGCCAATTTTGCACCGCCTCATGAGTCTTCCGGTCGGCTGCAACATAGCCTAGGATTGAACCTGGGTCTGTTGTAACCACCTCAAGCGCCTTAAACCTCTGCCCCACTCGGGAGGCCCAGCTAACAATTTTTTGATTGGTAAGTTAGTCTAGCCAGATATCTAAACTTGTAGTTATCATGGACGAATATCGAGCGGGAAAACAGGACATTTTGTTAGTTACTCTCACTCAGATATCATATAAACATGACAAGTCATGGAAAAATGTGTAGAATTGCAGGAAATTAACTTTAAAACTGCAAAGATTTCTCTCCAACCAAATCTCGCTTAGGACCCCATGTTTTCATGAGCTTGGGTCCCATTGAAAACACAACATTTCTAATTTGGGTCCCAGGCTGAAAAAGTTTATGAACCCCTGGTCTAAAGAATCCCTATGTTCTTCGGAAATATGAACACAGAAATGCTGGACACTATTATTATGGTGGCGATTTGACACAATTGTAATCATGGTCTTGAATTGGACTAAGATTTTTCTGGTCTTGGTCTTGACTCGGTCTCGGTTTAGGAGGTCTCGAAAATAAACCTGCCTCTGTTACGTTTAATATGGCATGACATATGCGGCTGGCACCAACTAATATACACCGTTCAAAGGCACTTAAATATTTCCTCTTGCCGGTTCACCCTCTGAATAGCACACATACACAGTCCATGTCTCAACTGTCTCTTAAAAATATATTTCTTTTACGTGTCCCCTCCCCTTCATCTACATTGATTGAAATGGATTTAACAGGTGACATCAATAAGGGATCATAGCTTTCACCTGGATTCACCTGTTCAGTCTGTGTTTTGTACACTCTGTGCATATTACAGTATTATTCGAACACAAATCAACAAATCCATGACTTAATAGATAAATAAATGAATAGACACCTTCATAAATCACATGCAACTGGGTCCTGGACTATCTGACGGGCCACCCCAGGTGACGGGCCGCCCCGGGGCCCCACAAGGGTGCATGCTCAGCCCACTCCTGTACTTTCTGTTCACCCACGACCGTGTGGCCATGTACGCCTCCAACTCAATCATCAAGTGTGCAGAGGACACAACAGTAGTGGGCTTGATTACCAACAATGACAAGACAGCCTACAGGGAGGAGGTGAGGGCACTCAGAGTGTGGGGTTTTCCCTCTCTCCTCTCTCCCCTCTCAGAAGGCTGACATCCAGGAACTTAAGACGGTTTAAGGACAGGGAATTTTAAGAATCTGTCCACCGTTCCATGCATGATACTAAGATGTTTTATATATTTTTTAAAGAAATGAATCTCTCTCTCCCTTGTCCATCCTTGACATTTGATACAACGCGTTCGGAAAGAATTCATTTATTTTCCCATTTTGTTACGTTACAGCCTTACTCTTAAATTGATTAAATATTTGTATTTTTATCCTCAATCTACACACAATAACCCATAATGATAAAGTGAAATCTGTTTTTTACCTTATTTAGATAAGTATTCAGACCCTTTGCTATGAGACTCAGAATTGAGCTCAGGTGCATCCTGTTTCCATTGATCATCCTTGAGATGTTTTTACTACTTCACCGGAGTCCACCTGTGGTTAATTCAATTGATTGGACATGATTTGGAAAGGCACACACCTGTCTATATAAGGTCCCTCAGTTGACAGTGCATGTCAGAGCAAAAACCAAGCCATGAGGTTGAAGGAATTGTTCGTAGAGCTCCGAGACATAAAGGGTACCAAAAAATGTCTACAGTATTGAAGGTCCCCAAGAACACAGTGGCCTCCATCACTCTTAAATGGAAGAAGTTTGGAACCACCAAGACTCTTCCTAGAGCTGGCCGCCCGGTAAAACTGAGCACCGGGGAGAAGGACCTTGGTCAGAGACGTGACCAATAACCCATTTTCACTCTGACAGAGCTCCAGAGGTCCTCTGTGGAGATGGAAGAACCTTCCAGAAAGACAGTCATCTCTGCAGCACTCCACCAATCAGGCCTTTATGGTAGAGTGGCAAGACGGAAGCCACTCCTCAGCAAAAGGCACATGACAGCCCGCTTTGAGTTTGCCAAAAGGCACCCAAAGGACTTTCAGACTATGAGAAACGAAATTCTCTGGTCTAATGAAACCAAGATTGAACTCTTTTGGCCTAAATGCCAAGCGTCACACCTCGAGGAAACCTGTCACCATCCCTACGGTGAAGCATGGAGGTGGAAGCATCATGCTGTGGGGATGTTTTTCAGCGGCAGGGACTGGGAGACTAGTCAGGATCGAGGGAAAGATAAACACATCAAAGTACAGAGAGATCCTTGATGAAAACCTACACCAGAGTGCCCAGGTTAACCTTCCGACAGGACGACCCTAAGCACACAGCCAAGACAAGGCAGGAGTGGCTTCAGGACAAGTCTTGTAGCGTCATACCCAAGAAGACTCGAGGCTGTAATCGCTGCCAAAGGTGCTTCAACAAAGTACTGAGGAAAGGGTCTGAATACTTATGTAAATGTAATATTTCAGTTACCTGTTTTCTAGAAATCTGTTGCATTGTCATTATGGGGTATTGTGTGTAGATTAATGAGTAAAAAAACAATCATCAGTTTTAGAATAAGGCTGTAACTTAATTAACAAAATGTGGAAAAAGTCAAGGAGTCTGAATACTTTCCAAATGTACTGTATAATCTGTTTAATGTGCTGAAAATGTAAATGTGGGGTGAACCTTTACCTCCAAACTCTTGATCAGAGCTGGATAGCCATACACTATGGTTGCTGAGATGAAGGCCCATAGGCTGTGGTGTGGCTGTTATTCTCTGGCCACAGACAGACCTCCTTTCTTTGGAATTTAAGGACACTGCCAGGTCTTCATCTGAGGTCTACTAAATGGAGTTAGACTGGAGTCAGAATACTAGAAATGCCTTGAAAGTGTTGTTGTTAGCTTGCTGAGGGCTTTGTGGTTTCGTTTGTGTATGGCAAAGCACTGCATGGATATACAGTAGGGGAATTGAATGCACTCTACAGCAGACACATCAACTGCCCCAAGAGTACTTTCTGGAAGTTCAATAAAAATAAATAGCCATGACAATGGGATACGGTATAACATTATATTAGAAGTGTGTAATTAGATTTGATTAACGTAAATGTGACCACATTAAACTAGATTACATTTATATGGCATTATCATAGTCATAAAATGGGTAACTTACCTTTCAGTGGGCATGGCAACACATATCAACACAATTAATAGCAGCAGATATTTGTATATATTAATATTTTCACAATTGCTGTTAAATTAGTTTTTAATGATTTTGGTATAACAATGCAGTAATTCCTTTGTAAACATAAGACAACATTTCCCTTTGGCCATGTTTTCTAAGCAACACAGTGCTTTCAGACCTGTGGTCACAAAGGGTTAGCAAATGGAACACAAGGCAGGGAATTCACTGAAAAGAACGGCAATATTCAGCCCATCTTCTCAACTTGCAGCAGATGAGAAGAACCTTGCTAGCTGTAACTGGGTCAAATTTACTGGAGGTAGCTATTCATCTGAAGTAATTTGTTTGTGTCTGCCGCAACGCCTTTGGAAAAATACATTTTGGATTTCCACTTTTTCTGTGGGTCACTTGTCACTGTGCCGCTTCACCAGAGCTGGTCCTCACGCACGGAGCCCGGCCTCACCAGTCTCACCTACACATGTTAGCAGCAGGAAATTAGATTGCACATGGCACCCACTCAAGTAAGTAAGCAATAAGAAGAAGACTATTCAAAGACAGGGAGGGAAGGTATGATATGAGGAGCACGTGTAGGGCAGGTTGATGATTGTTGGGATGAGTCTAGTTTTGGAGGCAGAACTGAAGGATCAAAATGTGACCCGCCACCTCAATTTGGTCTTATGTAGCAACATTTTAAATGTTGTTTATTTCACTGGATAAATGTACAGACTCAGAGCTACAAAATGGTATATCATAGACTGCAGTTGAGGAACAATGTGAAAGTAATTCTGCTTTGTGAAATTTGATAAGCTTGTGAGAAAATGGCCCTTGATTGTTTTGATACACCTAGTGGAGAGCGCTTCTTGGTCTACACCCATTCAGCATCCTTCACACCCTCTTAAACTTTAGCCCCAACCATCTATTTATTAGGATTCACATGTGAGACCATGTGCTAAAGAGAGTGAGTAAGGTAGTGTAGTAAACAACCAAAGATTTCAAGGCTAAAAGTGGTGAAAGTAGTAGCAAAAAAATAGTAGTGAAAATAGACTATCTAGTCCTTGGCCTATATCCTAATCTGACTTTGGTGCAGATCATGTTGTTCTTCACATTACTGTCTCTGGTAAACACACACTATATAATATAAAATCGAAGTTTATTTGTAACATTTGTTATTTGTTACATACAGAAGGTGTAAACGGTACAGTGAAATGGTTACTTGCATATTTGCATAGTAGCAATATCAAAAATAGAATGTGTCAAGATACAAAATATTCTATGAATATTATACACTGCTCAAAAAAATAAAGGGAACACTTAAAAAACACAATGTAACTCCAAGTCAATCACACTTCTGTGAAATCAAACTGTCCACTTAGGAAGCAACACTGATCGACAATAAATTTCACATGCTGTTGTGCAAATGGAATAGACAAAAGGTGGAAATTATAGGCAATTAGCAAGACACCCCCCAAAACAGGAGTGATTCTGCAGGTGGTGACCACAGACCACTTCTCAGTTCCTATGCTTCCTGGCTGATGTTTTGGTCACTTTTGAATGCTGGCGGTGCTCTCACTCTAGTGGTAGCATGAGACGGAGTCTACAACCCACACAAGTGGCTCAGGTAGTGCAGTTAATCCAGGATGGCACATCAATGCGAGCTGTGGCAAAAAGGTTTGCTGTGTCTGTCAGCGTAGTGTCCAGAGCATGCAGGCGCTACCAGGAGACAGGCCAGTACATCAGGAGACGTGGAGGAGGCCGTAGGAGGGCAACAACCCAGCAGCAGGACCGCTACCTCCGACTTTGTGCAAGGAGGTCCACTGCCAGCGCCCTGCAAAATGACCTCCAGCAGGTAGGAGACCTGAGCCAACTCCCCGTGCTTACTGTGGAGAGCGAGCGTACGGGTTATGCGACACCGTGTTATGCGGAAGAGCGCACGGTGTCTCCAGTACGTGTGCATAGCCCGGTGTGGTACATAGCAGCACCTCGTATCGGCCGGGCTAGATTGGGCATCGAGCCAGGTGCCATGTAACCGGCTCTACGCATCTGGTCTCCAGTGCGTCTCCTCGGGCCAGGGTACATGGCACCAGCCCTACGCATGGTGTCTCCTGTACGTGTACATAGCCCAGTGCGGCTTATTCCACCTCGCCGCACTGGCATGGCTACGGGGAGTATTCAGCCAGGTAGGTTTGGGCAGGCTCGGTGCTCAAGACTTGTAGTGCGCCTCCACGGTCCGGTCTATCCGGTGCCTTCTCAAAGAACCAGCCCTTCTGTGGCAGCCCCACGCACCAGCCCTCCGGTGGCGGCGCCACGTACCAGGCCTCCAGTTCCAGCACCCCGCACTTGCCCTGAGGTGCGTGTTCCCAGCCCGGTACCACCAGTTCCGGCACCACGCACCAGGCCTACTGTGCGCCTCCAGGGTCCAGTATGCCCTGTTCCTGCTCCTCGCAATCGCCCAGTGGTGCGTGTCCCCAGCCCGGTACCACCAGTTCCGGCACCACGCACCAGGCCTACTGTGCGCCTCAGCAGGCCTGAGTCTCCCGTCTGTCCAGCGCCGCCTGAGCTATTGTTTTGTTCGTTCTTGAAAGTATTCGTAATAAATATGAATACTCACCACGCTGCATCTTGGTCCGACATTTCTTACTCCTCAGACAAGGAGAACGAAGACTGCTGTTACATTTGGCACAAGGTCCGAATACAACAAGTGTAGACTTTACCGTGAAATGCTTACTTACAAGCCCTTAACCAACAGTGCAGTTCAAGAATAAGAAAATATTTACCATGTAGGCTAAAAAAAAAAGTAATAATTAAAAGTAACACAATAAGAATAACAATAATGAGGGAATATACAGGGGGCACCTGTACCGAGTAAGTGTGCAGGGGTACAGGCTAATTGAGGTAATCTGTACATGTAGGTGGGGGCGAAGTGACTATGCATAGGTAACAAACAAACAGCTAGTAGCAACAGTGTACAAGGGGGGGTGTCAATGTAAATTGCTCTGTGCCGATTTTTATGAATTGTTCGGCAGTCGAATGGCTTGGGGTAGAATCTGTTGGACCAAAGTCTAGGCCTTTGGTCCTAGACTTGGCGCTCTGGTACCGCTTGCCGTGCGGCAGCAGAGAAAACAGTCTTTAACATGGCTGACTGGAGTCTCTGACAATTTAATGGGCTTTCCTCTGACACCGCCTATTATATAAGCCCTGGATGTCAGGAAGCTTGGCCCTGGTGATGTACTGGGCCGTTCGCACTACCCTCTGTAGCGCCTCGCGGTCAGATGCCGAGCAGTTGCCTTACCAGGCGGTGATGCAACCGGTCAGGATGCTGTCGATGGTGCAGCTGTAGAACCTTTTGAGGATCCCTCTCCTGAGGGGGAAAAGGTTTTGTCGTGTCCTCTTTACGATTGTCTTGGTATGTTTGGACCATGATGGTTCGTTGGTGATGTGGACACCAAGGAACTTGAAACTCTCGACCCGCTCCACTACAGCCCTGTCGATGTGAATGGGGACCTGTTCTGCCCGCCTTTTCCTGTAGTCCACGATCAGCTCCTTTGTCTTGCTCACATTGAGGGAGAGGTTATTGTCCTGACACCACACTAACAGTTCTCTGACCTCCTCCCTATTGGTCGTCTCATTGTTGTCGTGATCAGACCTACCACTGTTGTGTCGTCAGCAAACTTAATGATGGTGTTGGAGTCGTGTTTGGCCACGCAGTCGTGGGTGAACAGGGAATACAGGAGGGGACTAAGTGCACACCCCTGAGGGGCCCCTGTGTTAAGGATCAGCGTGGCAGATGTATTGTTGCCTACTCTTATCACCTGGGGGCGGCGCGTCAGGAGTCCAGGATCCAGTTGCAGAGGGAGGTGTTTAGTCCCAGAGTCCTTAGCTTATTGATGAGCTTTGTGGGCATTGGGTGAGGCAGATGGGCTACTAACATCATACTACACAACATACACTTATAATTACTTTATTAGCTACAGTATACATAACTCCCTGGCATATTACATAATTTATGAAGCAGCATACAATACATTTTTAGACTCACATTGTTATGCTCGGCTCACTTGAACAGGAAGGTGGCGCGGCGGTCCTCCAAGTTAACAGTTGTTTTGAGCGTGACACAAATCATGCTTTATTGACAGCATGGCCAATGTTGAATGTTTATCATTTTAAGCTTGGAAAAGAGCCCCTTAATCCCAGATTCGGGACCACACAGCCACTGTCACTGATTCCTTCCAAACCACTCGTTGAATTTGCGATTTCCAACTTGTTGTGTAATGTTTATGTCTGTAATTTCTCTTCATTATTTCTCTTCATTTAGACAAGTATTAAAAAGGATTTGCCAGTAGATTGTCGACCTCATTCACGATGATGACTACTAGCTAAGACTGTGAAAGTATGATGTTGACATGATCAGTCCAATCAAAGCTACTGTACATATAATGTGATTTGATGTAATTTTATCTGTGGCAATTGACCTTGAGCCTTCCTGGATGGGCACTTCTATGGCAGCAGCCGAAGGGCTATAATTTTCAAGGTCTGCTCTTAAACCTGGCAGTGATGTAAAGTCCCAGTGATATAGAGTGACAGAACACTGAGCCAATCACGGCGCAACGCTCTGTATTTTCTGCTGGCTTGCCCCACCACCACAGAAAGCACTGAGCTAGGCTGAAACACCTGCATTTTGAAGCTGTTTTATGTGGCTTTATTAACTCATTGATATATATATTTTTTAACTGTTTGCAATCTGATATGTGACACGTGTTAATGCCAAAATAACATGCAAAACAGGCAAGCCGCCCACCCCACAAAAAATATATATATTTTACTTTATTTTTCAAAAAATGTAGGGCTCTGCCCCACCTGCCTTGAATGACGGTTTGCCACTGAATATGTCTAATAGTAGGAAGGGTGGTGCGTGCATGCATGTGTGAGTGCGGGCCTGCGCATGCGTGGGTTTGTGTGTGTGGAGGTTGATTGGCTCTCTGCCAGGTCTAAATTGCCGCCTGTGAGTGTCTCCTAGCCATATGGGTCTATGTGTAGCGAGCTAAATGGGACCCAGTGCAGGTTAAGATGTGTCACATTTAACTGGGGATTAATTGGTGCTGGGAATGGACCATGCCATCTGTGCAATCAGCCTGTTCTTTCTGTGGTGAGAGTCCAATTCCCTTCCTACTCCCCCTAACGCTCCTCCTCCTATGTTCTGGGGGAGCACCTCTTCGCCCCATAGAGAATTGGAGGCTGGGGGTAAGAATGGGGATTTGGGGGTGGGAGGACCACCAATGTGTTCCCTGTGCTCTGAACAGCGGGTGTGTGTGCAAGTAACCGGCCATTGAAAGCGTACAAATTGATTATCTGGGACAGTATTCCTATATGCATTTTTCTCCCTCTTTACTTCTCTTGCCCTCTTTTTTGGCTCGTCCTCTCTTCATGCAATCCTGTCTTTTCAGATCCAGTATAAATGACTGGCCACGACACCTTTCCCCCTTCTATGTAAATAATCTAAGCATTCTACTTTCTTTGTGGAGAAAAAATATTTTGCTGAATGAGGGTGCTCTGAATGTGAATATTTAAAAGGTAATATTTTAATGGGAGGTGATTTATGAATGTAAGAAAACAGTCTGGAATTTGATAACCCATTATGTTAGATCTCATGTATTTATCCCACCAAAAATCCACAGTACAAATTCTGATACAAAGGCTGCTACTGCCTCTACTACTATCATCAAAGTTCAAGTCATATGTATTTTTAGTGGTACAATGTAGCAAAAATGTTTATCATTCAGTTCAAAAGACATTTGCAAAAATGATTCTGGTTAACACATTGTTTGAATCATTTCATGGAAAACCACCACGCAAAAGGCTTTTTTTTCTCGATCATTGTGTTCTCCTTATCCACTGTTTAGATAGTGCATTCAGAAGGTATTCAGACCCCTTGACCTTTTCCACATTTTGTTACGTTATAGCCTTATTTGAAAATGTATGAAATCGTTTTTTCCCCTCATCAATCTACACACAATACACCATAACGACAAAGCAAAAACTGTTTTTTAGAAATGTTTACAAATTTATTACAAATAAAAAAACTTAAATATCACATTTACATCAGCATTCAGACCCTTTAATCAGTACTTTATTGGAGCACTTTTGGCAGCAATTACAACCTTGAGTTTTCTCGGTATAACGCTACAAGCTTGGCACACCTGTATTTGGGGAGTTTCTCAAATTCTTCTCTGCAGATCCTCCAAGCTCTGTCAGGTTGGATAGGGAGCGTCGCTGCACAGCTATTTTCAGGTCTCTCCAGAGTTGTTTGATCGGGTTCAAGTCTGGGCTCTGCCTGGGCCACTCAAGGACATTCAGAGACTTGTCTCTGAAGCCATTCCTGCGTTGTCTTGGCTTTGTGCATAGGGTCGTTGTCCTGTTGGAAGGTGAACCTTCGCCCCAGTCTGATGTCCTGAGCGCTCTAAAACAGGTTTTCATTAAGGATCTCTCTGTACTTTGCTCCGTTCCTCTTTCCCTCGATCCTGACTAGTCTCGCAGTCCCTGCCGCTGAAAAACATCCCCACAGCATGATGCTGCCACCACTATACTTCACCATAGGGATGGTGCCAGGTTTCCTCCAGACGTGACACTTGGAATTCAGGCCAAAGAGTTCAATCTTGGTTTCATCAGACCAGATAATATTGTTTGTCATGGTCTGAGATTCTTTAGGTGCCTTTTGGCAAACTCCAAGCGGGCTGTCATGTGCCTTTTACTGAGGAGTGGCTTCCGTCTGGCCACTCTACCATAAAAGCCTTATTGGTGGAGTGCTGCAGAGACGGTTGTCCTTCTGGTAGGTTCTCCCATCTCCACAGAGGAACTCCGAAGCTTTGTCAGAGTGAACATCAGGTTCTTGGTTACCTCTCTGACCAAGGCTCTTTTCCTCAGATTGCTCAATTTGGCTGGGCGGCCAGCTCAAGGAAGAGACTTGGTGGTTCCAAACTTTTTCCATTTAAGAATGATGGTGGCCACTGTGTTCTTGGGGACCTTCAATGCTTCAGACATTTTTTGGTACACTTCCCAGTTCTGTGCCTCCACACAATCCTGTCTCGGAGCTCTACGGACAATTCCTTTGACCTTATGGCTTGATTTTTCCTCTGACATGCACTGTCAACTGTGGGACCTTAAATAGACTGGTGTGCACCTTTCCAAATCATGTCCAAGCAATTGAATTTACCACAGGTGGACTCTAATCAAGTTGCAGAAACATCTTAAGGATGATCAATGGAAACAGGATGCACCTGAGCTCAATTTCGGGTCTCATAGCAAAGGGTTTGAATATTTCTTTAAATAAGGTATTTCTGTTTTTTTTTTTTTATAAATTTGCTGAAATGTCTAAAATCTTGTTTCGCTTTGTCATTATGGGGTATTGTTTGTAGACTGAAGAGGAAAACATTTAATTTAATCTATTTTAGAATAATGCTGTAACGTAACAAAATGTGGAAAAAGTCAAGGGGTCTGAATAATTTCCAGATGCACTGTAAATGCCTGCACCTGTAAGCGCTGGCACAGCTTCACTCAGGGATAATTGCTACCTAGAACAACGAGATGAAAATCATCGTTTTCATTCTTCAAACAATTACATGTGGTCCTAGATCCTTGTAACGGTGAAATAATCAGAGATAACAAAAACGACTCAAGATAGACCCACCGAGACAATTGCTTTCTAGACCTTGAAAGACTCTTACGTGACATGAAGATCACTTTAAGGTCCGTTGAAATCACAAAGGGTAGAGCAATACAACCATCAAAAAGACAAAAATGGTTACATGTGGTCAGATAGAAACAACCCAATGGGCAATGTCATTTCCACATGAGCATTTGGGTAATATTTGAATGAGATGTTGATCAATGAGATTTCAACCTTTAATCATCCATTCAAAAAGACAGCCAACAGTTATATTTTAATTGTGGTACTATCGAGTTTGAAAACTATACCCTACATTTAAAATATTGGAGTGAGGTTGAGAACACATTGTGATCTGATTTGACCTAAACACACCGTGAATTCAACAAGGTGTTATCACCAATCTATGAAGTGTGTTGATAAGATGTTTAGAAGTAGTTGCCATTTTGTGATGTAGGCTTCTTTACATTAAATAAAGATAACAACTAAGAATTAGGAAAACAAATGGAGTGTTTTTTTAATGTTGCACACTTGATGTTGTACACCCGGATATGTATAATTCAATTCTACTCATGGTGCAAAATGTATAGTCCAGATCTAGTGTCTGTACTACTGTTGGCAATTGTCCGTCTGTGTAACAATTAGAGCAGTAACTTAGAACAGCACTGTGTAACCCTTTGTCCAGGTAAAAACTGTTATGGGCCCAAAAGTGTTTTGTCAATGTCAAGAACGGTTGAAATGAAAATGCATTGTACCACAAAAATAGATGTATAAGCTCCCCCAAAAACATAAAAAACTGCATATCTGCCACAGGCTTCTGGAAACACAAATTAGATATACAATAAACCAGAAAAATTCGCTGTTAGAGATTCTTAAGAACTCTTTCATCCTCTTACTCATTGGCCATCCCACTGCTCTCTTGTGGTCAGGTGCATATTTCAGGCAGGTTGACATCGCCTGTAGTATTTCTGCCTCAAGCCTTTGATTCGCTGAGACTCGCACACCTGCTGTAAAGGGGAAAAGCAAATATTAGCTAGAGAAGGTATTCAAATGTCATGTAAAATGTCATGATTTGGGCCTATAATGACGCTGCAAAGGTTAGAGTCCTCAAAGGCCCTCTTTCCTTTCATATTTATTGTTGATAAGAGGCCATTTGTCAGGGTTCTATATAGAACACAAAATATGTACTTTATAAGCAACACACCAGGACTAATTTAGAAGTGAAACAAATATAGTTCTAGTTTACCGGCGCATTGCTCTATTCACCTGGTCCAGGATGACTTCCCCCCAGCTTTGAGATATCTGTAATTTTACGAAATGACACTAATACATTACACACATACAGGATTTTTAAAATCTAGTACTACATGGCAATATGTCATTCAACTCATACCAATGAAACATTTAATTTCTCACCATTAGCTGCTCCTCTATCTTTAGTAAATCTTCCTCTGTCTCGTTCAGGTTGAAGTCAAATTCCTCAACCAGATGACTGTCTCTAAAAAGGTCACATATCTGACAAAGGATATAAAGGACTTTCTTTTGTTAATTCTGAAAACAAAATAGTTGAAAATTTGTTCATTTCCAAATATAAGTCTAGTTTCAATATCATTTAAAATGGTTTAAAAAGAAATGTCATACTTGCTTCCGGTATATGAAAAGTGTCTGAGCCTTTGCCATGCTTTGATAAGGGGGATTTTTCATCTGAAGAGGCAAAAGGAGACTGCAGTCTCCCACATGACCTATCTCTAGAGCAGGAAAGCTCAAGATTCTCTGCAGTAAAATATTGGACAACATCATGGCATTTCTTGGTACAATTAGAATATCTTTCCCAAATACATTGATCAAGAACAAGGAGTTGGCTTACGTTGTGAAGGGTCCTCCTCACTAATCACTTGGTGGCTTGCGTGATGTTTTAGTTTGCCATTTATCCTCACCACCAATACTTGGTGGCTCGCAGGGAGTTTTAGCCTTTGATTCTTGTTGACTCTGGCATAGGATTTCTGGCGCGTCGGAGCTGATTTTAATATATTTTCTTACACACATTTGTAAGGCAAATCAAGTGTCTACCAAAATTTAAACCAAAATTCTAAATCGAGAGTTTCATACTTGTGTGTCACAGGAAAAGGGTCTGATCTTTTGCAGCGATTTGGTGAGGGGGATCCCTCAATTTAGGCAGAAGGAGACCTCAAGCCCTAATGCTCCGGGGTTAAGCCATGTAAGAGAACAATATGATTCTCTGCGATAAAAGATTGGACAACATCATGCCAATTGTTTTTACAATTAGAATACCTTTCTCAAATTCAATGATTAAGACTAAGGAGTTGCCTGTTTCTACATACATTTCTCATGTGTTTAAGTTTTATTGAAGTGGAAGAAGACTAAGTCAACACATTACCAAACCTTAAACAAAAATTCTAAAACATGTCAAAGTTACCCTCTCAAGACCATACCCATTAGCCTGGAAATCCAGAAGGATTTCAGCTCAGTTTCACTACATTAACAAATGGTGACACATGGATTGATTCCATCTGGGTTGAGGCTAACTTCCCACTAGCCACATGCTTGTAGATCAGTTCAAGTAATAGGATCAAATGTCCTCACGGTCTAACAAAAGACAAAGTGGTTGTTCAGAGGCTAGGGTTTAGGGACAAGAGGTTGAATAGTAATTGACATAGTAGCCTGCTGTACTTACACAACTTGGACACAATAGGTGCTGGAGGTAGATTACATTCCTCATGCGATTCTAATCACACATTTACCAGATGTCAGTTTTATCCTCAGAAGCTGAAATGACTTCCATTTCAGAGAGGGTGTGGACCAATCCTTTATTGTCTTATTGATTTGGGAGCCACCACACAGTTTGGTCTTTGATCCAGCGCTCTGGAATAGCACCTTCCTTCTCATTTCCCATCCACACTGCTCTGGCCCACATTCTGAGATTACAACCTGCGGAAATAGACAGACAAAATAATATAAGCTATAATTGCAAACAAAACTATTCTAATATATCTGATTTTACTTGGCAAACCCACAGAAGGATCACTATATCTTGCCTATGATAGGACATACAGCCTAGCTAATGAGGTCCTTGGGAAAATAATTTATTCAGCAGAATTTGAGACGGTTGTGATATTTAAGTCTTTGGAGGCACATGGAAGAATGTAGAAGATGTCAGTTTGAGTGTGGTGATTGACATCACAGACAAGGTTTTCATCGTCTCATTTACTTGACAAATGCATATTTAATCCTGGAGGAGGAAGCAGCCATCTAGCATGTTATTGAGGTATATTTGGATGTTCTTGGGAATATGTTTCACTTTGCTTGATTCGGACAGTAGCCTCGTCACTTGCACCAATGGATTATGTATCAGGTATGAAGATAAGACCCAGACCACATCGAATAAACAATGGTTTAATATTCCAACAGGGGCAGGCAATAGACAGGTCAAGGCAGGCAGGGGTCAGTAAACCAGAGGTGTGACTCTGGACGACAACATAATGATGTTTGTTTCCAACATTAGGGCCGTTTTCCTAAACAAGTTAAATCCGCTTTGTGTTTAGTTTCCTTGCCACGATACTAACGATTATCGCGATACTGGTATCATCCGGCTCTAGTAATGACAATTTGCCAGAATGATACTTGAAACTTTTATCTCAGATAGGACTCAGGTACTCATCCACAGGCACTGGCGTAGCCTATCCAGCAAATGGATGGAAATTTTATAATTTAATAATGAAATCTATTGAATCCTCAATGAAATCTGGATGCCAACCAGAGTCTTCACTATATACTGCTCAACACCAAAATATGCATAGTCATCCTCACATTTCACAATAGTGTTGCACTCTCTGGGCGTATGCTTACGTGTTTTTTGCATCTCTTGGAACATTAAGCCCCACTTCTCTGAAATGTAATAAACTACTTACTGCACCCCTGGGGGGGTTGTTTCCATTAGCCCAAGATGCCAGTGTCACACATACACCAGCCTTTGTGGTTTGAGAAGATCCTCCTTCAATCACTACCAGACGACCTCTCAATCTCATCACTATCAAACAAACTTTCAGTACGATCACTTAAAACACTGGAGGTGTCAATCAAGTTCATCTACATTAACTTGATCAAACTAATCTACATTAGTTTCAGTAGAAATGTCAGATGTTCCATTATCACTAAACTCTGCCAGAGCTAAAACATACGTATGGAATTTACGCCACGGTTTATGATAAACCATAGCTAAATTGCAGTAGTTCAACAAACAGTCAAATTAAGTTCCATTTGCATTTATAGGTCTCAAAATGATTGCGTCTTACCTCTTCAGCGATTGTCTTCTTCTCCACAGGGATTGATTTACTTGACATTGGTTGTCCACTGTGTTAATTATTGTAGGCTACTCATATTAATAAGGCAATCAGGTCAATAGGGTGCATTTTTCAGACGACGTTGCGAACAGGTTGACAAGACACATTTTTCACAAGTGCAAGGGTCTGCGATTGTGAGGCCGGTTAGACATACTGCCAAATTGCCGGAACGACGTTGGAGGCGGCTTATAGTAGAGAAAATAACATTAAATCCTCTGGCAACAGCTCTGGTGGACATTGCTGCAGTCAGCATGCCAATTGCACACTCCCTCAAAACTTGATACATCTGTGGCATTGTGTTGTGGGACAAAACTGCACATTTTAGAGTGGCCTTTTATTGTCCCAAGTACAAGTTGCACCTGTGTAATGATCATGCTGTTTAATCAGCTTCTTGATATGCCACACCTGTCAGGTGGATGGATTATCTTGGCAAAGGAGAAATGCTCACTAACAGGGATGTAAAACCATTTGTGATAAAAAAAAATAGAAACAGGAAAATAGAAAAATAGAAAAAAATGAAATGAAAACAGTACTGGTCGATGACGTTTTGCAAATCCAAATGTGTTTCAAACATAGATTCAACGTCACAATACGTTGACAAATTACATTGAAACAACGTTGTTCCAACAAGTTTGTGCCCAGTGGTAAGGGTGTGTACTATAAGTATAAGGGTGGCAGGTTGTAATGCGTCTGTGTGTAGCTGGTGTAGATGAGTCAGGCGCAGGACAGCAGATATGAGCAATGTACGCAATTTTACTCAACAATAATCACAATACACGTCAATAAATCCAAGGCCACAAATAACGGATCGCAATACAATAAACAATCACTCACAAACAAACATGGGGGAACAGAGGGTAAATAATGAACAGGTAATTGGGGGATTGAAACCAGGTGTGTAAGACAAGGACAAAACAAATGGAAAATAAAAAGTGGATCGGCGATGGCTTGAAGGCCGGTGACGTCGACCACTGAATGCTGCCCAAACAAGAAGAGGGACCGACTTCGGCGGAAGTGACAGTACCCCTCCCTTGACGTGCAGCTCCAGCAGCGCACCGACACCGACCTCGGGGACGACCCGGAGGACGAGGCGCAGGGCGCTCCGGATGGAGACGGTGGAACTCCCGCAGCAACGAAGTGTCCAAGACGTCCTCCACCGGCACCCAACATCTCTCCTCCGGACCGTATCACTCCCACTCCACGAGGTACTGAAGGCCCATCGCCTCGAGTCAAGGATTGCTCGAACAGCATACGCCGGGGCCCCCTCGATGTCCAGAGGGGGTGGAGGAACCTCCCGCACCTCAGACTCCTGGAGTAGACCAGCCACCACCGGCCTGAGGAGAGACACATGGAACGAGGAATTAATACTGTAATCTGGGGGAAGCTGTAACCTGTAGCATACCTCGTTCAGTCTCCTCAGGACTTTGAATGGCCCCACAAACCGCAGGCCCAGCTTCCAGCAGGGCAGGCGGAGGGGCAGGTTTTGGGTCAGAGAGCCAGACCTGGTCCCCCGGTGCAAACACCGGGGCCTCACAGCGGTGGCGGTCGGCGCTCACCTTCTGCCGCCTCACGTGAGTGAACAGGGCCTCCGCAGTCTGTAGGGCCGTAGGGAGACCGGGTAAAGGGAGGAGACGGCAGGACTTAGAAAACCGATCCACAACGATCAGGATCGTGGTGTTGCCCTGTGAGGGAGGAAGATCCGTCAGGAAGTCCACCGACAGGTGCGACAACGGCCGTTGTGGAACGGGTAGGGGTTGTAACTACCTTCTGGGGAGGTGCCTGGGAGCCTTGCACTGGGCGCACACCGAGCAGGAGGAAACATAAACCCTCACGTCCTTGGCCAAGGTGGACCACCAGTACTTCCCACTAAGACAGCGCAGTGTCCGACCGATGCTAGGATGACCAGAGGAGGGTGACGTGTAGGCCCAATAGATCAACCGGTCGCGGACAGCAGACGGAACGTACAGAAGCCCAGCTGGACACTGGAGAGGAGTGGGCTCTGTACGTAACGCCCACTCGATGTCCGCGTCCAGCTCCCACACTACTGGTGCCACCAGGCAAGAGGCCGGGAGTATGGGCGTGTGATCCATGGACCGCTCCTCTGTGTCATACATCCGGGACAGTGCATCTGCCTTAGCGTTCTGGGAACCTGGTCGGTAGGACAGGGTGAACAAAAAACGGGTAAAAAACATGGCCCACCTTGCCTGGCGAGGGTTCAGTTTCCTCGCCGCCCGGATGTACTCCAGATTGCGGTGGTCGGTCCAGATGAGAAAAGGGTGTCTCGCCCCCTCAAGCCAATGTCTCCACGCCTCCACAAAAGCCAACAGCTCCCGGTCCCCCACATCATAGTTTTGCTCCGCCGGGCTGAGCTTCTTCGAAAAGAAGGCACAGGGGCAGAGCTTCGGTGGCGTACCCGAACGCTGAGAGAGCACGGCTCCTATCCCAGCCTCGCATCCACCTCCACTATGAACGCCAAAGAGGGATCCGAATGAGCCAGCACGGGAGCCGAGGTAAACAGAACCCTCAGGTGACCAAAAGCCCTGTCCGCCTCAGCCGACCACTGCAGTCGCACCGGTCCCCCCTTCAGCAGTGAGGTAATGGGAGCCGCTACCTGACCAAAGCCCCGGATAAACCTCCGGTAGTAGTTGGCAAACCCTAGGAACCGCTGCACTTCCTTTACCGTGGTGGGAGTCGGCCAATTACGCACGGCTGAATTGCGGTCACTCTCCATCTCCACACCTGACGTGGAAATGCGGTACCCTAGGAAGGAGACGGACTGTTGGAAGAACAGACATTTCTCAGCCTTGACGTACAGGTCATGCTCCAACAGTCGACCAAGCACCCTGCGCACCAGGGACACATGCTCGGCGCATGTAGTGGAGTATATCAGAATGTCGTCGATATACACCACTACACCCTGCCCGTGCAGGTCCCGGAAAATCTCGTCAACAAAGGCCTGGAAGACTGATGGAGCATTCATCAACCCATACGGCATGACGAAGTACTCATAGTGTCCTGAGGTGGTACTAAGGTGGTACTACCGTCTTCCACTCGTCCCCCTCCCGGATACGCACCAGGTTGTAAGCGCTCCTGAGATCCAATTTTGTGAAGAAGCGCACCCTGTACATTGACTCGATCACACTGGCGATGAGAGGCAGCGGGTAGCTGTACCTCACAATGATCTGATTGATACCCCGATAGTCAATGCACGGGCGCAGACCTCCATCCTTCTTCACAAAAAAGAAACTCGAGGAGGCAGGTGAAGTGGAGGGCCGAATGTATCCCTGCGCCAGGGATTCGGAGACATATGTTTTCATAGCCGCCGTCTCCTCCTGTGACAGAGGATACACGTGACTCCTGGGAAGTGACGCGTCTACCAGGAGATTTATCGCACAATCCCCCCGTCGATGGGGTGGTAATTGAGTCGCCCTCTTCTTACAGAAGGCATGAGCCAAATCAGCATATTCTGAGGGGATGCGCACGGTGGAGACCTGGTCTGGACTTTCCACCATAGTCGCACCGATGGAAACCCCTACACACCTCCCTGAGCACTTTCGTGACCACCCCTTGAGAGCCCTGTGTTGCCACAAAATAGTGGGGTCATGACAGGCCAACCAGGGTAGGCCCAGCACCACGGGAAACGCAGGAGAATCAATAAGAAAGAGACTGATTCTCTCCTTGTGACCCTCCTGCGTAACAATGCCTAGTGGAGCGGTGGCCTCCCTTATCAGCCCTGACCCTAATGGTCGAACATCTAGGGCATGCACAGGGAAGGGCATATCCACAGAAACAAGGGGGATCCCTAAACTACGGGCAAATGAACGGTCAATAAAATTCACAGCTGCGCCTGAATCTACAAGCGCCTTATGCTGCGAATGCGGGGAAAACTCAGGAAATTTAATAAACACATACATGTGAGCAACAGGGGGCTCTGGGTGAGCAACAGGGGGCTCTGGGTGAGCCTGGTGCCGACTCACCTGGGGTGACACGATAGTGCCCTGCCTGCTGCCTCGACTCCCTGAGGAACCCCCCCCAGCACCGACCAGCAGTGTGCCCTCTGTGGCCACAGATGGTGCAGGGAATGACCCCTCCTCCGGTCGCCCTAATCACACCACCTCCCAGCTCCATGGGCGTCGGAGCGGAGTTGCTGGGGGATGGAACTGACAGGCCCCGATCCGGACGTCCGCGGGTAGCCAGCAGGTTGTTCAGCCGGATGGACAGGTCCACCAGCTGGTCCAACGTGAGGGTGGTGTCTCGGCAGGCCAACTCCCGACGGACGTCCTCGCTCAGACTGCACCGGTAGTGATCGATCAGTGCCCTGTCGATCCATCCCGCGCTGGCGTTCAGGGTCCGGAAGTCCAAAGCGAAATCCTGCGCACTCCTCGTCCCCTGCCTCAGGTGGAACAGACGTTCACCCGCCACTCGACCCTCAGTTGGGTGGTCGAAAACTGAACTCTGCGGAATGGTCCAATGCCGAGTCTTCCTCGCTCCACACGCCGTTGGCCCACTCCAGGGCTTTGCCTGAGAGGCAGGAGACAAGGGAGGACACGCTCTCACATCCCGAAGGAGCCGGTTGGACGGTCGCCAGGTAGAGTTCCAGCTGGAGTAGGAACCCCTGGCATCCGATAGCCGTCCAATCATACTCCCTCGGGAGCGCGAGCCGAATCCTGGGACCGGGTGAAGGAGGGGTGGCAGTGGGGCCTGCTGTAGTGGGGCTGGTGGAGGCGTTGGAAGACCTCCTTCTCTCTCCCATCTAGCCATCATCTGCAGCACGCGATCCATGGCTGTGCCCAGACGTTGCAACATGGTCGCGTGCTGCTGGACGCGCTCCTCGACCGCCAAAGGGTCAGCTCCTGCTGATAAAGGGCTTACATAGTAAATAGTAAAGGGCTTACATGTGTTACATATATATACTTTATGTTACAGAAGAAGGTCAATTTTGGAAATATATACGTTCCACGTTACAAATTTGAAACAGGAAATGAGCCAGCATATATTACAATTTAAATCAGTTGGCAGACAATGAGCTGCTCCTGCTGACTCCATTTCGGGTGAGTGATTCTGTAATGCGTCTGTGTGTAGCTGGTGTAGATGAGTCAGGCGCAGGACAGCAGATATGAGTAATGTACGCAATTTTACTCAACAATAATCACAATACACGTCAATAAATCCAAGGCCACAAATAACGGACCGCAATACAATAAACAATCATTCACAAACAAACATGGGGGAACAGAGGGTAAATAATGAACAAGAAATTGGGGGATTGAAACCAGGTGTGTAAGACAAGGTCAAAACAAATGGAAAATGAAAAGTGGATCGTGACACAGGTGACATAGGTGACATAGTGGTTAAGGAAAATTGCACCCCAAAATAATTTTTGTGTATTTGTTTCATTAGTACATTGTTGGCATAGTCCCATAATGTTTTACTTGTCATCAATCAAGTTTTCAAGATATTTAACTTCCAAAATACAGATATCATCCCTGTATGATGCCGGCCCAGACGGCATCCCTAGCTGCGTCCTCAGAGCATGTGCCGACCAGCTGGCTGGTGTGTTTACGGACATATTCAATCAGTCCCTATCCCAGTCTGCTGTTCACACATGCTTCAAGAGGGCCACCATTGTTCCTGTTCCCAAGAAAGCTAAGGTAACTGAGCTAAACGACTATTGCCCCGTAGCACTCACTTCCGTCATCATGAAGTGCTTTGAGAGACTAGTTAAGGATCATATCACCTCCACCCTACTTGACACCCTAGACCCACTCCAATTTGCTTACCCCCCCAATAGGTCCACAGACGACGCAATCGCAATCACACTGCACACTGCCCTAACCCATCTGGACAAGAGGAACTGGATCCTCGACTTTCTGACGGGACGCCCGCAGGTGGTGAGGGTAGGAAACAACATCACTACCCCGCTGATCCTCAACACTGGGGCCACACAAGGGTGCGTTCTGAGGCCTCTCCTGTACTCCCTGTTCACCCATGACTAGGTGGCCATGCACGCCTCCAACTCAATCATCAAGTTTGCAGACGACACTACAGTGGTAGGCTTGATTACCAACAACGACGAGACAGCCTACAGGGAGCAGGTGAGGGCCCTTAGAGTGTGGTGTCAGGAAAATAACCTCACACTCAACGTCAACAAAACAAAGGAGATGATCGTGGACTTCAGGAAACAGCAGAGGGAGCACCCCCCTATCCACATCGACGGGACAGTAGTGGAGAAGGTGGACAATTTTAAGTTCCTCTGCGTACACATCACAGACAAACTGAAATGGTCCACCCACACAGACAGTGTGGTGAAGAAGGTGCAACAGCGCCTCTTGTGTGTAAAAGGTCATTGTTGTGAAATTGTTAGGTTACTTGTTAGATATTACTGCATGGTCGGAACTAGAAGCACAAGCATTTCGCTACACTCGCACTAACATCTGCTAACCATGTGTATGTAACAAATAAAATTTGATTTGATTTGAATCATATGATGCAAAACACAACATCATATGATTGAATACAACATTTAGCGCCAGTCAAGGGCCTGGTTTGCCGATAGGAATGGAACTTAGGCTTACGAGTGTTTTAACAATGCATCTTTTCTACAGCGGCCGAAGGTGTAACACGTGTTTCCCGAAACACCACGCAGAGAGAATTAACAGTCACTACGTGCGTCATTCGAGCATGTGTCGATACTGATAGGATCGAGAGAAAAAAAGGGATCGCTGCTCTCAGATCAGCTTTCTCCATTCAAATATTTCCTTAACATTAGAATTATTTCACAATACTGACGACGGATCAGCTCCCAGAGATATGTTATCACCTACGGCTGCAAATATTGAGGCGGCTTATTCTAATGGTTACACAATAAAAAGGCACTAAATCACCAATTTATTGTGCACATGTTTGGCTAGACATCATGAAATATTTTGAGGCAACTTAGACAGTAGCCTACAAGTAGCAAAATAGAACTCAATTGATTGAAGATTAAATGTATATCAATATGACTGAAATAGACCTATAGCCTACTGTTCATGTCATCTTAGTTTTCATTTCAAGCACATTTTTATATGTCAGTGGTTTGTATCAATTGCAAAGACATTGGCAACATTGAATTTGTACTGTAGCCAACTTGATTCTGACGTTATCGGTGGTCACATAGAGATGGATAAACCATGTGATTCTATGTTTAGCGGTGACCTTCTGTTTATAAAGTGACACGGGAGGTTAAAGAAGCATCTAGCGATGCACTCGAGTGGTCTGAGGCAGCGTTAGATTACGAGCGTTTTCAAGTGCAACGTTAATAACTCTGGTTTTGGGAAACACCTTGGAGATTTAACGATGCTCCTACAAAGGTTCTAACGATTAACTTGGCCTTAAGATGCTTTTGGGAAACCGGGACCAGAATTCTATGTGAGATACAGATGAAGGATCTTAATTTGAGTCAGTTTGCAACAGCAGGAAAATAATCCTACAGCAACAGGAAATGTGAATTATTATGTAGATTATAATTAATGGACATTTTTGTTCGGTATGATAGATTTTTCATTAGGGAAAATCAAGTCTGAAATTACAAACTTCAGGAGCCTTTAAACCTCACATGCACTACACGTTTTAAATTCCCTGCATTGCAGGAAAGTTCTCTTGCAACAGGGTGATCAAATTAAAATTCTACATCTGTACTGCTGTAACACACGGCTCATAATAAGATATTCAATGCTTCTCCACTGCTACCTATCCAGTCAGCCATGGCCTTGGGGACATGCAATTAAAATGAGATCATCACATATATGAGAATGTAAAGTATCTTGTCTACAAGGCATTTAAACTGTGTGCTCTTTTGAAAATATCATTGATTGGTGAATTATTTAAAAGCAGTCCTGATGGGGAGGCCTCATTACATGTACCTAATGATATGGTGTTGTTTTTTACCACAGTAACACGCAGACCCAATGAATTCATTAAAAACACTGGCAGCCCGGGCTGGCTGGAGCATAGCACAGCATATATCAATGTGAATGCTTTATTAGCCCCTGTCTGCATGTCGACTGAAGTGCCCGACCACCTTGTTCACAGAGAAAACAGAGCAATTCAACAAATCAAAGAGCAGCGAACAAAATAACCCATGTGGTCCAACTCCCCAGGTCTGGAAATCAACATTCATCCACACACTGACCTGCTGCAAAGAGTCCTTAACTAATCAGGGAGTACAGTACACTGAGAAGAATCATGTTGGAGGTTTATTTTCATGAAATAAGCGGCAGTGATTTCTATTGCACTAGTGGTGTGTAGTCTTAACACTGCTCGAGAGGAAGGAGGAATGGAGGGATGGGGCTCTAGTTCTCTTCTTTACCCGTTGATTCTTTGGCTGAATTGTGTGCAGTAGTAGGCCAAGACACAGGAGGAGAAAAGCATGCCTTGAAAGAGCCCGCCTCTGTTGTTAAATCTCAAATGTCAGCCTGGCCCATTTTTTAGCCTGTCAGGGTCACAGAGGCTATTCAGGTGGAGGGGGGAAATCTTTAAGTTTGTCATGTCTTTTCAGTTTTCATCATCCTATTATCTCCCAGGGTCAAAGGTGAGCTCCTCCTGATAGGTGCAGGAAGATTCCATATGACAGGGGCAGTAATGACACGCCGGCTAAAGGCAACCCTGCACGCAGCCAGGAAGATGAAATTGCCAGAACAATTAACTTTTAATATCAACAATATGCCAAAAGCAAAACGAGTGGCATGGCTAGGCTATATCCTCTCTCACTCTTGCACGCAAGAATGCACGGGCGCGTACACACACCCATAATGTGTAATGTTTGCATACTGTTTTACCCATTTCATCTGTATACACTGTATTTTAGTCATGGCTCCTCCTATTTAACTACTGCCGTACACACCTTTTCTATTCATACTGTAAAATGTCCATACACATCATCATATATTCCGGAATCTGACATTGCTCATTCTTATATTTCTTAATTCCTTACTTTTGTGTGTATTGTTAGGTATACTATACTGTTGGAGCTAGAAGCATAAGCATTTTGCAGACCATAACGTCAGACCATAACGCCAGACCATAACGTCTGAAAAATGTGTATGCGACCAATAACCTTTGATTTGATTTTGTTTGTTTTACTATCCTTGTGGGGACCAAACAATTGATTTCCATTCAAAATTATATTTTCCCTAACCCTTAACCTAATGCTTACCTTAACCCCAAAACTAAACATAACCCTAATTTGAACCCTAACCACTAAAAATTCATTTTTCATTGTGTGGACCGGCAAAATGTCCCCACTTGTCTGAATGGTCCTCGTTTTACTGTCCTTGTGAGGACTTCTGGTCCACACAAGGATAGTTAACCAAACCCCACACATCTCTCTTGGAGGAGTCAAGTCAGTTCCATACAATTGAGTATTTTATTGCACTCACATCCTTCACACACAGTTTCATTGTATAGCCAAGCCATCTATTCATCACAACCCAAGGGTTGTCATTACAAATAGTGTCTGATTCTGTATGGAAGAGACTCAATTGAGAAGGAGCACAAGGCCAGACAGGCCATTACGTTCACTCTTGTGAACTGTTGTGCCTTTCAGAGAGGTCATGTTGTGGCCGCGGCAAAATAAAGTTGCAGTACTCAGTTCTGTCCAGTTTGCAGGACATGCTTTGCAATGATGAACAGATTATCCTTTGTACATTTATCCAGTATCTCCCAAGTAAGGTTCACCACAAACGCTCCCAAATGGAAGTCCATCAGTTTTTTTTTTTTTGCAACTTTCCACTGCTTCAGAGGGATTTGAGCACCTACCACAATCCTGGGACACAAGATCCCGGACGAGCCCCCATTTTGTTACATTCCCCAATAAGAAACAAAAAATCCTCGCTCAAAAGAAACCGGGAGAGTTAAACAGTGGTCTAGCTCTTCCAACATCTCCCATTCCAACTGGAGCATTGGCTCTGCAACTCTTAAATATCAGCTGTGCCAGCACAGGTGAAACTAACGACTGACTAATGAGGCGACAGGTGCAACACATCCTGACCAACAAGGATGATTCCAATCAGTGCGCCTCCACACCTACAGTGCATTCGGAAATTATTCAGACCCCTTGACGTTTTTCCACATTTTGTTACGTTATGGCCTTATTCTAAAATGTATTCAATTAACTTTTTTCCTCATCAATCTACACCATTATGACTAAGCAAGTTTTTGCTTTGTCATTGTCGGTTTTTAGAAATGTTTGCAAATGTATATACACTGCTCAAAAAAATAAAGGGAACACTTAAACAACACAATGTAACTCCAAGTCAATCACACTTCTGTGAAATCAAACTGTCCACTTAGGAAGCAACACTGATTGACAATAAATTTCACATGCTGTTGTGCAAATGGAATAGACAAAAGGTGGAAATTATAGGCAATTAGCAAGACACCCCCAATAAAGGAGTGATTCTGCAGGTGGTGACCACAGACCACTTCTCAGTTCCTATGCTTCCTGGCTGATGTTTTGGTCACTTTTGAATGCTGGCGGTGCTTTCACTCTAGTGGTAGCATGAGACGAAGTCTACAACCCACACAAGTGGCTCAGGTAGTGCAGCTCATCCAGGATGGCACATCAATGCGAGCTGTGGCAAGAAGGTTTGCTGTGTCTGTCAGCGTAGTGTCCAGAGCATGGAGGCGCTACCAGGAGACAGGCCAGTACATCAGGAGACGTGGAGGAGGCCGTAGGAGGGCAACAACCCAGCAGCAGGACCGCTACCTCCGCCTTTGTGCAAGGAGGAGCACTGCCAGAGCCCTGCAAAATTACCTCCAGCAGGCCACAAATGTGCATGTGTCAGCATATGGTCTCACAAGGGCTCTGAGGATCTCATCTTGGTACCTAATGGCAGTCAGGCTACCTCTGGCGAGCACATGGAGGGCTGTGCGGCCCCACAAAGAAATGCCACCCCACACCATGACTGACCCACCGCCAAACTGGTCATGCTGGAGGATGTTGCAGGCAGCAGAATGTTCTCCACGGTGTCTCCAGACTCTGTCACGTCTGTCACATGTGCTCAGTGTGAACCTGCTTTCATCTGTAAAGAGCACAGGGCACCAGTGGCGAACTTGCCAATCTTGGTGTTCTCTGGCAAATGCCAAACGTCCTGCACAGTGTTGGGCTGTAAGCACAACCCCCACCTGTGGACGTCGGGCCCTCATACCACCGTCATGGAGTCTG
Source organism: Salvelinus fontinalis (assembly GCF_029448725.1). NCBI lineage: Eukaryota > Metazoa > Chordata > Actinopteri > Salmoniformes > Salmonidae > Salvelinus > Salvelinus fontinalis. Next base: position 16,505,499 of record NC_074689.1, read on the forward strand.
TTTCTGACCGTTTGAGCAGACACATGCACATTTGTGGCCTGCTGGAGGTCATTTTGCAGGGCTCTAGCAGTGCTCCTCCTAATCCTCCTTGCACAAAGGCGGAGGTAGCGGTCCTGTTGTCAATCAGTGTTGATTCCTAAGTGGACAGTTTGATTTCACAGAAGTGTGATTGACTTGGAGTTACATTGTGTTGTTTAAGTGTTCCCTTTATTTTTTTGAGCAGTGTATATATTAAAAGAAACATGAATACCTTATTTACATAAATATTCAGACCCTTTGCTATGAGACTCAAAATTGAGCTACCTGTGGTAAATTCTATTTATTGGACATGACTTGGAAAAGCACAAATCTGTCTATATAAGGTCCCACAGTTGACAGTGCATGTCAGAGCAAAAACCAAGCCATAAGGTGGAAGGAATTGTTCGTAGAGCTCCGAGACAGGATTGTATCGAGGCACAGATCTGGGGAAGGGTACCAAAAATGTCTTCAGCATTGAAAGTCCCCAAGAACACAGTGGCCTCCATCATTGTTAAATGGAAGAAGTTTGGAACCACCAAGATTCTTCCTAGAGCTGGTTGCCCGGCCAAACTGAGCAATCGGGGGAGAAGGGCATTGGTCAGGGAGGTGACCAAGAACCCAGAGTTCCTCTGTGGAGATGGGAGAACCTTCCAGAAGGACAACCATTTCTACAGCACTCCACCAATCAGGCCTTTTTGGTAGAGTGGCCAGACGGAAGTCATTCCTCAGTAAAAGGCACATGACAGCCCCCTTGGAGTTTGCTAAAAGGCCGCTAAAGGACTCTCAGACCATGAGAAACAAGATTCTCTGGTCTGATGAAACCAAGATTGAACTCTTTGGCCTGAATGTCAAGCTTCACATCTGGAGGAAACCTGGCACCATCCCTACGGTGAAGCATGGTGGTGGCAGCATCATGCTGTGGGGATGTTTTTCAGCAGCAGGGACTGGGACACTAGTCAGGATCAAGGGAAAGATGAATAGAGCAAAAAACAGAGAGATCCTTGATGATAACCTGCTCCAGAGCTCTCAGGACCTCAGACTGGGGCGAAGGTTCACCTTCTAACAGGACAATGACCCTAAGCACACAGCCAAGACATAGCATTAGTGGCTTCTGTACAAGGCTCTGAATGTCCATGAGTGGCCCAGCCAGAGCCTGGACTTGAACCCGATCTAACATTTCTGGAGAGACCTGAAAATAACTGCAGGGACACTCCCCATCCAACCTGACAGAGCTTGGAGGATCTGCAGAGAAGAATGAGAGAAACTCCCCATATACAGGTGTGCCAAGCGTCATACCAAAGAAGACTCAAGGCTGTAATCGCTGCCAAAGGTGCATCAACAAAGTACTGATTAAATGGTCTGAATACTTATGTAAATGTCATATTACTGTTTTTTATTTGTAATACAATTTATTTTTATTTTATTTAAAGTAAATACATTTGCTTTGTCATTATGGGGTATTGTGTGTAGATTTATGAGGGAAAACACTATTTAGCGATTATAGAATACGGCTATAACGCAACAAAATGTGGTCAAGGGGTCCGAATGCTTTCTGAATGCACTGCAAATAGAACTGAAATTGAAATCTGAAAACCTTTAAGAGTGTCAGTGTACGCATGCGTGTGAGTGCATATGTCTGTGCACTCGTGTGATAACAGTCAGCCCGTGAAATAGAAGGATGTATTGAAAAAGGAAAGAGAAAAATGGTAGTGTACTGGGAAAGATTGGTTAGTCTGTGGACATCTGAGGGTTGGAATTAAGATTGGAGTGATTGATTGATTGGCCAATACACTTGGAGTCCAGTGTGATTAGAAACGGAACGTTATATACAGTATATGAACAGCACTGTGTGTGGAGCCTACTCCTACCACTGAGGAGGCAGTGGGCTGCTTAGAAGTCTAAATGCCAAGGCTAGACACTGGAGTCAGGCGCTAGGGCACTAGAAACTGGAACTAGAGCACTGGAGCTAGGGAATTATAAACTTGAGCTAGGGCACTAGAGATATGAGCTATGGAATTATAAACTGGAGCTAAGGCACTAGAGACTGGAGCTAGGGAATTATAAACTGGAGCTAGGGCACTAGAGATATGAGCTATGGAAATGGAGACTGGAGCTAGGACACTAGAGACTGGAGCTAGAGTACTAGAGACAGGAGCAAGGGCACTAGAGACAGGAGCTTGGGCACTAGAGACTGGAGCTAGGTCACTAGAGACAGGAGCTAGAGCACTGGAGCTAGGGCACTAGAGACTGGAGCTAGGTCACTAGAGACTAGAGCTAGGTCACTAGAGACTGGAGCTAGGTCACTAGAGACTGGAGCTAGGTCACTGGAGCTAGGGCACTAGAGACTAGAGCTAGGCCACTAGAGACAGGAGCTAGGGCACTAGAGACAGGAGCTTGGGCACTAGAGACAGGAGCTTGGGCACTAGAGACTAGAGTTAGGGTACTAGAGACTGAAGCTAGGGCACTAGAGACTGGAGCTAGGTCACTAGAGACTGAAGCTAGGGCACTAGAGACTGGAGCTAGGTCACTATAGGCTGGAGCTAGGGCACTAGAGACAGGAGCTAAGGCACTAGAGACAGGAGCTTGGGCACTAGAGACTGGAGCTAGGGCACTAGAGACTAGAGTTAGGGCACTAGAGACTAGAGCTAGGGCACTAGAGATATTAGCTAGGACATTAGAGACAGGAGCTAGGGCATTAGAAAATGGACATGTGTCCCAAATTGCACCCTATGTTGTACACTGCTTTTGACAAGGGCCCATAGGGAACAAGGTGCCATTTGGGACACCACTAGGAGGCAAGGAGCAGCAGCAGCAGCAAGCAGGTGGGGGCCACAGGCTGATTGTTATTCAGCCTGGCAAAAACCTGACTCCCCAAAGCCTGCTTTCACAAACGGCCTATGTGTGCTTTCAGAAATAGCTTATGATACTTTGCGTCGGAAATTGAAAAAGTGCTGTAATCCCCTACTACACCCTTTTCTGGCACTGTGTTGCGATCACACACACACGCACAGAGAAGAAAAGGGAAAGGACTATGCTAAGGATCAATCCCCATGCCCCAAATACACACATACATACACTGTACACACATCTGAAAATGGAAGTCTGAATACAGTCAGGAGATCCTTGTACGAGATGACCTGCTAGTTAGGAGCAGGGAGATGGAAATTATCCCCCATCCAGGCCAAAGAACACCCCCTAACTCCCGTAAACCATCCCCTGATCAATCTGTTTGGCAGGCTTATAATAAGAGGAGTGAATTCCAGACCATCCCTGGTTCCTTGTTCATCTGATTCTCTCCCGGCCCTGAGCCAGCTCCAGACCCAATTTCAGCACAACATTCCCTGTCTGTCCCAAAAGGCACACTATTCCCTCTCTAATGCACTATGGGCCCTGGTCAAAAGTAGTGCACTATATAGGGAATAGGGTGCCATTTGAGACACAGCCCCAGACTGCACAGTGCATGGAACACTAATCTGTGTGGAAGGAGGTGTTTAGTCCAGTCACCCTCGGAGACCACAGAGAGTCTGTCGGCACAGGACAGACCAGATATCACTTAGCCCCACCTGTCATATCAAACACTGACTAATGGCGTTGGTTAAGGATTCAAACAGCACAACTCAGTCTCCAGACAGAGCACTACACTGAATGAAACTAGAGAGCATTTTTATTCACTCTAATGGTGGAAAGCTGTGTTTATGTGCACTGTAAAAAGAAATCCTGTTTTTTTTACAGTAACTTACTGGCAGCCAGTTACCTGTAATTTACTGGGGGGAAAAATTGAAAAAAGTAAAAAAAAGTACTGTAAATTCTGTACTTTTTTTACAGTAACTTACAGGTAACTGGCTGCAAGTAAGTTACCATGAAAACAACAGGATTTTTTTTACAATGTGGCCAATTGCCCTGGTGAGGTTGGAGATGTTCTAATGGTACGATGCTCTAATAGTATGATGTTCTAATGGTATGATGTTCTAATGGTATGATGTTCTAATGGTATGATGTTCTAATGGTATGATGTTCTATTGGTATGATGGTAGGATGTTGTAGGCTTGGTTAAGTCTGGGGTGATTCAAGTTTAGCCTGCATTCAAGGAGTGCTTCAAGGTATGAACAAATTATATTCTACTAAAGATATGGCACATTTACCATAAAATGTTTATAAAATGCATGAATTGATTCCAGCTGTCTTGACAACATATTGATTTTCTCCCCCCACCTCAGTTTTAAAATGTAAGCAAATAGCTGCATTGCATAGGACATGTACATGGTAAATGATACTCACATGAATATTCAGATACATACCATGTTTTCTATTGTCTGTTCACATTATACAGTATCTAGAGAGATCCCCAGTTTCACACACACAAGTCACACTGCAGTATGTCAGAGAGAGACTTGCAATTTAGGCGTGCAATTTCAACTCAAGGGTTTTCCTATAATTTGGGGTCAGAATGGATTCAATCCTATTCCCCGTTGACAAAAAATAAGAATAGGAGAGTGCCTTTTCAGCATGTACAGTATATGTTGTGAAATTGGTTGTTTTACTGAGCTGGTATAGTAGTGGTTTTATTTACATGTAAATGTTTCCTTGCATCGTTGGTGGCATCACTGAGTGCTTTTCTGTACGATATGATACGCTGTGGGAGGGTATGGCCTATTGTGTTCTGACAATCATTCCATGTCATGTTCAGCTACTTGCGTCATGCTGTGGAACATTGCTCTGAAGAACTGTGTTATGATCAGGCACTTGTTGTGTGTGGCTGTAAAGGGAAGCGGTGGGAAGTGGGAAAGGAAGTGGTGTTGTAGTGTGGGTTTGTCCTCTCCATGGCCCCAGTACCTCCGCCTCCCCTCCCATCTATGATTGAGCTAGCACACTGCCCCCAGCCCCATCCCTTCCCTGGTCAGGTCCACTGCGTGGGGGGCTAGGCTGTATAATCACCAGGCTCTGGTGGGTGGAGAGGAGAGGAGAGCGGTAGGTAGAGCTCTTTGTGTGAGCAGAGCAACCTCTCAGAGTTACAGCCCAGCCGGGCCCAGTCTCTGATTACTGCCTAAGGAGAAGGGGGAGCGGTCGGGCACACACACAGACACACATGCACGCACACAGAGAAACAAACGCACACAAACACACACACACACACACACAGTTACACACTCAGAGTAATATACACTCACAGGCGAACACCCCCCCCCCCCCCCCATAGGGAACATATTGCTCTGCCCACTCTCTGTTTCTCTGTGTTTTATCTGTGCATCAGAAGTGGTCAGCTTGAGGGAAACTGTAAAACATTTAGGCTATGTCTACAGACATAGTGTGCATTGCAAGTAAGGAATGTGTTTGCTTATATCTACAAAATGGTAACGCAGCCACAACATACAGCCATTTTCCATTCATCCAGTATATGAGTGGTAGTGTTGCAAAATTTCTTTAACTTTCCCAAAATTCCCAGGTTTTCCAGAAATCCTGGTTGGAATATTCCCAGTATTTCAGAAATCTGGAATCCTCCAAACAGGATTTCTGGAAAATCTGGGAATTTACCAAATTTTTGCAACCCTCTGTGAGTATAAAAAATGACTCCTTTTTTTTAACATCGCATCCTGAAGGTCTACAGGTAGTGAAGTTGAGCCGTGGGAGAAGAGAAGAGTTTCAGTTTGATGTTGTATGTGCCAGGCCAGGGTCAGAATGCACACCCTGGGAAAGGGTAGGGTCAGAATGCACACCCTGGGCAAAATATCGCTTTTTTTATTTTTTATTTTGCCTTAGAGTTAAAAAAAGAAGAAAAGAAAAAAGAAGAAGCATCGCAGGACAAGAACCAAAATGTTAACAGGCTAGGGAAGCCTCCAGATATTCACCTCTTACGTACAGTATATTCCACTGTTTCTCCTCTACTGTGTTGTAGATCCACAAGTGTACCAAACATTTACAGTTATGCTGCATTTCAACAATTTTCAACCATACTTCCAAGAAAATTCTGAACTAGACTTTTCATCTCCACTTTTAAATGAGACCTCTGTAAAAAAAAAAGAGACAGACAGAGAAGTGAACTGTAGACAGAGATACAGACAGAAGTGAACTGTAGACAGAGATAGACAGAAGTGAACTGTAGACAGAGATACAGACAGAGAAGTGAACTGTAGACAGAGATACAGAGAGAGAAGTGAACTGTAGACAGAGATACAGACAGAGAAGTGAACTGTAGACAGAGATACAGAGAAGTGAACTGTAGACAGAGATACAGACAGAGAAGTGAACTGTAGACAGAGATACAGACAGAGAAGTGAACTGTAGACAGAGATACAGACAGAGAAGTGAACTGTAGACAGAGATACAGACAGAGAAGTGAACTGTAGACAGAGATACAGACAGAGACGTGAACTGTAGACAGACAGAGAAGTGAACTGTAGACAGAGATACAGACAGAGAAGTGAACTGTAGACAGAGATACAGACAGAGAAGTGAACTGTAGACAGAGATACAGACAGAGAAGTGAACTGTAGACAGAGAAGTGAACTGTAGACAGAGATACAGACAGAGAAGTGAACTGTAGACAGAGATACAGACAGAGAAGTGAACTGTAGACAGAGATACAGACAGAGAAGTGAACTGTAGACAGACAGAGAAGTGAACTGTAGACAGAGATACAGACAGAGAAGTGAACTGTAGACAGAGATACAGACAGATGGGGTGGGGGGGGGGGCAAAGTTGCTGGCTGATGAGATATGTGTTGTTCGTTCTGGAATTAAATATGTGCTATTCAGAATAAGCTTGTAAGCTCGATAATGTAAGGGCCAGGAAATAAAATAGTTTCCATCTTCTCCTAGTCGCTGGTGGTAATAGGAGCTATTAGACCAGCTCACAACCTGTCTGCTGATTAATCAGACTGTGTAGTGTTATTCCTGAGACAGTGCCATCTCTCTCTCTCTTTAGTTCTCTCTCTCTCCCTGACTTTCTTCAGCTCTATCTCTTTCTCTCCCTCTGTCTCTCTCGCTCTCTTCAGGTCTATTTCTCTCTTCAGCTCTCTCTCTGTCTCTCTCTTCAGGTCTCTCTCTTTTCAGCTCTCTCTCTCGCTCTTCAGATCTCTTTCTCTCTTCAGCTCTCTTTTCAGGTCTTTCTTTCTTCAGCTCTCTCTCTCTCTTCAGTTCTCTTTCTCTCTTCAGCTCTCTCTCTCTTTTCAGGTCTCTTTCTTTCATCAGCTCTCTCTCTTCAGGTCTCTTTCTCTCTTCAGCTCTCTATCACTCTATTTAGGTCTCTTTCTCTCTTCAGCTCTCTCTCTCGCTCTCTTCAGGACTCTTTCTCTCTTCAACTCTCTCTCTTTCTTTCTCTTCCTCTCTTTCCTTAGCTCTTCCTCTCTGGTGCTTTGTTCTGCAAGCTGCAAGCACGATCAACAATAAACCACACCACTCAGAGCGGGGGAAGAAGGAAAGGAGCGTGCACTTTTTGGGGGAGGAGGGTGGGTATTGGAGAAAGAGGGTGGATTTATTAAGTTTAGACTACAATTCAAAGTATGCCAGGAACAAGTAATGAATCTCCAACAAGAAATAAATAACTTGTGTATTTGAGGGCGAAAGACGAGATAAGATGGGTGGGAAGTGGGAAGTGAGAGAGCAGGGTGGGGTGAAAGCAAGCTTTTTACCCAACGTTGTAATAATTCTTCAGAGTGTTTGTTTATTTTGAAGGATATACACCTCTATTGTGATGTAAATTCACACACGGCGGCCCCTGCCGGGGCCTTACAGGGCCAAGGCGAGTTATAGAAATGTATAGGTGTGTGTGTGTGTCTCTCATTGGGCTTTTACAACAGAATACAGCAGCCATATTATGTGAAAGCTAAAAGGCTACAGTCTGGCAGTGAGGCAGTAAAGGAGAAGGAAGATAGTCAAATGAAGCTGAGCTTAATTGGATAGTCATTGATTGTTTCAAGAGCCGCTGTCCGGTTGCTGATGCATGATGGGTAAGGACGCTGACCCCCCAGACACAGGCCATCCGTCAGAGGTAATGAAAGCAGGGTGTGTGTGTGTGTGTGTGTGTGTCCGTCAGAGGTAATGAACGCAGGTTGCTGGGGCCACATCACAGAATTCCCGTCTGTGTGAAAGCAGCTCTATTGAGTGACCAGACCAGACCAGACCATGCACATGGCACCATTGTGCTTTTATGACAGCCATTATCACCTCTGTTTGGCATGCAGGGAGCAGATTGTTCATGCCTTAAAGGTGCTAGCTATGTATGCTGCCCCTTTTTTTTGGGGACTTCTCAAAGAGATTCTATAAGAAAAAGAATTGGAATAAAACCAGTGGCAATTCTTTTCACCCCGCAAGTTTAAAACAGCATCAGAGCAGACCTAGTGTTCATGCCTTGGCTCGTGTGGTGGAAACAGTTGGAGACATCCGGGGGAGTCTTGTGTATTCTAATGAATAGGAAACAGAATGGGCTGTATTTATTCATCTCTCACTATCCCTTCACTGGATTCCAATGCCTTGCACATCTCTCTGTGTGTGCATCTATGCAGCAGACCCCTGCAGCAAACTGCTGAGATGAATAAACAGCCTTCCAAATGGTGCTGTCTAGAAAGACAAACAGAACAATTGTAGACAGACAGAGATATAGACAGGGGGACTAAGGGCTTCCCTAAACCAAGTCCTAGTGTATGCTACCTGGGTAAAACTTTCTAGGAGGATGGGATGGTCCCCTGGGAGTCAGTCGGTAGGGTTGGCTGGAGGCTGTTGATTTATGAACGCAGATCTCTGCCCCCAGGGCAGCTGAGTTGGTGTGGGCAGAGTTGGGCACTCAGCGCAGCGCATCATGCATGGCACAGAGCCAGAGAAGCAGAGAACCAGGGGGCATTAGCCAAGCGAGCCAGCAAGGGGTGGAAGTAAAAAGAAGATAAAGGTAGAAATGAGATCGACAAACAGAGAGAGAGAGGAATGGAGAGAGAGAGATGAATGCTAAGATCGTCAATGTCTGGATGTGAAAGCAATTAGACAGCAGGCCTTTGTCCATTTAGAGGAGAGAGAATTGATCTGATCCTGAATCAAAAACCACAAGAACTTACAACATGCCACAGCACACACAAATGATTAACTGTAAGGCAATACTGCTTGAATCACTTGTGTTGATTTGTGTTTGAAATGTGCCATACAAATAAAGTGCCTTATTATAATATTAATGCTTCTGTTATATACCTGTGTATGACCCAATTGAGTTGTGGTCTGCCACATGTCAAATCAAATCAAAGTATATTTGTCACGTGCGCCGAATACAACAATACCTTACAGTGAAATGCTTACTTACAGGCTCTAACCAACAGTGCAATTTTTAAGTTAAAAAAAAGGTATTTGTTGAAGAATAGATGAGTAAAGAAATAAAAACAACAGTATAAAAAGACTGAAAAATAACAGTAGTGGGGCTATATACAGGCACCGGATATTCGGGCTAATTGGTTAAAGTAAACATGCATATATGATAAACAGAGAGTAGCAGTAGCGTAAAAGAGGGGTTGGCGGGTGGTGGGTGGCAGGACACAATGCAGATAGTCCGGGTAGCCAATGTGCGGGGGCACCGGTTAGTCGGGCTAATTGAGGTAGTATGTACATGAATGTATAGTTAAAGTGACTATGCATATAAGATAAACAAAGAGTAGCAGCAGTGTAAAGAGGGGTTGGGGGGGGGGGGGTGCAAATAGTCCAGGTAGCCATTTGATTATCTGTTCAGGAGTCTTATGGCTTGGGGGTAAAAGCTGTTGAGAAGCCTTTTTGTCCTAGACTTGGCGCTCCGGTACCGCTTGCCATGCGGTAGTAGAGAGAACAGTCTATGACTGGGGTGGCTGGGGTCTTTGACCATTTTTAGGGCCTTCCTCTGACACCACCTGGTGTAGAGGTCCTGGATGGCAGGAAGCTTGGCTCCAGTGATGTACTGGGCCGTACGCACTACCCTCTGTAGTGCCTTGCAGTCGAAGGCCGAGCAGTTGCCGTACCAGGCAGTGATGCAACCAGTCAGGATGTTCTCGATATTGCAGCTGTAGAACCTTTTGAGGATCTGAGGACCCATGCCAAATATTTTTAGTTTCCTGAGGGGGAATAGGCTTTGTCGTGCCCTCTTCACGACTGTCTTGGTGTGCTTGGATGATGTTCGTTTGTTGGTGATGTGGACACCAAGGAACTTGAAGCTCTCAACCTGCTCCACTACAGCCCTGTTGATGAGAATGGGTGTGTGCTCGGTCCTCCTTTTGCTGTATCCACAATCATCTCCTTAGTCTTGGTTACGTTGAGGGATAGGTTGTTATTCTGGCACCACCCGGCCAGGTCTCTGACCTCCTCCCTATAGGCTGTCTCGTCGTTGATCAGGCCTACCACTGTGGTGTTGTCTGCAAATGTAATGATGGTGTTGGAGTCGTGCCTGGCCACTCAGTTGTGAGTGAACAGGGTCAAAAACCACAAGAACTCACATGCCACAGCACACACAAATGATTAACTGTAAGGCAATACTGCTTGAATCACTTGTGTTGCATTGTGTTTGAAATGTGACATACAAATAAAATGCCTTATTATAATAATGCTTCAGTTATATGCCCGTATATGACCCAATTGAGTTGTGGTCTGCCACATGTGCTCAATTAATAAAGTGTATTACTGTATTATATTATTATAAATAAAGAAACCATGTTCACATTTCACAAAATAGCCCTGTTTCCATTATGTATGATATTTGAAAAGCATAAATTGTACTGACAGACAGCCAACTAATAGTATGAAAGTATTGAGTCTCACAGCAAGCACATTGCGTTGATGCTGAAATAGAATGCACTGGTGGCTCTGCTGTTTTCTCTTGCTCGCACACACGCACGCACACACACACACGTAAACACGTGTGCAGGCGCATGCACACACACCCCTACTCACTTGTGTTATTTAAAGAAGTCCAATTAAGTTTAATTCTGGACATAATCAGTCTTTCATTAACATTTATATCTAAAATAAGTGTAGATCAGTTATGATGAGGCCCTCCCACGTGTTGCACCAACCATGTAGGAAGGGCTCTTCTCTTCTTCTCTCACAGTGCAACACCACCCTCTGCTGTACTCACACGTCATCATGGAACACAGGCGCCTCTGATAGGGGCTCTCAAAGCCGTTTTGAAGATTATCATATAGGTGTAATATACTTGTATGTCATTAAGTGTCCAGAAAGCCTTTCCATTGCTAAGATAAACATAAATATTGTAGTGAGCATAGTCTACAGCTTTCTGCATACTTTAACATGCTGGTGCAAGGTAAAAATGAGGTGTGTCAATTCCATGAATGTCTCTGCTGTTTTATTTCAACTGTTCTTTCATGTGAATATCAAAGCAATTCATCAAAAATGAAATACAGAAAAAACTTGTTGATGGCTTCATTGAAATGAGGATTGCATATTTATAGATGGGCAACAATAGGAGTGAAGCGGTCGCCTGGCAAAGCTCAGAAGAAGAACAGAAACATCAGAGGACTCAGTTTCCTGTTGACCTCGGAAGTGTCCCAAATGGCTCCCTATTCCCTGTAGAGTGCACTACGTTTGACCAGAGCCGTTAAACGTAGTGCACTATAAAAGGGAATAGGGAGCCATTTGGGATGTAACCCTCGTGTCCACTGACTTTGACTGACCTCGGATACGTTTTCAAATGCCAGTCAGAGTCTGAAGCATCACTCACATCACAAAGACATCAATAAATCAGTCACGAATAGGAAGTCATGCTGTTTTAAAATTCCATTTGACTCTTATAATACTAGCTATCCTCCATTCAACTTAATGCGTTGGAGTTTTCGGACAAAGTGGTCAGGTCTCATTGACCCAACCTCCGAATACAAAATTAACTCCATCATGTATACCGTCATTTACATAGACTATCATATTGGTCGCCCCTATTCCGATTGGCTTCAATTTGGCTACATGGTTTCTCCTTAATGACCAACACATTCTCAACATCAGTGTCTTAGCGAAAGCTTTCAGCCCCACCCTGTGTTAATTGCGATGCCATGCTTATTTGTCACGTAGAAAGCAGCTAGTGTAGTGTAATTACGGGAGGCCTGTGTACCTCTGATACATTATTCCTGAGTGCGTGTCACAGCATGCTAATGAGCTAATGTATTCTTGCTGTTATTGCAATTAGGAGCCCATGCTCAGTAATGGAGGACGGAGGGCTAGTATCAGGGCTAGGGCTGAATCCCAAATGCCACCCCATTCTTTATATTGTGCACTACTTTTGACTAGAGCCCTCTGGTTAGAAGTAGTGCACTATAAAGGGAATAGAGTGCCATGTGGGACGCATAGAAGACAAGCAGGTGCCTCTGAATCTGTGGGTCACAGTAAAGAGAGGCTCGTTACAGACATAAAGGGATGATGAGATCTGCAGGGTTAAGTGTTACATTTTCTAAAGGAAGACTGTAGTGACTTCATCTTGTAAATCAAACAATCATTTAAACACTACGGCCTTCACAACTTAATAATATGGCGTACAATAATATTAATATGACCAAATATTAACGTTTTGCTCAGAAATGAAAAATAATAATACAATATCCAGATTTTCATAGCTTTGTGCTCTAAATTCAGTAGGTATTGGATGAGGTCTATCATAGTAATACCCTGTTTTTATTCCAATTCCCCCAAATGACATTTTAATGAATTCTACAATGAATAACCAACCAAGAAATTATTTTTCAATATCCTCTAATCATATTCCGCCATCCCACTATATTAGAAGATTTAATAGGAGAACGTGCAGAAAACGCAGCATAAAGTGATGCTGGATTTCATTAAGAGTTAATATTTTCAACAAAAAGGTGTGGAATGCGTGTTTTTCAATCTAGAATAGTCCCTCAAGCATTCGTCTCATTTATTAACGAATGCCGCAATTTTTTTTTTTTCAACATTTTCCTCACCTATAAAAACAATTAGAAGGTCACATACCTTGTCTTTCTCTGATTCTTATTCTTAATGTATAACAGATCAACTGTTTCTGTAGCAGTTCTGAAATGGCTCTAAAGGGGCATTACACCTACGCAGTTAGAGGAACGGACCAAATGTAATGTCATCCCTGATGACGTGTTAGTACAAATGACAACAACAATGTTCACTCACTTCTATAGCAGGGGCACCTACTAACCATGGGCTATTTCCCAAATACCTCCCTATTCCCTATATAGTACACTACTTTTGACCAGAGCCCTATGGGTCCAGGTCAAAATTAGTGCACTAAATAGAGAATAGGGTGACATTTTGGGATGCAAACCATGATGTCCTTTACATCACCCATACAGGTCAAGCCCCCAGCCATGCAGGCTCCGAGTCTGGCTGATTGGCTGATCTGATGACTTCAGCCTTTCTGTTCTCTTTATGTCCATATTCATACGTAATGATGCTCCCGTAATACTATAATCAATCCCTAAGTCATAGACCCACGTTTCATAAGGGACGATGTTCAAGAAGATGGTCTCTTGTTCGACCATTTTTAATGCAACGGAAAAGGAATTAGTGGCAGTGTTTAGATTTGATATCTAAATCTGCCACGGCATAGTTGACACCCTACTGTTAAACAGAATCTCCCCGTGTTGCCATACTGCAGGGTGTCCATTTATCTACCTCATAATTGCCATAATTTAAACAACACACAAAACCTGTGAGAATCATGCAGAGAGCTGGTTATGTGCTTTGATCCTCCTGTGATTCTATGCTAAACTTGGTACCGACTTTCTCACAGCAGGGGCCACAGTGAGAGAAAAGCAACACAGAGAGACAGAGCGAGAGACAAGGAGACACAAATGCAGATTAGATATAAAGAACCGTAAATAGAAGAGCACTACCTAGAAGTGAGTGAAATCTTCGTTATGGTCTTTCCAGATGGATAGGGTTTTTGTACAAAGACAAGAGACAGACAGATAGAGTGCCAGAGACACAGAAAAACAGACAACCCGTAGTGAATGTCCTTACATCCTTCAGAGACAGAGTCAGTCCGTTGCTCTCCCTTTATCCCTCTCTTCTCTGAGGGTGATATATTCAAAAGAGATTCAGGTCAGATTAAGTATAGATTTTGTAAGTCGTAAGGGGATGGACTGTGCCATTGATCCAATTTAGGGGCAGAGAAATGGGGTGATCATTGTACGAGTAATTATATGCACAAACTTCTATCCCCCCTTTGCCCATCTGGTCTCCTGTTTCCATCAGATCTCATTAAAAAACAATGGTTGAGCCCAGCCCATCTCTGTGTTTGCCAGTTGACTACACCATAAAAGTCAGTCTCATTGTTCCCTGTTGTGCGATAAGCTGAGTGCACAAATTGGAAAGCGGACTGATTACGTCTCAATAGAGGCATGAAACCCTGACACTCATTTCACATTCACTCTCCCAATCTCCCTCTCATCCTAAAAACTATTTGTCTCTCTTCACACACAAAATGTCTGTTTTCAATGTCTCCTTCCCTCCATCTCAGCTGTATTCCCGGTCTTTATGTCCCTCATGTGAAGTAAAAAAAAACATGACAGAATGAGAAGCGAGAGAAAGAAAGAAAAAGGTGTGTGAAAGAGATGAACAGAGACAAAGCAAGAAAGAGTGAGTGTCACAATAAGGACTAATTGTACTAGACAATGTTAGAGTATTAGGTTCAAGCAACAATGCTTAAGTATTTAAATGCCTTCAGGCCGTTTTAGAGAGTGCATAAATTAAACAAGGTAGGGGATTTTAAGGCCTTTGTAGCTGGGTGTTAACGTAGTGCAGATCACCTTCATGAAAAACTAGAGATTTGACTACCAATGTTGAAACTGGGACGGACACTAGTGAACATGTTACTGACCCTGTCTACATCACAGAGCATCAGGCCTCCTACAGAGTGGACAACAGAGGCAGTTAACCAAACAGCACCCTATTGCCTGTGTAGTGCACTGCCTTTGACAAGGGCCCATTTCACAGGACCTTCACTCTAAATCTGTGTAGAGGTCCTGTGAAGCAGCATAGTAGTGGTTATCCTGTTTCGTCCCAAATGGCACCCTATTCCTGTTCCCCATGGGCCCTTGTCAAAGGCAGTGCACTACACAGGCAATAGGGTGCTGTTTGGGTAATTGCCTCTGTTGTCCACTCTGTAGGAGGCCTGATGTTCTGTGATGTAGACAGGGTCAGTAACATGTTCACTAGTGTCCGTCCCAGTTTCAACATTGGTAGTCAAATCTCTAGTTCTGAACTCCCTGACAGCTATATGTTGACATTCTTAACATGTAAGTATACATGAACAATTCTAGCCTGGAAAGAGTATTCCGTTTTGCTACCCCAGTAAAGGCTTGAATTCTAGCCAACAACACAGCAACTCTTTTTCACAGGCAAAACCAAACCAAAGTTATTTCCTTTTGTTAGCTAACAGGAGGGGAATTAGATGACCAAATTTCACTGTAATTTGCAGCGAGTTCCATGCAGAGAATTCCTTGGAGATTAGGCCTCCCACTTTGCATGGCTTTATCCTCATAAGTGCTTTGTTGAAGCCAATGTACGCAGTGTGCTACGATTACCAGCCAAAATCATGTTCCTCATTTAGTATTTATTGTGCTTTTGGACAAGGTATGACAGTAATCCATTATTTGGTTTTATTTCCATGGTACTGTTTCCAAATGCTAACATTTTAGCATTTGTGGCACAAATCCCATTCAAGTTATGGTACGGACATCATTTTTCACACATTATGTCCAAAACATCCGAAAGTATCTCCAATTGATTGTGAAGCTCAACAAAGTCACTTATAACTGATTTGAAAATGATGCGTGAAAAAAAGGCTAACATCTGTACCATGACATGAATGGGATTTGTGCCACAACTGCAAAAACGCATTGCTGTCACACATTGTCCATAGACTGCTAACAGAGTAAGGAAACCAATGTAATTTTGTCATTTGGGTGAACTAGTTATGAAACACAATGTGTATACATTTCCATCAATGTTACAGGATGGGATCAATACTGCTGTAAGACATTAGTAAGCAGTTCAACTGTTTTTAACATGGAGCCCTTTGTCTCCTCTATCCATGGCCCACGCACTCTCATGCACATACATAGACCCACACCAGAACATGATCAGCAGACACCAATAACGATACAGTGGTGACATGTGGACATTATAATGTAGTGCACGCACAAACACACCAGAACAAGCATTCTTTGCAATGTAAATACAGACTGGAGGGACCAGATAGGATGAAAAAAAATCCTCCATTTACTAAAATGCCACGGGCTGTTTGTACGTCTGTCTGCTACGTACAGCAGGAATTATATGGCACCCTGCCAAGCAGCAGCCCTGGTGGAAATGTTAGAAAATGATGCACATTCCATTTCGCAGACGTGTTCGTGGTGGAGCGTTTAGGGTCCACATGCTGTGGTGGGTTTGTGTGTGTGTGTGTGTGATGGGGGGAGGGCAGGTCATTCCAGAATATTGGGATTCAAGCAGTAGAACATCCCTGCCAATTGTTAAGGCCAGGTCCCAGCAGGTAACAGACAGTGTTACCAGTTCTCTTTCTCTCTTTGGCTGACCCGTGAAACACAGCAAACAGACAATTGATCATCCCCCCATCTTTATCAGGTAGAGTAGTTGAAAATAAAGCAGGAAGCTCAGGAGTATAGAGCTAACCAGGGTGTGATCTTAGTTCCCTTTCCCACACCCACTCAGCAGCACTGGTACTCCTTCTCTTAATCCATTTGTCTGGCTCTCTCGCCTTCTCTGCATCTGTCCATCTCTATTCACCCCTCTTCAAAAGGCAACGGAAAATTCCCCAGCTGAACAGACACAACACTGTATCACGATATGAATCTATCTTCAGACTGTGGAGTGGTTGGTTCTCTGTACAGATTCTCATTTACTCTCCTTTCCATAAAGTTTAGGCTACTAGGCAGGTTGTCTAGTGGTTAGAGCGTTGGGCCAGTAACCGAAAGGTTGCTGGATCGAATCCCTGAGCTGACAAGGTAAGTACCTGTCGTTCTGCCCCTGAACAAGGCAGTTAACCCACTGTTCTCCGGTAGGCAGTCATTGTAAATAAGAATTTGTGCTTAACTGACCCTCCAGGTTAAATAAAAAAAGGTTTTGAATGTAAAAAGTTCTCAGGTGGGATTGAATTACTGTACATCTCCTTTTTAAAAACCATGCACCTTTCTTTCACGTTCATCACACTGTGACCCACAAATAAATTCACCGACCTTTGGGCTGGCTCGTAATGAGCCCTGGCGTGCAAAGCAGGTCCTTGAGAAATGGGAGTGATATAGAAGGGGATATATCCTGGAGATATGGCGCCATCTGCAGTTCATATAGCCCAGCTACAGTTTTATCACTAAACCAGAAGATGTTGCTGAAAATACAAATGCATCTGACAAGATAAAGAGACCTAATAGTTTCAGAGCCAATAGTACCAAGTTTAATGGTAGTTTGGATAATCAGGAATAAAATCGTTTTAGAAAACAAGCAGGTGTACACACAGAAATTAACCTCACAGACAATAAATACAATCAAATCAGCATAGCTTCCCACAGTAGCCGACAGGGAAATTCAACATGGCTATACAACTAGACAGAACAGACAGAGGGAAAGAAAACTAGCTACAATTCTGAATAGGCCTACGTGTCACTACAAAACCAGGAAGGGTATCTTAAGACAAACGCAAAATGGAGTACACTCAAAGGTTTGACAGCAGAATAGTCTAAAAGCATCCATTTAAAAAAACTTAGCTGACTACGGTTTTACTTTTACTTTAATAGACAGTAGGTGACAAACGCAACGAGATTTGAAAGCATGATCCAAATAAAAACAGCCCACTATGGTGCAAAGCTCTACAGTATATTAAAGTATATTAAGTCCAGACAGATGTACTGATAGTGGTTTTGTCATCTTATTTTGTTTTATAAATACTCAACGAAAGTGTTTTTGACCACCAAATCAAACAGAGCATATTATTTAAACTTAAACGGCTAGAAATAGAAGGGGGATCCTACAGTTGGCCTGGTTTAAAGATCAACATCCCTGCTGGGTTGCTCATCCATCTCCATCGCAAATCATTCTCTGTGTAATTATACCTATATTAGAAAGGCTGAGAGGATAGAACCAAAGCACCATACCTCCAGCGAACCCTTAAAGCAAGCCACTCGCCCTCGCTGGATAATGTGTGCACCAAGACATTTAAACTGCACTAGAAGAATCTAGAACCGAAGCACCTCAAAACACATCAAACAGTGAAATCAATATGATTATGATGGAGAATCTGGTATATTACAGTCATGTGATGAAGCATTTACTGCAGTTTTGAATGGGTCTTCTGGTTGTTGTTCTTTTTATAACATCTCAGTATCGAAATGAGGAATGTAAAACCTTGTTTTACAGTGTTTTGCATGCTTGCTGCTTACGAGGTCCAGCGCCACCAAGCCACCTTCATCCTGTCCCAGACTGCATCTATAGAGTCAAAAGCTGGCCGGACATCCAGGATGGAGAATTCATAGGTGTTCTTGTTGATCTCTCCGTCGTAGTAGTCGATCACGTAGCGGACTTCCTTCCCACAGCGGTCCACGATCCAGTCATGACGGTCAAACGGCAATTCATATCTGTAGAAACAAATTTACGTAAAAGCATATCAAGGCACTTCCACTTTCAAATTAGCATATTATGTTAACGCCTCAAATCAGAATCTGCACAAATAACTTCTTACACAAACATTTTAAAGTAAAAAAAAACTCACCCCATCCAGTGACGCATTCGAGCCCTTGGGGAGAACTCCTTAGCTTTGCCACCAAACCGTTTCAGGGATGGACCGCATGGACATTCCCTAACAAGTAACATGTCAGTGGGGAACAGGTAATTTTTTTACATTTATTTCCCCATAAAAAAAACTCATTTTGTAACAAAGTAAAAGAGGTGCTACTTGATCTGGGGGCCAGACGGGTTATTGATGTGTCAGTCTGGAAGGCCTCTAAAATGATGTAATCCACGATTAGCTTAAGTATTAACTATGACCAACTATGAATAACTAAATCCATGTTTAACTAAAGCACTTGATATACTGGCTCTGAAACTGTTTCGTATTTTTTCTACTCACCCTGCATGGAGGGCCTCCCACTTAAGAATCTCCTGCCATGCTTGCTCGTTGTTGGTGTTGTGGATCTTGATGATATTGGACATGTCCTGCTGACCCAGTTCATCTTCCTTCCAGCGCCACCTGGTGATGAAGAGGTTAACATGGCTGGTGAGAAATATAACCTTTCTGCTGTTTTAATGCTGCAATATGTAACTTTTTGGGTGACCCCACATAGAAATATGAGTTATAGATCTGTCATTCTCATTGAAAGCAAGTCTAAGAAGCAGTATATCTGTCCTATGTGTGCCATTTCTTTGTTTCCCACACTCAGGTTTAGTTTTTGCGCCTTATACTTTCGGTTTTGTACACTGAAAATACAATCATTTAGGTTATGTAATGGATAGTTCACAGCAGTTTAGATGGTACAATGATTCTCTACACTATACAAACTGAAATTAGGCAAACTATTAGAATTTTAGCAAACAGGAAATGAAATGGCGGAGCAATTTCTGCGTAGTGCATCTTTAAGGACAGAAGTGCTGAATGATTAACTGAAATTGCAGTTAAGTTCTTTTTCGGTGAGCTCAATGCGCACTAAGCAGTTTCTCTAGAGATAAATCAGACCAGTCTGAACTGCGCGATGTAGTAGGGAGTTGTAGTTTCCAACTGGCCAATATTAGACATAATTGTCACATTTAATGCATTAAACTAACTACAATGAGCATAATCCATTGCGCATCTACTTTTCTGGTCTGTGTTTCTTTTACGCCTGCTATGGAAGAGAGAAGAATGCGCAATGGTGAGGTGATATAGAGAGCAGCTGCTGCTTTGCGAGGTATCTCTACCTGAAAATACAAAATCTAAGTGATTTATAGTTGGTATTCAGCAGTCATAAAAGTATGCCTTATTTACGTTGAACTACAAAATTGTGATTTTGTCAGACAGCAGCTCTATAGAGATGAGATGATGACTTGGAATTGAATAACAGTCATCAAATGTAATATACACAACAACTGAAATATTTATTAAAGTAAAGTAATGTGAATAAATGGTTAATAAGTTATAAGCAGTAATGGGCAGTCACTACCATCATGGGACTTTTAAAAATTGTTTTATTCTGTGTTACAGTATTCAACCCACAATGCATTTAATGTAAAAATATATCGAAACCTGTGATAATTTGTATATGGTCGAACCAAAACGACTGCAAAAAGCACTAAATGCTCAGCACTAAAGGACAGTGCTGTACAGTGTCGTCTCCTGCTTCTGGAAAGCAGTGTTATGTATAACGAGTATTTGCATGTCTACTAAAAAAGACAAAATAAAAAGTCAGACCAAAACACCTCACAATGTGTTGGCAGATAGTCAAGACACAGCACTTCAATAGCCCAGCCTATATTTTATAGCTTACTATTCCATCATTTTCAGGAAACAAGATCTGCTCAATTGTATCCTTTGTAAAAACTACATTTTTGTAGCAAAGGTTAGGGTATCCTTACCCCTTTCTGAGCATGGCGTTCCAGAACATCTGTTCCGAGGGGTAGACCCAGTTCTTGCCCGTTCCGGCCCGGGGGATCTTAGACTCCTCTCGGTTCACTGGTAGAGGGAAGGGCTGGTCTGGGGCAGGGACCTGGTTGGGTGGAGGCATCTGGACAGAACATGATGATAATAACATTAGCCAACATGTTTAACCTTGGTCTCTTTATCAACTTTTATAAAGTGACTTTTCCCTTCACTACTCTAGTTGAGCACCTATCAACCAATCAAATCAGCTGAAATCATGGTGAGAAAAGAAAAAAAAACACATGATCTACAGCAGCCATACTCAACAGCAAGACTGCCCCAGAACGGGGGCTTTCAACTCTCGGGCTTTCAACTTACTGCTGGTGAGAGTTGTAATAGTAGCATGCAGAATGTGCAATTTCCAAATTTGGTAGTAAATGGCAGTTTTCCTCTTAGAGAGCTACACTTCAAAAGTATGTGGGCACCCCTTCAAATTAGTGGATTTGGCCATTTCGGCCACACCCGGTGCAGACAGGTATATAAAATCCCTCACACAGTCATGCAATCTCTATAGACAAACATTGGCAGTGAATAGCCCGTACTGAAAAGCTCAGTGAGTTTCAACATGGCAATGTCATAGGATGCCATTTTTCCAACAAGTCAGTTTGTCAAATTTCTACCCCGGTCAACTGTAAGTGCTGTTATTGTGAAGTGGAAACGTCTAGGAGCAACAACAGCTCAGCCGCAAAGTGGTAGGCCACACAAGCTCACAGAATGGGACCGCCAAGTGCTGAAGTGCATAAAAATGGTCTGTCCTCAGTGGCAACACTCACTACCAAGTTCCAAACTGCCCCTGAAAGCAACGTCAGCACAACAACTTCGTCGGGAGAGTCATGAAATGGGTTTCCATGGCCGAGCAGACACACACAAGCCTAAGATCACCACGCGCAATGCCAATTTTTGGCTGGAGTGGTGTAAAGCTTGCTGCCATTGGACTCTGGAGCAGTGGAAACGCATTCTCTGGAGTTAAGAATCACACTTCACCATCTGGCAGTCCAAAAGACAAATCTGGGTTTAGTGAATGCCAGAAGAACGCTACCAGCCCGAAAGCACAGTGTTAACTGTAAAGTTTGGTGGAGGAGGAATAATGGTCTGGGGCTATTTTTCATGGTTCGGTCTAGGCCCCTTAGTTCCAGTGAAGGAAAATCTTAACGCTACAGCATATAATGACGATTCTGTGCTTCCAACATTTTGGCAACAGTTTGGGGAATGTTCTTTCCTGTTTCAGCACGACAATGCCCTTGTGCACAAAGCGAGGTCCATACAGAAATGGTTTGTCGAGATCGGTCTGAAAGAACTTGACTCCCTGCACAGAGCCCTGACCTCAACCCCATCAAACACCTTTGGGATAAATTGGAAACCCGACTGCGAGCCAGGCGTAATTGCCCAAATCAGCGCCCGACCTCATTAATGCACTTATGGCTGAATGGAAGCAAGTCCCCGCAGCAATGTTCCAACATCTAGTGGAAAGCCTTGCCAGAAGAGTGAAGGCTGTTATTGGAGAAAAGGGGGGGCCCAACTCCATATTAGTGCCCATGATTTTGGAATGAGATGTTCGACAAGCAGGTGTTCACATACACAAAAGTATCTATAACCTGTCCGAAATGTCCAGTTGATCAACAAGCCCATGTTAGGCTAACCAGCTATCTAAATCTTGTGGTTATCATGGCCAGATTACATTCCCAGGGGCCTCGACCCCCATTGATTTTTTTGTTGAGTCACTCATGGATTATATAAGACATGGCAATATGTGTAGAATTTGCAGGAAATAAGCTTTAAAACTGCACATTTTCTCTCCGTGAACAAGAGGGGTGTAGCATTTTGAACCATTTGGAGTTATGAGGCAGGGGTTTGTTACTACTCTGATAAATGACAATATCCTCCTGACCTTTGCCACCTAGGACATTTGCCTGAGTGTACATTCTGAACTAGAAGTCGAGTACCCCTGCCCTACAGTTCCACTGGTAGCAGTGAACAGTTAACAGGGAACATGTACATGCATTATCATCATACTGACCATGTTAGTGGGGTCAATGTCAGTCTGGCCTTGTCCAGCTGCTGCTGCTTTCATAGGACACTCCACGAACTCATAGGCCCGGTCCTGGTGCACTGGCCCTGCTGCAGCAGCAAGCTTCTCTTCTGTAGGGGCAGCAGCAGTAGCCTGGTGCATGGGGCACTCTGATGGAGGGGCAACTGCTGAGGGCATTTATGGCAAAACGAAAGTTAGAACACAGATCCAGGGAATAGGAAAAGGAGTTGTTCCTTGTCAAGCAGGTCACACAGTCAGGAATAACTCCTTCCCCAAAGAGAAAAGCTTCACGTGATAGATAGAGGATGTATCATCCTCAGAGAGGGAAATTGTTACCACAACCTGTCAGACACAACAAAGATCAACCAACACATCAATCACTACACAGATTACAAATTGTAGATTATATACTTTGGAGAACCTTCATCTCTTGAAGATTTTGGAATTCAGGTGTAAAAAGTCACCGCTGAGCACTTCTACAATGGGCAAATATATATGGAAAGTTTCAATCAAATCAAAAGAGGTGCTATGAAAAAGTGTTTGATTTAAAATGGATTTACCATACTAACAATAGTACATGGTAAGCAAAGCTCAAGAAAAAGCGATATAGACAGGCAAGCTATCGGTCCTGGTGATGAAGCAGAGATGGAGCCTACCTTTGACTGGTTCCTGTGCCTGGTGCATAGGACAGCCCTGTGGTGGGGCCACGCCGCCAACAAACGCAGGAGGGGGAGATGCCATCATAGATTCGGCCTTGACTGTGGGTGGAGCAGGACTGGACATAGTGGCACCCATCCTGGCTGACCTGTCCTTGTCCAGAAAGATGGGCTAGAGGACAAAAGTGGTCAGACGTTTAGTTAGCTAGCTGAAAAATACTACTTAGCTTCTTGATAGTACAGTCGTTTACTAGCAGCTATTTTTCTGTCTCATAAATGATAGCTAGTCTGGAGAAAGGATCTAACTAGTTACGTCAGCAAATGCAGTTATGTCGCTAGCTAGAAAAAGCCGAACTTGTTACAAAATAGTGTAATACAGTTACATACCTATAAGATAGCATTAGCTGCTAGCTAGCACCTTCTCAATTATGTGTTTAGAAATATATGTAACATTACTGAAAACAAAGCGTCTCACACCGTCGGATATGTCCTCACTGTATAGTTTACCAATCTGATCAACATAAAGAGTCATAAGAACAATTTCCAACATAAATCACCTACCTGGGTCCTTGAAATCACTGGCGCGATATCACCAATGTCAACGTGCGGACACGTTTCCCACAATGCAATGTACTTGGCACATTGGTTGTTCAATCCATTGCTGTGTTGCTCCGCAGTTGTGAAACAGTACGTCTTCTTCTTCGATGAGGTTTAACGGCGGTTGGCATCCAATAAATGTTGCATTACTGGCACCTACTAGACTGGAGTACAACTCCCTTATACGTTGCTTGAATTATATATATTTTTAAATACCCTACTATCTAACACTACATTCACAAAAAAATGTAAAATAACACCACCCTACTCCACTATTTAAATCTATTTAGTCCTACCTCAGGCCAACAACCTGAAAGGATGGGACACCACCACTTAACACACCCTGTAACTCTTCTGATGTCAAGTCTTGAACACCCAAATACCTCTCTGCAGCTGCCACCACAACTTCAATTTTCCGCGATTTACGTTCCATCCTTGTAGTAGAGTTGATAACCATTGCTAAAAATGCAAAAAATCCAATCGAACTGAAAAATATATCTGCTGTTGGCCTGTCCCTCTGTACTGGTACAGATCTACTATTCAAGCCACTCCTCTCAGGATCCCTCCCCCTTGACCCATCTTCCTCTACTTTCTTCACTACATCAGCATATTCTGCACTACTCTAACCTTGGAAACCTCAACCTGCCTATCTCACAAAGAACATTTCTGAATCACCGCCCCATGGGCACCCCTACAATTAACACATACCACTAGTTTCCCCAATGCTACACATTCCGTTGTCTCATGCCCTTCTGCACACTTCTCACACCAAGGAACCTCCCTCCTACACACTGCTGCCACATGCCTATCAGCTTGACACCTGTAACAACGTAATGTATTCGGCACAAAAGCTCATACATGATAACTTGCAGTTGAAGTCATGAAAACTCGTTTTTTCAACCACTTCACAAATTTCGTGTTAACAAACTAGTTTTGGCAAGTCAGTTAGGACATCTACTTTGTGCATGACACAAGTCATTTTTTCGACAATTGTTTACAGACAGATTATTTCACTTATAATTCACTGTATGACAATTCCAGTTGGTCAAAGGTTTACATACACTAAGTTGACTGTGCCTTTAAACAGCTTGGAAAATTCCAGAAAATGATGTAATGGCTTTAGAAGCTTCTGATAGGCTGATTGACATTATTTGAGTCAATTGGAGGTGTACCTGTGGATGTATTTCAAGGCCTTCTTTCAAACTCAGTGCCCTTTGCTTGACATCATGGGAAAATCTAAAGAATTTTTTTTTTTTTTTTTTTTTTTTTAGACCTCCACAAGTCTGGTTCATCCTTGGGAGCAATTTCCAAACGCCTGAAGGTACCGCGTTCATCTGTACAAACAATAGTACGCAAATATAAACACCATGGACCCACGCAGCCGTCATACCGCTCAGGAAGGAGACGCGTTCTGTGTCCTTGAGATGATCGTACTTTGGTGCGAAAAGTGCAGATCAATCCCAGAACAACAGCAAAGGACCTTGGGAAGATGCTGGAGGAAACAGGTACAAAGCATCTTTATCCACAGTAAAACAAGTTCTATATGGACATAACCTGAAAGGCCGCTCAGCAAGGAAGAAGCCACTGCTCCAAAACCGCCATAAAAAAACAGACTATGGTCTGCAACTGCAACCAAAATTCACCCAACTTATTGTGGGAAGCTTGTGGAAGGCTACCTGAAACGTTTGACCCAAGTTAAACAATTAAAGGCAATGCTACCAAGTCCCAATTTAGTGTATGTAAACTTCTGACCCACTGGGAATGTGATGAAAGAAACAAAAGCTTAAATAAATTGTTCTCTACTATTATTCTGACATTTCACAATCTTAAAATAAAGTGGTGATCCTAACTGACCGAAGCCAGGGAATTTTTACTAGGATTAAACGTCATGTGAAAAACTGAGTTTAAATGTATTTGGCTAAGGCTTATGTAAACTTCCGACTTCAACCATATATATCCTAACATCACTTTGTCGGGCAAAGACTCAACATCAAAACTCAAAAGAACAGACAATCACTATGTTTCACCACTCACAGCACCCTGTCTGCGTCGCACTGAATGACGAGCATCACAAACACCGGGAATCTTTCCCTTCAGTTGGTCAACTTACACATTTACTGCTACCCCAGTAATCACACCTTTCAATGGCACCCTTTTCTTGAGAGCAAAAAAATGCAAATGTCTTGCCCCCATTCGTTTAAACACAAACAATTATGACAAGACCACTTCTGGTTACTCTCACCGATTCCACAGCACCCAACTCTGTTTTCACCCACCATGAAACCACAAAGCGATCAGCCAAAAGGCAAGGGTCCACTTTTTCCAAAAACTTCACTCCTACTGTCACAGACTCATCTTTATCCTGACCCTGGGTGCAAGCCTCGGGCTCAGAGAACTTCACAACTACCACCTCAGATACTTCGACCTCATTCACTTCCATTTCTCCTCCTGTCTTCAGCTCACTCTGCTTACACTTTCTACCATTCTTCTTTAACAAACCATCTCCCTTTTTCCCGCAATTTTTAACCGACTCAAGCTCACCCTCTTCCTCCCTCTCTCTCTGAGATCTCCTCTGCCTCTTCCTTCGCATTCCAAGTATACGTCTCCTTATGATAATACTGCACTTCTCCTTACAAACATCTTGTTCTTGCCTTTTCAAGGGACTCCATTTATCCGGCTGTCACAATCTCTGTACAATCAGCATGAACCCCTCAGGATGTACAGCCACAAAGTCATAGCCCGTATTTGTAGGCGTCAAAACCGTGGTGTATCATGGGTAAATTGTGACTGACTGTCTAATCGATAAATAATATTGAGTAGTTATTTAGGATGCAAGGGGATTTGTTTGCGAGACAGTAATCCTACCAAAGATGGTTATGTGTGTGGTCCCCTTCCTACTGTAAATTATAATTAAAGCCAGAGGAGGTGTGGTATATGGCTAATATACAACAGCTAAGGGCTATTCTTATGCACAACGCAACGAGGAGTGCCTGGATACAGACCTTACTGGTGGTATATTAGCCATATACCACACCTCTTCAGGCTTTAATTATTAATAAGGGTCCTTATTGCTATTATAAACTGGTTACCAACATAATAGGAACAGTAAACATGTAATTTTACTCATACCCTTTGGTATTGACGGATATACCACTGCTTTCAGCCCATCAGCATCCAGTACCCAAACTACCTGGTTTGTAATAAAATCAATAGTTCTCTTTCGTTTTTGTAATGGATTGCCAGATGACCTATCTTGGTGGGAGTTTCGAGCCTGTACCTTGATACATATTTAGGCGGGAGTCTCAACCCCGAAGCACGACGGGTTGGAACCGATGGTAAGTGTAACTTTATTTTGAATCATCCGAAGCCAAAACCGAGGCAATCAAAGCATACAGGAGACACAACAAAACAAACAAGGCATTGTTTGTTACCTTTTCTTGGAACACACTTCCCTTATGTAAGACAACAACAACATAGCATGGCAGCAACACAACATGACAACAACATGGTAGCAACACAACATGGCAGCAGCACAACTCCCAGCCTTAGATGAGCACACATGTTGCATTCTTTGCTTGGGAGCTGAACATGCTCAACCGGCTACACAGGGTAGCAGCTTTAGAACTCAATGCTCAAACCAAGAGCATTGAAATCTCAACTTGCACGTTTTGAGGGCAAACCCTAAAGATTCTCATCAGATGAGTCTCCCAGAGATCAATGATTATTCAGAAAGCTCCAGGTCTAATGATGGGTCTCACTTACCTTGTGATCCACTGCTCAATAAACGCCATCGCCTGGGCACAAATCTCAACGCGGTGAGATGTATAAGGATCTTAAGTCACTGGACAGTCATATGTCAACCATTGAGTCGGCCCTCGAGCACATACTTGCCAGCTTTCCCCCGCTGGTAACAAATCCAACCCTACCTCTGAACGAAGTGTGGTTGTTGAATCTTATGACACAGACTATGATCACTGATGATGATGCTATGTACCACAGCTCTAGCATTATCCAGTCTCAGCCTACTGGCCTGGCAGTGATGGTCGACCAGAAAATATCTACGTCTGAAATCTTCAAGAGCTACCTAACAAACTATGCAGGGCATCTGATCGCTTCCTACGCAGGACACATGACAGCACTGCTTCAGCTGCAAGGCTTAGCAATTCAGCAGCAATACTGGCCTTCTATCAGAAGGGGCTTCAGGAATGCATCTCAGCAAACTATGATGCTGAGACCATAAAAGAACTGTCTACAGTTACAGACCTGCTCATCCAGTGCCTTCAGGGCAATGCTCAGATGGTTGGGAAATATTTGGCAACACACTGTGTTGCACGACGCCACCTATGGTTAAAGCAGTCCAAGCTCCCTGACAAAGAGAAGTTTCCACTCCTAGGTGTACTCATATCACCTGGCCAGACATTTGGCCCAGCAGCGGCCCACCTCCTCTAAGTGTCTAAGGAGGACAGAGAAGCACAAATGGAGCTTCAGCGCCTCATTCCAAAGCCTAGAATGCAAACCATTACTCCTGTCCCAGGGCCCCAACTGGGATACCAAGAAACCAGGCTGAGAATCACACTGCACCTGCTCAGGAGTGGAGCAACAGACACTCTCAGCCCTACCGAAGAGGTTGAGCGCAGCATCGCACAAGAGGCAGAGGTGCACCATATGCAGACCGCATCCCCTCTGCACCACAGCAGGCAGAGCCTCGGTCCTGATGGGACCGACTCTCTAGTGCAACACCGTTTCCTCAAGTATCACCTTTCCAGATAGAAAAGGTCAATGGCCAACAAATGGGAATTACGCACTCTAACACTACCTACTACAATTTTATCAGCAACCACCACTCTTCATTGGTGTCCTGAAAACAAATGCTCGCAACCCTGCTCAAAAGCAGACACTCCGCTCAGAAATCTCCTTGCTCCTGGAAAAGCATGCAATCAAAAAACTGCGGGTTCTACTCAATCTATTTTCTGGTGCCAAAAAAGGCCAGAGGCCTCCGTCCGATCCTGGACCTAATGTGCCTCAATCTTCATCTTTCAGCACTTCCCTTTAAAATGCTGACAATCAAAACCATCCTTCAGTTAGTACAACCAGGTGATTGGTTCACCACAGTTGACCTGAAAGACGCATACTTTCATTTTACCATTCTACCAGCACACAGAAAATACCTGAGATTTGCCTTTGAAAAATATGTTTTTCAGTTTTGTGTTCTACCCTACGGCCTTTCGCTCGCCCCTCGCACTTTCACAAAATGCATAAGCGCCGTACCAACCCCCCTTCACCAAGCAGGAGCCAGGGTCCTGAACTATTTAGAAGTACACACTTCGGCACACACATCCAGGGTCTCACATCACCTCTCCGAGTTGGGACTAACAATGAATTTGGAAAAGAGTTCTCTGGTCCCCACTCAGCGTATGCACTTCCTGGGCTTCATGCGAACAACACTCTTCAGAAAGAGTGGTATCTTTGACAAATTGTCTTTCAACATTAAAACTGATAAAACAGGTGACTGCGTTAGAGTCAGAGGCTCCTGGGCCTCCTAGCTGCTGCAGTCCATGTTGTAACATTTAGCTTGCTCAACATGCGGCCAATACAGCGCTGGTACAACAGACACAATCTACAGTTTGTCCCAGAAAGGACAAATACAAAAAGCTGAGTTGATGGAGAGCAATACAATGGTGGCGCTTAGCACTTCAAACTCCCAGTGGAGTTCTCCTAGGCACAGGTCACAACCGGGTGACTTTTACAGCAGATGCCTCCCTACAGGGATGGGGAGAATTATTGAACCAGTCAGGGGTCCATGGTGTATGGTCAGCACCATGGACAATGGCTCACATCAATATACATTTTGACTTTCCTCCAGGAGCTTTTTGCTGCAGTGAAGTCCCCATCTACATTGGAAGTGTATATAGCAATCATCTCTATGGGTCATGACCAGATTGCTGCTGCATCACCAGGGGCACAACCTCTAATATCATAATTCATGAAAGGAGCCCGCAGGCTACGGCCCCCCAAAGCCCCTTCAGTACCATCATGGAAGTTAGATGTTGTCCTACAATCACTGATGAGCCTACCATTTGAGCCCGTCATCAATTGAGCTATGTGAGCTCTCAGTCAAGACTGACTTTCTATTGGCTATTGTTTTCAGGAGAATTACATGAGCTTTCTGCCCATACTTCATGCCTCACTTTAGCAGAAGATAGATCTAAGGCAGTGCTTCAGCCCGGTTAGGGCATTGAGTGCCTATCTTGCTGCAACAAAAACTGTTCTTCAAACAGAACAGCTTTTGTGTGTAATGGGGAGAACACCAAAGGGTGCGCTGTCTCAAAGCAGAGACTGGCACATGAACCGTGAACCTTGTACATACTTATCAACCATCAGTGAGATGGGTGTTCTAAACAAAGGCCTTCCACTCTTGGTGCTGTTGCACCCAATTGAAGCCTAATGTTGTAAGTTCTAGCTTTAAGCTTGCTTGTGTATATGGTTGTATACCACAGTTGAAATGATGTCTTACCCTGTTGAGGAATTCTATTCTGTTGCATCCTGTGGTAGATACAAGGATGTCACAGGGACTCATCTAGACTAAATTAAATGGTGAGTTATCCCACTCTGTTGTCCGAACTACCTCTTCAGTACAGTCTCTCATAGGTCGTTCGGCGACCCGTTACAAAAATGAAAGAGAACTTTGGGTTACGGATGTAACCTTAGTTCTCTGAGTAGATTAATGGGTCGCCAAGCTTTCATGCCGTTCCTCCACCTCCGTGGGTTCGAGTGAAGTAATTTTATAGTGACAGGTCACGTGGATACAGTAAGGATGTGGCCTGACCGTAAACATCTTTGATAAAAGGGGTGCAATCACATCACATGAAGTTCGCATGGGTTGTGTGGCAACCCATTTCTCTACACGGAGAACCAAGGTTACATCCGTAACCCAACGACATCTATTCATGTACTTAAACCCAACAGGGCCAACATATTCTTTGCTTAAAAGTGTCAATTGGGGTAATTTTTGACAAAAAATTGGTAAAGATTGCAAAGAGACACTGAATGTCAAGTAGTAACATTTATTTATTAAGCTTTTGTAACAAGTAAATGGTTTAAATTCCCCAAAATAAGCATAGATATATTTTAAAAGTTACACACATGTATAACCCAATTTCATGTTTCAAAATATGTTTTTGTATGTTTTTCAGATCAAAATAGATATTTATTTAAATTTCATCCATTGCCTCTTGTTATAAACATTTGTCTGTTATTCATTAAAAGTGTTGTTTCTGCGTTGCTCAGAGGTAGAACATTTGGCGATTGAGATAATCTGACATACCAGAATGACCAGTGGTGTAGAGGGTATACACAAGTAAACACATTTCTTGCCCAACAGTTTACCCACATTTTGCAAAAAAATAAGTGTAACTCTTTTCACTGAGACCAGTGATCAGAGTTTAACCAGCTACTGGCCACCGATATTGGCGATATAACCAACAATTGTAACGATGTATTTGAAAGACAAGTGGTCATTGTGCAACTTTATTTATGTTCTCAATTAACATTGGAGACGAAATATAGTTTACATGTTGTCAACAATCTAAGCCAAAGCGGTCTGTTTTGCCCCATAGTTCCGCACGCGTCGGATTTGTTGCGAAACAGCGTTGGATTTGTTGCTAAACAACTAACCCGTCTATATGTAATCTGGATGGGATTCCAATGTTTGGTAACATAAATGCTAGCATAAATGTAGGTGTCAGTATAACCCTATATCCCACAGAGCAATAGCAAAGATGGTTTAGTATGAATATTATCCCCAATCACGCTTGTATGCAATGTCATGACGACGTTGGCTAGCTAAACTCCTGGGCAGAAACATGTCACCGGGTCTGTCTCTCGCGCAGTACTGCTCATGTGCATGGCATCAAATCAAAGGCACATATACAGTTGATTTTGACTAAAATTAAAACGTGTAAGTTTGTCACTTTCACGGAGTTGGAGTAGTAACATGTTCAGCTACTTAAGACATTGGCCTAACTAAGGATGAATTTTCCACTTCTCTCATTGACTTCTCTAACCCCAAACCCGGTCTGGTCTGCCGAGTCTGCTTCACAAGCGTTCCTAGAAGTTATGCGATGTTGCGCCTCTGGGTTTAAAAAAGTTTTGGCAATAGCCTCGTATGTTCATTTGTAATATTTGATGTCCCAAATCCCCTTCATAAAGTACAACACACAAACAGACAGTAAGCAAACGATTTAATTCTGAATATTTATTGACACTTAAAATGCTGCATATTGCTTTACTCAGGCAAATGGCATCAGGTGTGTAAAATTAAGAACAACAAGTGTGAATTGAATTTAAAAACGTTCATGTTTTTGCCAACATGTAAACTTTCCCTTTCCACAAACAGGTCAGGGGTGCTGCAGAGTGTTTTCTAGTATATTTTTCTCTTTGGGTGAACATTGGACCCCATATCTTCATTACATTTGGAACATTGTAATAAAAACAAAAACATTCAAATCATAAAAAGCAACACGTATCTTCACAGATTTGACATGTATTGTAAAAGATCAACAACAAAAGTAAACACTAGCCATCACCCAAACATTTTTTGGAACATCTTGAATACATTTATAGGATTCAGGGCTCAGTTCACCGAATCATCTCTGTAGGCTGTATTTCCCCATCTTTCATTCAGTAAAAACTTGCAAAATGAGAGAACTAGTATTTTGAAAGCCTATCTTGTACAATCACCAGGGGTGTGTACTTTCTATTGGTTTTTACTAATAAACATGAACATTACTTGCAGAAACACACAATTACAATGAAATGCGAGACGTAAGGTATTCATGTCTATTTGCACTGCCCATATTGCAACGATGCTGATTATTATCAAGTATAATTTCCCTAATTGGATATTTCTGTGCTGGGTGTTAGCAACAGTTGCTTCACATGTTCACAATCATCATCGCTGGATAACGTAATGAACAACAAGTACAGAAGAATACTAATGGGGTTAGACATCATGTATATGTCCAGGATAAAAAAAAATAAAAAAAATACAGCTTGCAATAAATTTGCTATTTGTTTACAGTGATCTCCATGCAATACCACATGCATTTATAGAGGGTGTGTGAAGAGAGGAACACGATCATGCATGAGTATACCGCCACAACCATAGACAGACTGTATGGCCACAACACACAGTACGGAGGGCTGATGTTCTCATTATGACAATATACCAAAACTCTACCATAGCTTCCTTTCCATAATCCCTCCCTCCGTAACCATATTTCCCCCCATCCTTTCAGATTAGTGAACATCGAGGAGAGTTGATAAGGAGAGGAGACGATAGTAGAACATGGTCAGGGTTTGTACAGTTTAGTTCAACGGAAATGTACAGCGCTTCAGTTAAAACTGCTCTATACTGGCACACGTTTCACTGAGAAATAGTTTATTACTGTACAATCATTGCCATAATCCACCCCACACAATTGTATAAAATGATGCAATCCGTTTCAGAATGAATGTGTTGAAATTACATTGAGGCGGGCTTATCAAAACAAACACTGTAGAAAGAACATATTTTGGACATTCCATTGGAAAAGCGGTAACAAAAGCTCACTGTGCAATTAAAATCTGATTTTAAAAAGGCAACCATCACAAAAGAAGACTGGAGAACATGACAAGGCCAAATATGATGACTTGAGTTCCCTATTTTGTTTCACAGACCATTAAAAATATGCTTATTTGTATCCACCATAGAAATGAAAGTACAGTCAAAATTCAAGTACACAAGTTTTTCATTTGGATGAGGACAATGCAAGTAGTTCCTTATCCTCACACAAACATTTGTCATCATTCTACTTTGTGTTAAATAGTCATTCAGTCAGTAAAATACTAATGTAGTACGACACACCCTCTTTTCCAAAGACTGTACACGTAAGTCGTGTGTGTGTGTGCGCACTATACTCAACTGCTCAGTGAGAAAGCAGGTATATAACATTGATTATAAATGCATGTCACTGTATCATGAAAGCTTTTCCTCATAAATGTGCATCATGAATACCTCTATGCCATTCATCTCCTTAAATAATATATGTAGTTACAAACATTGACGTGCTGCCCCAGTACATAACTGGTAAAAAATAAATAACATTTGATACAGTTCAGAAGAAGTTCTTTACCCCAAGATCCGAGAACAAGGGACATAACCATCCAATAACATTGTCTCAATGGCCCCTCATCCAAAAATGGAGGAAACTCTAGTTTCATATTGATCTGAGACCCAGTAATTACATTTAATTGCACCATGCCCCAGTTGACAGTGCATGTATGTTGATAGACAGTATGTGTGTAAATTAGAACGAGAAAAACAACTTGTAACCATACACATTATGAGATTATGGCATTCAAACTCTCAAATTATTGAAATGTTGAGGACAAAAAGCTAATGTATTATATCTGAGCAAATAAAATCTGAGAAGAATGTCAGAATCCAGCTAACAATGCCCACGAGGCATTTCCCTATCGCTTCAACTGGCACGTTCTCAAGTTCTCTTTCAACATTCTCTTTCACAGGCAAGCAGCACGCCATATCCTATGGCGATACCAGCAAAATGCACTGACCGCCGTCTTCTTTTTGATTAAAACAAAATATAAAAAAAATATATTTAAACTCAAAATCCCCCAAAATCTGTAACCCAGCTGGGCAAATATAAGGAATGGATTCATGCAACTTTCCCTTTTTCCCACGGAGTGAGAGGCCTTACTCCATTTGAGCCGGGGATATATCGGTCTTCTTCAGCATTGGCTCAGTTTCAGAGTGACTCATTGAGAGTAAATGAGATAGAGCCAAGAGCTGAGCTGAAAGGAATCAAGGTTTAATTGCACTAGATGTCCATCCAGTTCTGACAGACGCTGTGTGTTTGGGTTTAAAGGGGAAGTTGATACACCCTGTCCTCCCTCAGCAGACAGACAGCAGCATGGGCTTTTTAATGACACAGACCATTACTGAAATACTTTCTGCATTGGTTCCTCTGTGTTCAAAATGTTTATATTCAACCTCTGTGATTCAGGCAACCATAAAGTTGAAGTCGAAAGTTTACATACACTTAGTTTGGAGTCATTAAACCTTGTTTTTCAACAACTCCACAAATTTCTTGTTAACAAACTATAGTTTTGGCAAGTCGGTTAGGACATCTACTTTGTGAATGACACAAGTAATTTTTACAACAATTGTTTTACAGACAGATTATTTCACTTGTAATTCACTGTAAATCGCAATTCCAGTGGGTCAAAAGTTTACATACACTCAGTTGACTGTGCATTTAAACAGCTTGGAAAATTCCAGAAAAGTATGTCATGGCATTAGAAGCTTCTGATAGGCTGATTGACATCATTTGAGTCAATTGGAGGTGTACCTGTGGATGTATTTCAAAGCCCACCTTCAAACTCAGTGCCTCTTTGCTTGACATCATGGGAAAATCAAAAGAAATCAGCCAAGACCTCAGACATTTTTTTTGGTAGACCTCCACAAGTCTGGTTCATCCTTGGGAGCAATTTCTAAACGCCTGAAGGTACCACGTTCATCTGTACAAACAAAAGTACGCAAGTATAAACATCATGGGACCACGCAGCCGTCATGCCGCTCAGGAAGGAGATGCGTTTTGTCTCCTAGAGATTAACGTACTTTGGTGCAAAAAGTGTAAATCAATCTCAGAACAACAGCAAAGGACCTTGTGAAGATGCTGGAAGAAACAGGTACAAAAGTATCTATATCCACAGTAAAACGAGTCCTATATGGACATAACCTGAAAGGCCGCTCAGCAAGGAAGAAGCCACTGCTCCAAAACCGCCATAAAAAAGCCAGACTACGGTTTGCAACTGCACATGGGGACGAAGATTGTACTTTTTGGAGAAATGTCCTCTGGTCCAATGAAACAAAAACAGAACTGCTTGGCTATAATGACCATCATTATGTTTGGAGGAAAAAGGGGGATGCTTGCAAGCCGAAGAACACCATCCCAACCGTGAAGCACAGGGGTGGCAGCATCCTGTTGTGGGGGTGCTTTGCTGCAGGAGGGACTGGGTGCACTTCACAATATAGATGGCATCATGGGGGAGGAAAATGATGTGGATATATTGAAGCAACATCTGAAGACATCAGTCAGGAACTTAAAGCTTGGTCGCAAATTGGTCTTCCAAATGGACAATGACCCCAAGCATACTTCCAAAGTTGTGGCAAAATGGCTTAAGGACTACAAAGTCAAGGTATTGGAGTGGCCATCACAAGGCCCTGACCTAAATTCTATAGAATATTTGTGGGCAGAACTGAAAAAGCGTGTGCGAGCAAGGAGGCCTACAAACCTGACTCAGTTACACCAGCTCTGTCAGGAGGAACGGGCCAAAATCCACCCAACTTATTGTGGGAAGCTTGTGGAAGGCTACCCAAAACATTTGACCCAAGTTAAACAATTTAAAGGCAATGCTACCAAATACTAATTGAGTGTATGTAAACTTCTGACCCACTGGGAATGTGATGAAAGAAATAAAAGCCGAAATAAATCATTCTACTATTATTCTGACATTTCACATTCTCACAATAAAGTGGTGATTCTAACTGATCTAAGACGGGGAACTTTTACTAGGATTAAATGTCAGGAATTGTGAAAAGCTGAGTTTAAATGTATTTGGCTAAGGTGTATGTAAACTTCCGACTTCAAATGTATATAAAAAGCCAAATGAAAGGGAGGTGTTTCAAGTTGTTTTGGGGAGCACAGGACCATTCACACATTTGTGTCTATGGTCTAGAACAAGCAGTAAACGTTTGACTTGGTGAAGCGTTTGGGAAAAACGGACATCATCCCAGACATGCTGCTTTGTGAGAAAATGCAACAGAAAAGTAAATTTGCCATGCACAGGAAGTATTGCTAAGAGGCAGTTATACACATCACTGCCCAAGATATTGCCCCTTTGTCCACATCAATGTCCTGCGTCCACTACCATAAAGTTCAGTAAGTGCAAGACTTAGCTTTTTGTAAGTTAGTTGACACTGAAACAGTTGTCCCAGTCAGGTAAAGTTACTAATCCAATTGTGCACTAAAAGGGGACAGTGGTTCAATGGGCTCTCCCTACCCATAACATCAACCATCCTCTTGCTTTTTAGTCAGACTTTCCGTTCTCCTGTGTCCCCACTTTGTGTCGTCGGGCCGAGCGCATGACCTTGTAGCAGCCACGGGCGATCTTGTGCATCCACATGACGTTCATGACATCCAGACAAATGCTGGAGATGATCCAGGCAGTGCGGCCTCCCGGTGGGACGCGGTAGAAAGCTTCGGTGCCATACACGGACCACATGCGGCTGTAGTAGAGAGGCATGACGGCAATGCGAACCAGGAAGAAGACAACGGCCATGGCCATCCCATTAGCGATGTTGGGCCTGGAGGACTTGGAGTAACCTAACACTTCAAAGAACCAGCTGGAAGAAAGACAGTCAGTACAATGATGTAGAGGAGGAGAAAAACTGAAGTTAACTCTGGGCTTAATGGGATTCAAACAATATAAAGGGTAATCTCTCACAGATGGACATAAAACTTTAAAACATCCAGTTAAATCAATATATGAAAGTAATTGTCCAGTGTTCCCAGATTTGTATGAAATATGACCTATAATTACAATATGAGTGAAATAATTTTTGTTAATAAGCATGTTATAAAGCAGCTTTTCTGTGTTGGAATGGTGTGGGCGTACCCCAACAGGTGTGGGCGTATAGTGGTCAGTAAAAATATTCACGCGAAACGACCGCTGATCGACCAGTTCACATCATCCTCTATGAGGAAAAAGAAAGCATTTAAACAGTCTGTTTGAGATACAAGTTTGAGGTGGAGTTTGTTTTTTTCCCTCTCCAAGTTATGCTTTGGCCACATACGAGTATAGGATGAGTCAACAACATTATTTGGATGTGAGTTAGCAGAATATTAAAAGTGAGATTTTCACTGGACAGTTACTTAACAAATGAATAGGGTTTATTTTTTCAGCAGCTGCTTTGCAGGGCTTCTGAGCCAATTGGTCATGAGTGTCACTGTCCTGTCTAAACTCAGGCCTTAGTGTGGTTGGTACCTAATATAGACATATTCAGTGGGTTTATATACATCTGCTACCTACCGCTGGTTGACACACGGCGTGGAGAACTCTGCAAGCAGACGGAAGTTAGCAAAATAAGGCAACATTCCTTGTCCCTGGAAGAACAGGGTAAAAGGAGGAAAATGGAGAGAAACAATGAACCAGGAAAGAAAGGTACTCAAAATGCTTTCATTTGATCAAACATCACATCAGTATAGTTAAGGGAGGCCTTCACACCATGTGTGTACAGAAAGATTAATCCAACATCAATAACAAAAGAACA
Organism: Salvelinus fontinalis; assembly: GCF_029448725.1. Taxonomy (NCBI): domain Eukaryota; kingdom Metazoa; phylum Chordata; class Actinopteri; order Salmoniformes; family Salmonidae; genus Salvelinus; species Salvelinus fontinalis. The sequence goes on from NC_074689.1 coordinate 16,543,807, forward strand.
CATGATAATGGTAAAAACAGTTTTTTTGGGGAAACGATCTCACTTTTACCATACTGAACTTTTCAATTAATTAAGGAGACATTTTGGAGGGGTTTGGATCTAAAATGAAATCATTTAAATCACTTTCTGATTATAGGTCTGCTCCGTGGCTGTTTTTCAGGAGACTCAGCTAATGTCTTCAGGCTTTTTAAGGGTCCACATTTAGTCTGTGTTCTTATTTCATCTTCAGTAGACCCCAATATACGGAGTGCTCATTCATATCATTGAGGGTATATTTACGATGACAGCCTCGATGACGGCAATGAGGTTCCAGGACTAAAAGAACACATGAAGTTAGTGACTCAGTAAAAAAACGGTGTCGGTGAAACAGCTAAATTACAGTCCCTTCACACATGAACATGCACACGCACACATAACATGAATGGGTTGGCAACATTTCTAATAGCAGAGTGTTAAGTAAAGCTCAGCATAGTGTGCACGTACAGCCAGGGTTTGACGTGTAGACATTCAGCTACTAGCCAAATGAGCAATGATTATCCATGCATAAGAGCGATGCTTATAATCACAAGCTGTTATAGGAAGGTATCGACCCTATATTATCACCCTCGGACATGAGTGCTGGTATCAGCTCGCTCTCTGCCCGGGTGGTATACAAATCTGCTCATAAAACAAGTCTCATTTCCATATCCTATTGGTATTTCAGGCTTAACACAGGGAAATATTATCCAATTAGCACACACCAAAAGTGGAAACTTACCTTATAAGACTGAAACAAAAGTTCATACGTGGCATATACTTACTCTCAAGATATAGACATGGTTCAAGATATACCAGAGAGGATATGAACTTTCCCAGCATCTCCATGCTAGGACCTCTAGGTACTGGTAAATCCATACGGTTACTGGACAGATAGGTCATATCTGCTCAGTGTAGCACAACAGCAATAACAGCAGACAAGACAGGAAGGATTCAGTCTAGAGGAGTCAGGCCTGGTCTTAAGCTTTTACATTTTACACAACCTAATTTGAATTGGGTAGTTTTTGCATGAATGTTTTGCTGGTAATTGTGGGACTATATTATTTTAAGAAACCCTATTAGCAAAGGATAGAGAGACAGACCATAGAGAAAGTTAGAGGTCGCAACATTGTATCTGTCCCATTATGGCCTATGTGAGAGTATGGGCAGCGCCATTGAGGCCATCTCCATTTTGAAGTAGTCAACTTACCTCTTCTACGACTTCTATGAGTTGGTAAACAAATGGAAAGGGTGCATACTGCCACCTGGAGTGGGTTGTTTGAACAGGTATAAACCCAAGGTTGGCGATTTACTGCCACCTGCAATTATGGAATGTTTGCTCACAAGTATAATTCATTAGCTGATCCCCTAAACCATAGGAAGTCCCACCCAGTTGACTACTTCAAAATGTTGAATGTCCTTAATGGCGCTGCCCATTCTTAAACTGGCTTTTGGGCACTAGAGTCCCCTTATCTATCTCTATGAGACAGACAGATTAGAGAGAAAGGTGCAACTATAGTTAGAAGCATAAAGAAGCAACAACATTGATAACATGCGCTTTAGAAATCAAACAGCAATCAAATATTAGCCTATGAATTAGTTTGCTTGTTCTGGGTATAGCCTTATTGTTTTTACAATGATCTAATATGCCATAATCTACATCTACATAAAACAGCTGGGTCAATTAATAATAGTCACCAAATTAACAACATACTGACATAACAGCTTTGATAGAAAGCCACACCAAAAAAGTACAATCCATCTACTAGTAAGTTATAAAGGGCTTTTAAGTTGAACGGATTGTAGCAAATGTGTATAGTATGTCCCAAAGTTACTTGGTTTTTGTATTTTGCTAAGTAATAACAAGCATGACTGTACTAAGCAGTCATGTGTGTCCAGTGACAGTATGGCCTACACCAGTATGGCCTTTAAAAAAATAATCTGCTTCACATTTTCTCTCAAATGTACATTGAAATGCATTGTACCTCAGAGTAGTTTTGCAATGCTTACACTGTACATTTTTGTCATTCAAGTTGGATATGAATACAATTTGCATACAACGCTAAGGGATAAACTCAGCTAAGCTTATTGTAGAAAGATTTAAGGTTATGGGTTGGTTTGAAACAAGGCCACTCTTAAAACAGAGACACGTGAGGCTTGAAGTTAAGTAGGCAAGCCCTCACAGAGCTAAAGCATTACAGTGAGGACACATTCATAGACGAGACACATTGAAGCATCATTCATGGCAAAGTGTTATTATTATCATCATCATCATCATCAACATTTCAGTTATTCTCAAGGGTCCTCTGCCATAACAGTCTAGGAAGAAGCAGCTTTGGAAATAGTGGGGCAGAGGATAAGAGTTTGAGAGGAAGGAAGCAGAACTCATCTCTGCCACAAACCAGTAAGAGGCAGTAACATTGTTTTGGCATGCACATACAGTACTGTTAGAGACCCCTCCACCAACATTGGGAATGCCCGGACAAATGGAGGCATGCACAGCTCAGCTCAGTACAGCTCAGTCCAGCTCCATAAAAGGCTGAGGGATCAGTGAAATAAATGCAGGACTTAAGGGAAAGGTGAGGAGGAAGGGAAGGAGGGTGTCGGCCATTACCATCATTAAGCATTCCATGCAAAAAATACCAACACTGTTATGAGCTACAGAACCTGGTGATCTGGATGGTTACAGACCAAGGGTGAACAGCAGTGTCCTGGATGGCTGGGTGTACAACCTGTTTCACCATTATAACCAGTGGTTATAACCAGGTCCATTGTCACTGTCCAGACAAACAAGCATGTTCCTTGACTCGACAGTGCCAATTAAGCATGGTAATACCCAAAAATCAACAAACATATCAGTCATTCTTTCAATCCAAACTATCCCTAATGATCATCCTAACCAACATGTATGCATACTTCTTGTATCATAACCTCAACCCTTTTCACAGTCAATCACAAGCCCTAACATGAGACAAAACATTACCAACGAAAGCAATTCCCAATAACTTCCAACACATAGGCTATCTAATTTCACGAGAACACAAGAGTCCTGCTCCTGGGTGAACGATACTGTCAAGCCAACAGTATGGCCCTATACTATTCTAATGATTCCCATACACATATATTCAACAGCTGAGGATTAGCTAATGAGATGCATTAGAAGAACATGTGAAAATAGTGCCAGCAGGCTAGCGCCACATGTTCTCACTAGCAGAGTCCTAGCAGAGCTAATAGGAACAGAACTATGTTAACATGTTAGCACTCTCCTTACACCCAATCTACTGGCCCTGTCATCACAATCACCCAGCATGACATGGCACAGCTGTTCACCTTTAGTTGTCTCTTTCCCATCTTGCCTGCATGTTCTGCTATTGGACAATAGGGAACTCACCAGTACATAGTAGTAAGCATATAACGCTGCCAGGTGGTGCACGACAAAAAACTTGTCGCCTATCGCCTTCCAATAGTAAAATATTAGCAGCAGATCTGGAAACAGACGAAAAGAACAACATAATATTAAACAGAGCATATTGCATCATGTTGAACAAAAGTGTTAAGAAATGCAACAACAACAAAAATTCTGGTACAGACAAAAAAGGCAAAACAAAACCGATTTTGCCAAAACAAAACCAATTTTGCCAATGTCGCCGAAGAGTGGCTAGGGATTGCCAAGATGTCCTGCAGTGAACGAGGACCTTTGCAAGTGTGTATGAGACTAAAGTGTCTTTGTTCTCACCAGATATGAGGTAGCCTGTTGTCACGCCAACATTTATCTTCACAAGTGTGGGATCTCCCCTGTTGGCAGAAAAAGACAGGAAGAGACATAAATGGGTAATAGTATGTACACAACACAGTGGTTCCATCATGCACTTCAACAAAGCAACAGAGTCCTCACCAGACGGGGTCTTCATTGATGGCGTCATCAAAGCGCAGGATGTAGAGGCAGAAGAGTCCCACCACCAGGGCATGTAGCGTGGACACTGTCCTAAAAGAACACACACACCCCTTGTCAAATCTGTGATAAAACACTTTAATAAGTGATGCAGATTAAGCGTTCCTGTGCACAGTGCAGGTGGAATGAATTGATTGGTTGCACGGCCACCGGCAGACAGATTCAGCCCAATTAGAACAGGAGATTAAACACCGTTCAGGGGTCACTCAGACAGGCAGGCTATCAGGCAGTCAGACAGGCAGAAAGCCAGTGAGTCAGTCAGTCAAGCATGTTAGACAGGTTGTCAAGTAAATCAGGCGCTCAGGCGGACTCAGTTAGGCTGCATCTACTGTAAGCCAGGTCTGCGCTCCTCCTGTAACTACCCACATCAACATCTCCCTGCCAGTCTGCTAGAGAAAGACCACTACAGAACCTTCACAGACAGGGTCATCTGAGGGTAACCTGTAATCTTCAAGACAGCTGTGGCTTTGCAGTATACAGTACACTCTGCTATGGACAGACAAGTCAATAGTCAATAAATGGACAGTTGTAATAATAATAACTGACACCATAAGGATTTTATATCATAACTGTGCATGGTACACAGTGTACCATATGGTGTGATAAGAGTGTATTTTTGTCAGATATTTTGATTAGTAAATCTGGTGAGATATGGAGCCACATTAAGTCATGAACTGTGTAAAACAACTGGATGATTTGAGGAGTTGACAAATTAACAATTTAGCAGACTGTCGACACTTTACTGTAAATACTCTGACCCACAATTTTGTGGATACGTTCGAAAACATCAACCAAGTGTGAATGTGCCCATTCTGGAAATATGGAAGATGTCTCTATTCTACATCCACTAAAATGTATGCATTAATGTGCTGACACATGAAGCATATTATCAGTGTGTGTTGCAGCCAGTAGCCAGTGTGCTATACCTTGAGTTCCACTCCACCTTCTGCTTGTCTGCAAGGCGTAAGAAGCCAGGGCTGACACGGGTGGAGACCCATGGACTGACCCAGTGGAAGAGCCACTGGAAGGAGAGGAAACTGGTGACCGAGATGACCAGGATGAGCTGGCTGAACAGGTCCATGGCCGCCTAAGCCCACTGGAGAGAGAGGAAGGGAGAAAGAGGGTGAAAGGTGAACCGTCAGTTGGATAGATTCAACAAAACACAAATAGGTTGCACTGAGTCAACATATAGGCAAAACAAAGAACAACTGTGGATACAACTAGGTAGACAGGCAGTATACTAAGTTTTAGGTTACAGGCAGTAAGGAACACAAACATTTTTTGGCCCAACCTCAAGCTTATCACTTATAAATCCAAATCAACAGAGTTGATCTTCACTCACCTACTATTTATCCTAGAAAAGTTATTTTCTTCAGCCTGTGTTTATCCATTTGAATTGCACCAGACATTTCACTTCTTGCAAGTCCATGGCATGACAGTGGTGTGACGGTCTCAGTGTGATGGTGGTAAATGTGTCAGTCAATGTTTAACAGAACTCACCTTTGGCTTGGTTAAACTAAGGGAGTGGAGAAGATGGGTGCTTTACGCTAATGAACCGACATACTGGTCCAAAGAGACATACTGACACCAACAGAGGAAGTGCTGTGGAGAATATACGGTTTGTGGCTATACTGACATACGTTATGGCCAGGGACAGGGTACAGTCAAAGCATAAACTAAATACTTCACCTAGAATGTCCCCCAGGAATTGTTCCAGAGACCCTGTAGTAGATCAATACGGGTAGTAAATATGAACTGACAGTGGACTATAACACAGAGTAGGTTAAATATTAAAAGTGAAGGCATTTATTTAACTAAGCAGGTCAGCTAATGACAAATTCTTATTTTCAATGACAGCCTAGGAACAGTGGGTTAACTGCCTTGTTCAGGAGCAGAATAATAGATCTTCACCTTGTCAGCTCGGGGATTCGATCTAGCAAACTTTCGGTTACTGGCCCAACGTTCTAACCACTAGGCTACCTGCCACCCCATACCTTGTTCAAAGGCATGCATATACTGTGTATACCAAACATTAGGAACACCATCCTAATATTGAGTTGCACCCCCCTTTTACCCTCAGAACAGCCTCAATTTGCCTGGGCATGGACTATACAAACTGTTGAAAGCGTTCCACAGGGATACTGGCCCATGTTGACTCCAATGCTTCCCACAGTTGTGTCAAGTTGGCTAGATGTCCTTTGGGCGGTGGACCACTCGATACACACGGGAGAAAGTTGAGTGTGAAAAAACAGTGTTGCATTTCTTGACACACTCAAACCAGTGCGCCTGGCACCTACTACCATACCTCGTTCAAAGGCACTTAAAATGTTGTCTTGCTCATTCACCCTCTAAAATGGCACACACACACAATCCATGTCTCAATTGTCTCAAGGCTTAAAAATCCTTCTTTAACCGGTCTCCCTTCATCTACACTGATTGAGGTGGATATTACAGTGACATCAATAAGGGATCATAGCTTTCACCTGGATTCACCTGGTCAGTTGGTCATGGAAAGAGCAGGTGTTCTTAATGTTTTGAATACTCAGTGTAGATATGGTGTGTGTAACTGGGGCAAAATGTTCATAAATCTGACCATATAGGCCTATGCATCAAACATAAATTGTGCGTGTTTCTATTGACCTCTATTGTCAGGATTCTAGAAGGCAAACTTCAGCACACAACAGTGATGTCTGGAGTTGTACAGTTAGTCCCCATACAGTAGAAAAAATGTACTCATTCTGCTGTAGAATCTTCCTTTCTGACCCGTGCAGAGTAGAGAAAGCACTGATCCATACAGATAAGCCTTTGGCTCAAACATCACCAGCCAACCAAGCACCAGCTCAGACCAGCAGAAGCCATTACGCACACACAGTGCGCTGTGGAGATTGTCATGCTGCCTTGGGTGCTGCTGCTGCTGCTGCGATTGGACACCCTTGAACATCCTGATGTTCTTGGCTCTTATTTCATACTGTACCATGTTGCTACATTATGAATACCAATGCATGCAGCCAGTACCTTTCATGCAGTAAAATGCAGCTACTAAAATTAGGCCTACATTTTCTACTCAGCAGCACAGCATGTTAGTTTTGATCTCCAGACGATTCTACTGTATATAAATGACACTTACAGTTGAAGTCGGAAGTTTACATACACCTTAGCCAAATACATTTAAACTCAGTTTCACAATTCCAAACATTTAATCCTAGTAAAAATTCCCTGTCTGAGGTCAGTTAGGATCACTCCTTTATTTTAAGAATGCGAAATGTCAGAATAATTGGAGAGAGAATGATTTATTTCAGCTTTTATTTCTTTCATCACATTCCCAGTGGGTCAGAAGTTTACATACACTCAATTAGTATTTGGTAGCATTGCCTTGAAATTGTTTAACTTGGGTCAAACGCTTCAGGTAGCCTTCCACAAGCTTCCCACAATAAGTTGGGTGAATTTTGGCCCATTCCTCCTAACAGAGCTGGTGTAACTGAGTCAGGTTTGTAGGCCTCCTTGCTCACACACATGCTTTTTCAGTTCTGCCCACAAATTTTCTATAGGCTTGAGGTCAGGGCCTTGTGATGGCCACTCCAATACCTTGACTTTGTTGTCCTTAAGCCTCTGGAAGTATGCTTGGGGTCATTGTCCATTTGGAAGACCAATTTGCGACCAAGCTTTAAGTTCCTGACTGATGTCTTGAGATGTTGCTTCAATATATCCACATAATTTACATCCCTCATGATGTCATCTATATTGTGAAGAGCACCAGTAGCAAAGCACCCCCATAACATGATGCTGCCACCCCCATGCTTCACGGTTGGGATGGTGATCTTTGGCTTGCAAGCCTCCCCCTTTTTCCACCAAACATAACAATGGTCATTATGGCCAAACAGTTCTATTATTGTTTCATCAGACCAGAGGACGTTTCTCCAAAATGTACAATCTTTGCCCCCATGTGCAGTTGCAAACCGTAGTCTGGCTTTTTTATGGCGGTTTTGGAGCAGTGGCTTGTTCCTTGCTGAGCGGCCTTTCAGGTTATGTCGATATAGGACTCGTTTTACTGTGGATATAGATACTTTGGTACCTGTTTCCTCCAGCATCTTCACAAGGTCCTTTGCTGTTGTTCTGGGATTGATTTGCACTTTTCACACCAAAGTACGTTCATCTCTCAGAGACAGAACGCGTCTCCTTCCTGAGCAGTATGACGGCTGCGTGGTCCCATGGTGTTTATACTTGCATACTATTGTTTGTACAGATGAACGTGGTACCTTCAGGCGTTTGGATATTGCTCCCAAGGATGAACCAGACTTGTGGAGGTCTACAATTGTTTTTCTGAGGTCTTGGCTGATTTCTTTTGATTTTCCCATGATGTCAAGCAAAGAGGCACTGAGTTTGATGGTAGGCCGGGAAATACATCGACAGGTACACCTCCAATTGACTCAAATGATGTCAATTAGCCTATCAGAAGCTTCTAATGCCATGACATCATTTTCTGGAATTTTCCAAGCTGTTTAAATGCACAGTCAACTTACTGTATGTAAACATCTGACCCACTGGAATTGTGATACAGTGAATTATAAGTGAAATAATCTGTCTGTAAATAATTGTTGGGAAAATTACTTGTGTCATGCACAAAGTAGACGTCCTAACCAACTTGCCAAAACTATAGTTTGTTAACAAGAAATGTGTGGAGTGGTTGAAAAAACAGTTTTAATGACTCCAACCTAAGTGTATGTAAACTTCCGACGTCAAATGTATGTACTTTATTATTATTATTGCCTATACCAGTCGATAGGCTAATGGGCTATTACACTGTGAATCCATGACCGTAAGGGCTCAGATCCCAGCAGCAGTAGAGCAGAGCGTCGGTTGGGGCTATGACCCAGGAGACAGCCCGTCTCTGCCTTAGCAGTGGTGTGTGGCAGTAAACCAGCCCGATTCTGCCACTCAGAGATACATTCATCAGCACTGCAGAAAGCAAAGCAAACACACGCACACACTCACACAGGACATCTCCTGATACCTTCTGAATACTCTCCCAGTGAGCCAGTTCAATCAGTGTGGTTTACAATCAAGCCATTAGTAAATTATTATTTTTGATTTAACCTTTATTTAACTAAGCAAGTCAGTTGAGAACAAATTCTTATTGACAATGACGGCTTCCACCGGCCAAACCCGACGCTGGGCCAATTGTGCGCCGCCCTATGGGACTCCCAATCACGGCCGGTTGTGATACAGCCTGGAATCAAACCAGAGTGTCTGTAGTGACGCCTCAAGCACTGAGATGCAGTGCCTTAGACCGCTGCGCCACTAAGGAGCCCTAGTAGTGGTGTGTGTGTATGTGTATTCATATCATATAGGCTATGAACACTTGGACACTTCTTGGAATGGAAATGGTTCAATGTGGGCCTAGTACCAAGAAAATGTCAACAAAAACAGAGGCATGCTCCACTTTTGAACCTGTAAAACATGGCTATCCTATTGCTACACTTAGACCTATTTGTATAACCTATGCATACACGCACCACCGGGGGCCTACTCATTATACAAAACAAGGATGACGGAATTGTTAAAATGTGATACTTTGGGATGTGCCTACACAAAGTTTCACATATATACCTAGTCAGTCAGTGCACCTAGATTTTCTCCAATTCCAGCTTCCTCACCCACAACGAAGGTCCCAGCCAACAAAGCAGTGTCATGGCTGATGTTAACAAGTGCATGTCAGCCACAGCAGGCTACTGCAGTTGGTGTAGGAGTCATGGCTCCCACTGCACTCTCTGTCACACTGGAATAATTTGCATAAAGGGATGATTTGATTGGCTTTTGGATAAGTCAACCAGCCTCCATGTCGAACTCCAAAGATGTACATCTCTGAAACAGCTAGGCTAGACATATACCTTATCTTCCTGAAATACACCATCTCTAGTTCTCTCTCTGGCCTGGGTTCCATTTTAGAAGACTCCAGTGCTTTATTATATGTTATTACCATAGTGAGGAGGTCGAACCACTCGACCAAAAAACATTTAAAAATAAAAGATCCCAGAAATGTCCATATGCATTAAAAGCTTATCACTCAAATTTTGTGCACACATTTATTTACATCTCTGTTAGTGAGCCTTTCTCCTTTGCCAAGATAATCCATTCACCTAAAACACGTAGCATATCAAGAAGCTGATTAAAAGCAGGTTCATTACACAGGTGCACCTTGTGCTGGGGACAATAAAATGCAGTTGTGTCAGACAACACAATGCCACACATGTCTCAAGTTTTGAGGGAGTGCGCAATTGGCATGCTGACTGCATGAATGTCTACCAGAACTGTTGCCAGAGATTTTAATGTTAATTTCTCTACCATAAACCATGTCGTTTTTGAGAATTTGGCAGTATGTCCAAACGGCCTCACAACTGCAGACCACGTGTAACCACGCCAGCCTAGAACCTCCACGTCCGGCTTCTTCCCCTGTGGGATCATCGGAGACCAGCCATCTGGACAGCTGATGAGACTGTGGGTTTGCACAAGTGAAGGATTTCAGCACAAACTGTCAGAAATGTCTCAGGGAAGCTCATCTGCGTTCTCGTTGTCCTCACTAGGGTCTTGACCGGACAGTAGTTCAGCTTAGTAATCGACTTCAGTGGGCAAATGCTCACCTCCGATGGCACGCTAGAGAAGTGTGCTCTTCACAGATTAATCCAAATTTCAACTGTACCGGGCAGATGGAAGACGTGTGGGCGAGCGGTTTGCTGATGTCAACGTTGTGAACAGAGTGCCCCATGGTGGCGTTAGGGTTATGGTTTGTGCTGGCCTAAGCTACGGACAACGAACACAATTGCATTTTATCGAATGCAATTTGAATGCACAGAGATACCGTGACGAGATCCTAAGGCCCATACATGTAATTTTGTTGTTTAAACGCTTCCTTGAAATACTGTAGAATTACAATCATTCCTATGGAGGACTGCTCCTTCTGGGGAGTGCCAATATGGCTGACCGGTGGCTTCAAAGCCTCCCACTAGCCAATACATAGCATTGGCAATCCAGGGTTTATATACGTCATTGTTTTTTCTACATGTATGGACACGGTGCAGCCTTTAGTAGGTACGCTGCTGGCAGGCTTCGGCTGCGGTACAGCAAATCCAAGTCAGCCCGTGCTCATGGTTCTCACAGGGGAAGTGAAATGATAGGCTACAATGACTTTACTCATGATCATGCACACCGCAAATGCAAGTTCCTTCAACTTTCTTTTTACGGGTGCCTTTTCATTATCTGGATAGACACTTGCGGTTTCTAGCTAACATTACACCAATGGGGGCAGTGGGTTTAAATACATTATTATATAAATGATTTAACTTGTATACAATCGATTACTTTTGGGTGTCAGGGAAAATGTATAGGAGTAAAAAGTACATATTTTATTTAGGAATGTTGTGGAGTAAAAGTTGTCAAAAACATAAATAGTAAAGATACCCAAGAAAACTACTTTAGTAGCCTACTTCAAAGTATTTTACTTATTTACTTTACACCACTGGATGCAGCACATGAAACACATGCAGGGGCAGTTATATGATTTGGTTTGACACAGAGACACACGCAGTGCTTCCTAGGGCACATAGATGTCAATTCCTTGCAGGAGCCAGGCAAGGACACTGAGGTCAAATGTCAACATATAGACAGCTGACGCATAATGGTGTCCAAAGTGCAATTCAGCAACAGTTTTTGCCTCACTATGAAATCTATATAACTACCACTCCGTGTGTCAATGCTGCTGATGACAGTTGTTCAACTCACCTTCTACAGTTGGCCTATGCATTCATATTATTTGAATGTCAGAATGAAACGACGGTTTGAATAAGGGTGCAGTTAGTAGCCTAGGTAATTGTAATACAAGCAGCCTAATAAATCTACAAGTAGCCTAATAAACAACAAAAGTTGGAATAGGCCTAGGTCAAGATACATCCAGGGTCATGCAGTTGCCTCAACAAGGTAGAGGAAACGAAAACAAACTGCCTCAACACATGTAATGACTTTTACAAGTATTTTCAAATAAGTCATGGGAGTGGCCACACGAAGAAGAAGTAATGGGGGTTTGAGTGTGCATGGCAGTCATGATGGAAACATTAACATTTTCAGCAATGAGACAACACATGGTAGCAGTTTTTTGGGGGGATTCTTGTTCACAAAACATAAAAACACATCCAACACAATATTTAGGCTATTTGGTGCAAATGCATTAAACTATTACTTATTTTGCATTATTTTCTAGATAAGAACAAATCGCCTACGGAAACATCTGTCCCACAAGCCTATTTTGCGTCGGTCAACTCAAATCAGATTAATTTTTTTCTACAATGTTGCTAAATGTGGCGATACGTTGGATGTTATGGTCTTTACTTGCAAATCATCACCCAACAAAATGTAGGCTATTAATCGCAGCATCTGCTGTGACGTAACGTGTAATATTGCAATTACACGGCAGATGCATTACAATCAAAGATCATGCAGTCAATCGATGTAATATAATGTTAATGTAAAACAATGTAACCAACAACAACATGAATGGGCCAGTTCACGCCGCATTGGCCGAACCGCAGCATTCCCTTTAAATGTCAAAGAGTAACTAATATAAAAATATATATAGTCTATGCTTAAATTATAAACGCACATAGCCTAAATAGACACAAATACTCGAGACTTACCTGTCATTCAAATGTGTTCAGCACTCAACTGGTTTGTGATGGTGCTAAGGCATAGCAAATTCTGTCGAATGCCATGTTTAATCATTTTGTTCAAACGGATAGCTCTCTGACTCATAACCTACTAGCTTGCTTCTACCTAGCAAAAGGATGCCGGACCATTGTTCTAAATTGCAATGAAATGGATGATAAATCCACCCCACAAAACACGCATTTTGACAGCGGTGTGGGATGCAGCAGAGTAGCCTAACCTCATAACTGATGGTCGTTTATGGAAGTGACGGGGCAGGTTACTGTAGGGTAGTGATGTGCAGTTCGCGAATGATTCGTTCTTTTTAAACGATTCTTTTTACTGACTCGAGAGTCATAATTCGTTTTTATACGTTGCAGAGACGTGCTAAGACCACCACTTGTCTGTCATATGTGCGCAAAAAAAATAGACTATGAGTTAGAGAGTGAAAATACATGTTTAGAATTGACAATTGATCGCATGGTGCAAGTATGACTGCAATTAATGTATTATTGAATATTGTGATGGACAAAGCTTTGTAAAACCAAAACGTACACAGCCTCTGCTCAACAAACTCTCGACCGAATCGTTCCAAGGGCTGCATTTCGCGAACGACTGTTCTTCTCACCAGAGAGGAAGAGGAAGAGAGAGGCCCAACTTGGCGGAAAATGGGTCTCCCTCCAGCAGGTGGCGTTTGTTCGTTGTTTCGCCCACCAAGCAGGGAGTTTTTTGTATGGATGTACAATGAGAGTGTCGAATTTGGACAACAAAAATGAATGGCTTATTTGCTACGTGAGGTTTAATTGATCGAACATAAGTTTCGTAATACTTAAGTTGTTACAAGTGTATTGATATAAGTAGGACACGTGACATTCCGGTAACTTTGGGGGGAAAAACAGAAGAGGAAAGAGGCCACTTTTTGGAGACAAAATAAATAAATGCTGAAACTGATGTTGGACAATCAAATTCGATATGTAAAGAAACTAAATTCGTTAAGGCTGGATCATTGACATAAAGCTTGTTTTACACGGCTCCAGCGAAATGAGGCCATGCATTTATGAAAGCACTTCTTTCTAAACCTCACATTATGTTACTTTTTTTTTTACAGTTCTACGGGAATATACAAACATATGTTAAATGTGTTATTGTTATTGTTACAATTATGGGATTGTGCCATGTGTGATAACAGGTGACAAATTGTTAATAAGAAACTCGGTTTCCTACTATAGGCAGTTGGTTGCATAGTGATTGTAACCTTGTAACTCTGATGCAGATGTACACGCACGCAGCAACATTTTCTATGGGCATAATCATAGAATGACAGAGAATTTGAGCCTATTTCTTCCTATTCCCATAAATAAGTGTTAATCCAACCAGACAGACACAATTATGCTATTCATTGATTTCGGTATAGCCAAATAGTCCAATATTGTCGCATGCACAGATTAAATATCTCCGTGTGTGGAAAGGGTTTGGTGTGTTTGGTTAAAACCAGGGCTCGAATTGAGTGAGGGTAACACATAACCTTGTTAAAGAACATGGCAAAAATGATATCTATTGTTTGCTTTAAATAAATGAAACGTATCCAACTGATATCAAGCGTTCTATAACAATACTTAACTCGGTGATGCCTTATGGTAACAAAAAGCTATGCCTGCGAAAGACGTGACTCCGATGCATATGGGGATATATGGATTCCTCTCTATGACATTCTGAAGGTGAGCTGCAGCCTATAATATTCGAATATCCTATATATTCCCCTATTAATTGAGCTTTTCTCTTCCTGAAAATAGATGTTTGTTTAAACCCAGGCCCTGGCTATTCATGAAACGAGGCTAGTAAGCAAAGCATCTCTCTCCATTGAATACAGGCGGTTAACGTCAACAACCTTCATCGAATATTCAAAAAAGGGTTTCAATAATGAGATATATGCACCATTTAAAGAAAGTATAGACGGGAGCTAGACAGCCCACCGTACTGCTTTGTGTACAACGACTCCCATTTTTAGGGCGGAGACAGGTATCTTGTCAGTATCTCCATAATCTTTGTTATCACCTTGCCTGGCTACCCAGACTCCTTGTTCCGATCAAACGCTACGCCACGCCCACGGACGTTTCTTCTCTGCAATGTGACTATTTGGCGAAGGAGAGAGCTGCGGAAGAATTGAGTCTACCCACGTATCACTCTCACTGCAGTCAAGCAATGCATTCCGCCAAGAGTCGTTCACAATCTTGTCCGGTTCCGGATACAACTAGACCTCGTTTCAAATGTATCACTAAATTATGTTATTTGTACGTCTAAAACGTGAACATTGTTTAAAGCAGACGTTTACAAGTCTCAGTCACAAATGACAGGTCCATTAACCCCTATGGTGAACGAGAGGCTCGTAGAATCATGACTCTTTCGAGTTTGTATTCTATCTGTCGCCGGTAGGGGGTACTGCATGCTCTGGGCATTATTGACTCAAATGAACGAAATGAGTCAAAAGATTCTTTATTTTGACTGAACGAGTCAAAAAGATTCGAGTCAGTAAAAAGAGCCGACCTCCCCAATGCGCTTTATCCTATGGGTATCGAATTACAGCTACATTAGAGATTCACACACAATCACACGATAGGTCCCCCACAAGTTATTCATTTTTTTTGCACACATATGGCGCATGTGCCGGACATTTATTTTCACCCGAGGTTCAAAAGCAGAGAGAAAATGGGTCTACAAAAGACCCGTGTTTGGAAAGTCTGTTTAATAATACGATTCTTTAGATGCGTTTTCTCACATTTTTGAATGAAGTATGAAGCCTTTATTTTTACAAAAGCTTGCCTAACAAAGTTGTTCATTGCTGTGATCTTTATAAATCCAGTTCTATTCACTCATCTATGTTGTTAGATCTCATTGACATCAAATTGTTGTTTGAGCTGTCCCTAAAGGTGCTATTCTTCTTTTAGGATAATATAACAATACTCCAAGTGCAACTGTTGAGGATTTTGTAGCCTCAATACAACTAGAAGGAATTTACATTTTAAACTGTAAACGTAATCAAATGTATATAAGAAAACTATGTCAAGATGTTACTGTTCCCTCTGCTAAAATGTACTGGAATGCAGCCCTAGGACAAGTGAACTGGAATAAAGTCTTGTTGTTGTCTGGTAAATATTGCATATCTAATAAGGTGAAAGAAGTATCATACAAACTCATTCACAGAATCTACTCATTCATAAAATCTTCTATGAATCTACATTCATTCATTTAAAATAGCTATAGATAACAAATGTGTATTTTGTGATTGTGACCCAGAAACTCTTGACCATTTATTTTTGGGCTGTTCTTATGTCAGAAGATTTTGTAGTGAGTTAGAAGATTTTACTTGAAAAGAAATGACTATTAATGTTAATCTGAGAGACTGTGATAATATGTTTTATTTTGATCCAAATGATATGACCCTGATTTAACTTTCATTGTTCATTTTTTTATTTTTCATGGAAGATTCTTTGTCCATAAAAGGAAGTGGACAAACCCCTCTTCACATTATTTAAGATAGAATTGAAATATTATTTTGAAATGATCAGTAAATGTAAAAACAAAAAGGCAATACGCACCATAAAACCTTTGGACAAATTGAAATGTACTCGATATGTAATACCCCTGACTGTTAGGCTTATGTACTCTTGTTTCTATATTTCTGTTTTTGTATTTGTTGTGTTCATAATAATAAATAAAAAACATTTAAAGGTTGAAAAACCAATGAAACAAAAAAAAGAAAAAAGGAACAAAAAAATATACCAATAAAAAAAAAAAAAAATTTAATCTCATTGACATGAGAAGATGAGTTGTAGACCCAAGATCTCAGTGCAATTCCCATTCTTACCAGCAGATGGAGACGACCCCTTTATTCGGTGTAAAAATTTCCCAGCACTACTTACCATAGAGAGACTGTATCTGTATCTCTGTGTATTCAGCATTGCATGTGGTATCTGTCCCTGCTGTAACTTGTATCATTTTAGCTTACTTTGTTCTATCAATTGAGCCTACTCATTTCATCACTTCCCTTCCCCATCAGTTTACCATCCAGAGGATCCCTCGTAGCCTTGAGGTCTGTCAGTCCTGGAGTTCCTCTGTGGTCACCACTCTGAATGCCCTGCTGTACTCCTTCTCTCTGGTGTTCAGGCCAGACATGGTAGGTTGAATCATAATATAATATATCATATTGCCTAATCAGGTCTGACATAGTACTCTAGCTATTCACTCTCAGATCAGACATGGAAGTTTTATTCATAATAGAATATAATCCCGCCAGATCTGGGAGCAGGTTGTAGTACCATTTTCACAACTTGTAATTTTCAGTCTCCTTTACTAGCACATCACTATCAACATTTGTCTGCCAGCATTAATCTACAATGTTAAACATTTCATTGGCTTTCAGTCCTCTCACCAGTCAAAAGTCCCTCCCAGTTGGTGTGTAAAATCTCTTCCTGTACTGTAAGATTAATTACATATTCATGATTCATGGGCCTTTCAGTGGTCTAGGTCAATTTCTTAGAGGAAACCAGTTCACTCAACTCCGACTCATTCCCATCTCATTTTCTCGGCGTAGACTTTGATCTTCATAACTTTTTCTTATTGTTGGCCTACTTGTGTTATGCTGATGAAGGAGGACCCAAAAGCGACGTAATAGAAACAGAGTCTTTATTCCAGTTTTAAACAAACAATGATTCTCCTGGATATTATCAAAGGTAAATCCAAAACAGGAAACTGAAAACCTCTCGTCAGTAGAGAGGAACGACTGGAGACGCGACCACAGACTGCAGGTCGCTTCAGGAAGGCACAGACCGTAGCTGACATAGACACCTGCTCACACGCAGCATCTGACAAAGGCAAAAACACGACAGGGCGGAACAAGGACACAGAGCAGCAAACCTCAAACAAGAATCCGACAAAGACAGAAGCGGAAAACAGAGGGAGAAATAGGGACTCTAATCAGAGGGCAAAATAGGGGACAGGTGTGAAAGAGTAAATGAGGTCGTTAGGAGAATGAGAAACAGCTGGGAGCAGGAACGGAACGATAGAGAGAGAGAGCGGGAGAGGGAGAGAGGGAGGAGGAGAGAGAGGGATAGAAAGAGGGAAAGAACCTAATAAGACCAGCAGAGGGAAGCACAGGGACAAGACATGATGATCAAAGACAAAACATAACAACTTGTAGATATGCCTGGATATCAACGTTGATATTCATTGTCCTTTTGATATTGTGAATTTGGAATAATGATGTACAGTTGTGGCCAAAAGTTTTGGGAATGACACATTTATACATTTTCACAAAGTCTGCTGCCTCAGTCTGTATGATGGTATTTTGCATATACTCCAGAATGTTATGAAGAGTGATCAGATTGATTGCTATTAATTGCAAAGTCCCTATTTGCCATGCAAATTAACTGAATCCCCCCAAAACATTTCCACTGCATTTCAGCCTTGCCACAAAAGGACCATCTGACATCATGTCAGTGATTCTCTCGTTAACACAGGTGTGAGTGTTGACGAGGACAAGGCTGGAGATCACTCTGTCATGCTGATTGAGTTCGAATAACAGACTGGAAGCTTCAAACGGAGGGTGGTGCTTGGAATCATTGTTCTTCCTCTGTCAGCCATGGTTACCTGCAAGGAAACACGTGCCGTCATCATTTCTTTGCACAAAAAGGGCTTCACAGGCAAGGATATTGCTGCCAGTAAGATTGCACCTAAATCAACCATTTATCGGATCATCAAGAACTTCAAGGAGAGCGGTTCAATTGTTGTGAAGAAGGCTTCAGGGCGCCCAAGAAAGTCCAGCAAGCGCCAGGACCGTCTCCTAAAGTTCAGCTGCGGGATCGAGTCACCACCAGTACAGAGCTTGCTCAGGAATGGCAGCAGGCAGGTGTGAGTGCATCTGCACGCACAGTGAGGGTCTATGGCCAGGAAACTCCCCAGACCTTAATCCCATTGAGAACTTGTGGTCAATCCTCAAAAGGCGGGTGGACAAACAAAAACCCACAAATTCTGACAAACTCCAAGCATTGATTATGCAAGAATGGGCTACCATCAGTCAGAATGTGGCCCAGAAGTTAATTGACAGCATGCCAGGGCGGATTGCAGAGGTCTTGAAAAAGAAGGGTCATCACTGCAAATATTGACTCTATGCATCAACTTCATGTAATTGTCAATAAAAGCCTTTGACACGTGTGAAATGCTTGTAATTATACTTCAGTATTCCATAGTAACATCTGACAAAAATATCTAAAGACACTGAAGCAGCAAACTTTGTGGAAATTAATATTTGTGTCATTCTCAAAACTTTTGGACACAACTGTACAATTCTATTCGAGTAATTGATAGGCTGCATACTTCTTCAGTTTTAAGTTTAACCTGGCATCAGACAGCTTATGAGATGTATGAAGTGTCTAGTACTGTAAAATCGGCTGCATAGCTTATTATTTCTACCTTTGAGAGGGAGAGAGAGAGACTGAGGGAGGGAGAGAAAGAGACAGAAAGGGGAAGAGGGAGTGACAGAGACAGAGAGACAGAGAGGGGAAGAGGAAGGGAAAAATAGATAGAGTTTGGTGGGAGGTTTCTACAGGACTGAACATGAAAACCTGGACCTCCAACTTTCTCTCTCCCTCTCTACCCCTCCTCTCTTTCTCTCTTCTACCGTCTCCTCTCCCCCTCTGCGTGTTGTGTAATGGTGGGGGCTGGGTGCCGGACAGAGGGAGAAGGGCCTTGTTC
Source organism: Salvelinus fontinalis (assembly GCF_029448725.1). Classification (NCBI taxonomy): domain Eukaryota; kingdom Metazoa; phylum Chordata; class Actinopteri; order Salmoniformes; family Salmonidae; genus Salvelinus; species Salvelinus fontinalis. Next base: position 16,563,215 of record NC_074689.1, read on the forward strand.
ACAGGATGTGGCAGGACCTGACCTATTTCCTCACAGCCAGCTGACTGTAGCCTAACTGCAGCTCTGCTCTGGACAACAGGGATGAATGGTGGGAGAGAGGGAGGAAGGGAAAAAAGGGGTGTGGCGCAGAGCGTGAGTTTATTATCAGTAAATACAAAGTTTTACAACGCTGTTCAACACTCTCCCTCTCTCCTTCCAACATATAGTTTTTGTGTCAGCACTAACAGGATCCATTCTTGAGCATAACTAAAATGCTGACGTTTATTTGTTTTGACCGAACATGAGCATGTCTGTGTGGGAGTGGTGGCAGGAAGCAGGGGGGTTTCACAGTGGAGGCAGGACACATTCTGGGGAGAAATCACAGTGAAGTGTGGGGTCAGGCCAGGGTGCTGGGCAGGTGGGAAGAGAGGGGGAGTGGGGGTCTCTGTAAGGAGAGGGGAAGGTTGTTAAGCGTGTGTTAGCCATAAAAGGGCATTTGTGAGATCACACTCCTACACACACCCCATCACCCCCTCTATTTCCTTCCCCAGATGTGTCAGCACAATCCAATAAGATGACAGCTTCTTCACAGTGAGAGGTTTGAAGTGTGCTCAAAGGAGCGTACTAATACTTTTGTTTTGCTAGAATAAAACTTGGTTACATAATGCATTCCAGAATAAATTTGGGCTGTATTTTGATGTAAGTAGTGTTTTCCCAAGGCCGGTTTCAGACAAGGAAATGTATTCTTATTTGGAAGCAGTTCTTATAGGGTTTACACCTTTCTTACAATCAGGTGTCTTATTGAACTCCCCATATGACAATGACCTCACCTGGTCTAAAGGTGAAATGACATACAGACAAACCATGGCTCAGTGTGTAGTAACACTCGGTTAGGTGGCTAATGTCAACCCTAATCATGTATAGCAGTGACAGATAGCCTAGGTCCTACCTGTCAACAGACTAGGTCATATGTTAATTAGATCCTCTCGACACACTCAACTTTTCCATGACTGGAAAACAATTGGGAGAACCAAGAATAGTGATGGAAGACTATATATTTTATATAGTGCAATGGCTTTGATTGAAGGTCAAACATTGAACCAAACCAAATGACCATGACCAAGGATCCACCCAGTGTCCTTCCCATTACTTGGCATTCCTGTGTGAGCTGTTAGGTACAGTAGCTTCTGCTAAGGCTAAGCTAAAGCCAGCCTTAGCTTTTCATCATTTGTTTTCCCCCTGAATGTTCACTGCACTCCGCTCCGCTCCAGTGGTGGAACACCATATGGTTCATCTTAACCTTATTAGGAAATAAGGTTAGAGAATGGAATGGATTGTTTGGTTGTTTCTTGAAAGATTCCGACCAGGAATAGGATCCTACCATCACTCCCTTTTCCTCTGCTTTTATGTTATATTTAATGGTACTGACATGGACTCTAATCAGGCTTTTGGATTGATTGTTAACCAAACACGTCAGGGCCAGCATGCTGGAATATTGAAGAAGCGGCACCTCAGAAATTCAATGCGTGGATATTAGTTCATTTATGTATACGAGACACTGCACAACACATTAATGAGCCACTGTCTGTGTTAAATGTATCCATATAACTTGGTTTCAGATGGTTACTGTGTAAACTTTGCTGGTAAACCTGGATAAGCAATTTCTTTCGGGACCTTTGTGCTCTGCCTAAAATAAAAGTAAACCCTTTACATTAGGTTGCTTTTATACCTGTGTGGTAACACTGTAATTACTAGTAAGAACATTCTCTGCTGTTTATCTCCTTTATATAAAACTTTCAGGCATCTATAGATTGAAAATGGGCCCTATTCACTGTCGGTCGGTATTTCAGCAGTTCCATCTGTTCAAACAGAGCCTCTGTGACATCTCCCCATCTCCACAGTAACCAAACCCGTCTCCACTCCAGCTGTCAAAAATAATAATAATAGAAAAGTAGCATTCACAGACATTTACGTCAAGCAGCTGTGCAAACCGCCGATCTATCAGAGAGACAGTCAGCAAGTCAGCGGTCTAATGCATCTAGTCTGTCTGTGGGGGGGAGAGAGGAGAAGGCATGTGGCGGGCCAACTCATAAACCCACTGACTCAACCCAACTCTTTTGATGAATCGATATTTCTCTGGCACTTAATGAGGTTCCGGTCTTACATCCACAGATCTATCGCTCTCTACACTCCATTATGAACCATACTGTATTTGTAGAGGCTGATAGTATTGAAAGGAAGAGGTACGGTTATTTAGAACTTTCTACGCTGAAAATGGCCAAAGATATACAGGTAACTGCCAAAATAAAGGAAATAGTAACATCAAGTGTCTTAATAGGGTGTTGGACCACCACGAGCCGCTAGAACCACCAGAACAGCTTCAATGTGCCTTCACATAGATTCTACAAATTCCTAGAAATCTATTGAAGGGATGCAACATCTTCCATGAGAAATTCCATCATTTGGTGTTGATGGTGGTGGAAAATGCTGTCTCAGGCACCGCTACAGAATCTCCCATAAGTGTTCAATTGGGTTGAGATCTGGTGACTGAGACACATGCACACACCCTTTAAACCCCCGATGCTCCTTTAAGACCCCTCTTTCAAAGTCACTGAGATCTCTTCTTCTCTTCTTCTTCTAGCCATGATAACCAAAGTAATGGGCAACTGGGCATTTTTATACATGACCCTAAGCACGATGGAATTTTTTGATAAAATAGCGCCGTAGAAGAAGGCTGACGTTTTACGTGTCCCCAACCGATTGTGTTTTTTTGTTCGTTTTTTTGCGTTGTTTGTAACTTATATTTTTACTTATTTTGTACATAATGTTGCCGCTACCGTCTCTTATGACCAAAAGTAACGTCTGGACATCAGGACTGTCATTACTCACCACGGACTGGCAGAATCCTTTTTTCCCTTTAACAAGTCTGACGAGCCCAACGCGAACGATATACTGTTTTCTTGGGAACAGGCACAGATCCCCGTGATTTGCGTGAAGAGGAGGTGGAGAAAAAGGGGCCAGAGGGCGGGCTACCTTTTGAGAATTTGTAGGCGATTGAATAAACCTTCACTTCCTTCCATTCTGCTAACAAACGTGCAATCTTTGGAGAATGAAATCGATGACCTACGCGGAAGATTAAACTACCAACGGGACATTCAAAACTGTAATATCTTATGCTTCACGGAGTCGTGGCTGAATGACGACACTATCAACATACAGCTGGCTGGTTATACGCTGCACCGGCAGGATAGAACAGCGACGTCTGGTAAGACAAGGGGTGGCGGACTATGTATTTTTGTAAATAACAGCTGGTGCACAATATCTAAGGAAGTCTCGAGCTATTGCTCGCCTAAGGTAGAGTATCTCATGATAAGCTGTAGACCACACTATCTACCTAGAGAGTTTTCATCTGTATTTTTCGTAACAGTTTACATACACCACAGTCAGAGGCTGGCACTAAGATAGCATTGAATGAGCTGTATTCCGCCATAAGCAAACAAGAAAACGCTCACCCAGAGGTGGCACTCCTAGTAGCCGGGGACTTTAATGCAGGAAAACTTAAATCCGTTTTACCAAATTTCTATCAGCATGTGAAATGTGCAACCAGAATGAAAAAAACTCTGGACCACCTTTACTCCACACACAGTCGCATACAAAGCTCTCCATCGCCCTCCATTTGGTAAATCTGATCATAATTCTATCCTCCTGATTCCTGCTTACAAGCACAAATTTAAGCAGGAAGCACCAGGGACTAGATCAATAAAAAAGTGGTCAGATGAAGCAGATGCTAAGCTACAGGACTGTTTTGCTAGCACAGACTGGAATATGTCCTTGGATTCCTCCGATGGCATTGAGGAGTACACCACATCAGTCATTGGCTTCATCAGTAAGTGCATCGATGATGTTGCCCCCACAGTGACCGTATGTACTTACCCCAACCAGAAGCCATGGATTACAGGCAACATCCACACTGAGCTAAAGGCTAGAGCTGCCGCTTTTATGGAGCGAGACTCCAACCCGGAAGCTTATAAGATATCCCGCTATGCCCTCAGACGAACCATCAAGACAGGAAAAGTGTCAATACAGGACTAAGATCGAATCGTACTACACCGGCTCTGACGCTCGCTGGATGTGGCAGGGCTTGCAAACCATTACAGACTACAAAGGGAAGCACAGCCGAGAACTGCCCAGTGACACGAGCCTACCAGACGAGCTAAACTACTTCTATGCTCATTTCGAGGCAAATAACACTGAAACATGCATGAAAGCACCAGCTGTTCCGGAAGACTGTGTGATCACGCTCTCCGCAGCCGATGTGAGTAAGACCTTTGAACAGGTCAACATTCACAAGGCCGCTGGGCCAGACAGATTACCAGGACGTGTACTGCGAGCATGCGCTGACCAACTGGCAAGTGTCTTCACTGACATTTTCAACCTCTCCCTGTCCGAGTCTGTAATACCAACATGTTTTAAGCAGACCACCATAGAGCCTGTGCCCAAGAACACTAAGGTAGCCTGCCTAAATGACTACCGACCCGTAGCACTCACGTCTGTAGCCATGGAGTGCTTTGAAAGGCTGGTCATGGCTCACATCAACACCATTATCACATAAGCCCTAGACCCACTCCAATTTGCATACCGCCCCAACAGATCCACAGATGATACAATCTCTATTGCACTCCACCCTGCCCTTTCCCGCCTGGACAAAAAGAACACCTATGTGAGAAGGGTATTCATTGACTACAGCTCAGCATTCAACACCATAGTGCCCTCAAAGCTTATCAACAAGCTAAGGACCCTGGGACTAAACATCTCCCTCTGCAACTGGATCCTGGACTTCCTGGCGGGCCACCCCCAGGTGGTAAGGGTAGGTAACAACACATCCGTCATGCTGATCCTCAACACAGGGGCCCCTCAGAGGTGCGTGCTCAGTCCCCTCCTGTACGCCCTGTTCAAGAGGCTTCTAAACAGCTTCTACCCCCAAGCCATAAGACTCCTGAACATATAATCAAATGACTACCAAGACTATTTGCATTGCTACTCTCAGTTGTTAACATCTATGCGTAGTAACTTTAATAACTCTACCTACATGTACATATTACCTCAACTTTTATTGTGTTTTACTAGACAAGTCAGTTAAGAAAAAATTCTTATTTTCAATGACGGCCTCAGAACAGTGGGTTAACTGCCTTTTTCAGGGGCAGAAAGACAGATTTTTTACTCTTCAGCTCGGGGATTCAATCTTGCAACCTTTCGGTTACTAGTCCAACGCTCTAACCACTAGGCTACCTGCCGCCCAACTAACCGGTGCCCCCAGACATTGACTCTGTACTGGTACCCCCCTGTATATAGTCTCGCTATTGTTATTTTACTGCTGCTCTTTAATTACTTGTTAGTGTTAATTTCTTATTCTTATCCGTATTTTTTTAAACTACATTGTTGGTTAGGGGCTCGTAAGTCAGCATTTCATTATACACCTGTTGTATTCGGCGCATGTGACTAATACAATTTTATGTGATTTGATTTTAATGTTTTGATTACATAATTAACTTAGGTACCACACCTGTTTGGAAGCAGCTGCTTTCAATATACTTTGTCTCCTTAATTTACTCATGTGTTTCCTTTATTTTGGCAGTTACTTGTATGTTCACTCTGGTTTGAGTTGTCACCAGCTAGACTCAGCTACTGCTTACAGACAGCTTAGTACAGTCAGTATAGCGGGCGTAACGTCCAGATCTGGTTTCTTATGTCAAACAGTAATTGGTAGTTCTTATAACACTTTTTAACACCTGTAGACAGTCTAGTCTGCTGTCTGGTGACTCACCCCATCTACCCCAGACAGTGAATCAGAAAGTGACTACAACTGACGATAGACAGACGGACAGAGGCCTCACCTTCTGTTGCTCAATGTGTTGTTGACTATAGGCCTATGCCTGGTGCAGTGTTTGTTGTGATGATGTTATCAGGTATGCGACTTCTCTCCCGTTCTAGAACACTCTTCCTCAACCTGTGATGCATCATGAACACCTCACTCAGATGTGAAGTGCAATTAGTACCTCTCTGTCTGTCGGTCGACTGAACAAATTATGGGCCTTGAACAAATGAACAGATGTGCCTAGCGCGGATGTGGTCTGACGTCATACAGCTGATCGTTATGGACATCATGTGCGGGTTCTGCTCATTCTAGGCCTCAGCAAGGTTGTGTAGCGGGCCTGGATCATTCCTGTTCCCAGAACACAGCACAACAGAAGAAGGGATAGTCAGTCGGCCTATGTGCCAGGGAAAGCATGCTAGGAATGTTCCAGTCAGGTTTATGAATGCAGCGCTACAAAAGAAAGGCTTTAGAGAGCCAACACTCTTCTTACGTGAGGTGTACTGTGATTCCAATGCTAGAAATGCCCAAACAAAGCCCAATCTAAGAAGCTTTCCCAGCAAAGGCCACTGCATTTCTTTCAGGAATACATGATGTATGAACAGAACAGTATAGTGGTCAGGGGTGGAAGTTTTTGACTGAATATTTCACTGAATACGTTTCTTCCAAATGGAACGCTGACCTACATTGAGGGTTTCCCTTACAAAGCAGCAATAATCCAAGTGTACAGGAGTAGTAGTTAAACACAGAATTTCATTGCAACCACCAGCAAATATTGGTCAATTTCTCAATCAATTCACCACCAGTGAATCCAGTATATTAGGTACAGTACAGAAGGGTGAAGGGAGGGGGAAAAGAGAGCATTTATCACTGAGTCCTCTAGCCTTTGATTTATTTTGTGTTGAAGGCTCACTCTACTTCCACTCAAATTTGCACCTGTGTGATGACAGATGGAGACAGTGTTTTTCCCAATTAGGGCCTAGCTATGAGCAAACACTCTCAGATCTCATGGCTCTGAGCTATACAACCTTTTGAGTTAGAGTGTAGAGTCAGCTATTCAGCTCTTTACTGCTGGCTGACACTGAACTTAATGCTAGGAACTGGAGCTGTGAGGACATATTAAATATGCTGATGTCAGGCATGGTTATCAATCACACCTGTATTAATATGAGATATTGTACTTCTAGTACTGTTACTGTGTGAATTATGACATTTTTGGTAAATAACAGTAGTTATCTGATTGTTTCAGTAGTAATAATTCAAGTATAATCAGCCCCCCCCAACCCTGTTAATGACAGTATGATTGAAGTGCCAGTATGACTTGATTTCCATGACGGTGTGTGTGGAGAGGAGAGGATATTACAGTGTTGGTTTGTGTGTGCCCAGACTAAGTCTGTGCTGAGAGAGCCAACGTTATGAGAGAGAGAGCTGTATGATGTATATTCCAGACCCTGCGGCCCTGTGTCTCCACAGCCGTCTGTCTGTCTGCTTTCCTGTAATTCCCCTACTCCCCAAACACTACTCGCTCACTCTCTCCTAGCCCTACCCCCTCTTTCACTCTCTTCTTTTCCTCCTACCCCTACTCCCCAGACCGTACTCCTTCACGCTCCTCTAGCCCACAAGGCATGGAGTCGCCATAGTTCTATATCCTCTCTTTCTCTCTCTGTCTCTCTCTCTCTCTCTCCTATTATTTATTATTTATTTTTCTTCTTCTCAGACTCCTTTAGGCATGAAGGTGCTCTCTATAGGCCCAGATCTATGTACCCTCTTTCTCGCTCTTCTCAGTTTTACTCCATCTCCCTACTCTTTCTCGAAATCTCCGTCTCCCTCCATCCCTCCTTCCTGACTGTATATCCAGAGCCAGCAGAGTACAGCACATTCTGTTTCTCAAGAGTGAGTTGAGAAGGAGTGGAGGTGCAACTTGGTGATTTTTGCGGGCTTGTGAGTGGCTTGGAGTGTCATGGTGTTTGAACCTGTGCTCATCCCTCTGTTTAACTTACTCACTCTCACCTTGATAACCTAGCCTGATGGAACCAGCCGGATTGCTGCGTTTACCATTCTTTTTCACATCTGTCTCTCTTTCTCTCTCTCTCTGTCTCTCTCTCTTTGTTGTTTCAGGTGCTGTGTAACAGCTCAGGGACCTGCGTCCCCCTGTGCGATGCAGGAGTTATCCTGGGATTGAAGATGGTCCTGATTGTCTACGTCGAAAGCATCTGCAGAGTTGAGAGCCTGTCCCTCTGTGGGAAGATCCTCTACCCTCTCAGACTTCATACAACTTTTTCATTATGTTACAAATGGGAACACTTTGCTCAGGAAAAAAATGCTTAATAGTTTGCTTGATTGATATACTGTGATGGACATTTTTCTACAACTCCAATGGAAAGACTTTGGAACATAGAGCCCTATTCATAGTTACTATGTAAAGATGCTTCGGATAAGTGGAATGTAACGGTCGTCTTGTGGTGAATGAGCGGACCAAGGCGCAGCGGGTTGTGAATACATAATGAATATTTATTAATTTAACGACGAAACACGAAAACACTTCAACAAACTACAAAACAAATAAACGATGTAGACAGACCTGGACTTGAGAACTTACAAATGACGAAGAACGCACGAACAGGAACAGACTACATACACGAACGACAAAACGAAACAGTCCCGTGTGGTGCAACATACACAGACACGGAAGACAATCACCCACAAACAAACAGTGAGAACAGCCTACCTTAATATGGTTCTCAATCAGAGGAAACGTCAAACACCTGCCTCTAATTGAGAACCATATCAGGCAACACAATAAACCCAACATAGAAACACAATACATAGAATGCCCACCCCAACTCACGCCCTGACCAACTAAACACATACAAAAACAAGAGAAAACAGGTCAGGAACGTGACATGGAATGTGTTATGTAATGTCACTTTCATTTATGGTACAGAGAACAGTGTGAAGAAATACAAAATATATGTAGCTATAGCTGACTTGAGTGAGGTGTTGGTGTAGGCTAACTACCATTGAATTAATCAAGCTATTACACAACCTCAGCTTTCTGGTTTTTGAATTAAAACCGATAAAGAGGAACAGAGAGAACACACCAAAACATTATGTCAAAGACAGAACAGTGGAACCAGCTGTTTGTATTGCTGTGTAGTGCTAAAGCAGTTGTCATTGTGAGAGAGGAACCCAGTATAATGACAGATGCAAGACAGCATATTAGTATTTCTGAACAAGGGTCCTATAACCATGCCACGTAGTACTATCAATGAACAACATCAGGAATTATGAGGGACATTTTTGAAAAGTTTTATGCACATTTAATTAATACTCTTGCCGGAATGAAAAGGACAAGCTCTGTCTTCAGAGTTGTGGAAGGATAGGTTTTATTTCAGCCATACTCTTTGACATTATGTTTTACTTGTACATCTCTCTCACTAATAACACCTTTCCATCCTGCACGGCAGGAAGAGCAAATTAAAAGCATATTTGTGTCAAGTGCATCAAGTGTGACTGAAACGGACAACCAAACACTTCCTTGAATGATAGTCATTAATATTTAATTATAGGGGCCGTTTTTTAAAGACAACAAACGCTTCAAAGCAAAGATTGCTGTTGTCTTCGGATCATTTGAATTATACTGAACAAAAATCTAAATGCGACATGCAACAATTTCTACAATTTTAGAGTTACAGTTAATATAAGGAAATCAGTCAATTGAAAAACATTTATAAGGCCCTAATCTATGGATTTCACATGACTGGGTAGGGGCACACTGGGGAGCCAGGCACCGGCCTATCAAACAGGCTTTATTACAGACAGAAATACTCCTGTGTCATCAGTTGTCTGGGTTGTTGGTCTCAGATGATCCCGTAGGTGAAGAAGCCGGATGTGGAGGTCCTGGGCTGGCGTGGTTATACGTGGTCTGCCGTTGTGAGGCCAGTTGGACGTACTACCAAATTCTCTAAAACAACGTTGGAGGTAGTTTATGGTAGAGAAACATTACATTCTCTGGCAACAGCTCTGGTGGACATTCCTGCAGTCAGCATGCCAAATGCACACTCCCTCAAAACTTGAGACATCTGTGGAATTGTGTTGTGTGACAAAACTGCACACCTTAGAGTGGCCTTTTATTGTACCCAGCACAAGGTGCCCCTGTGTAATGATCACGCTGTTTAATCAGCTTCTTGATATGCCACACCTGGATTATCTTGGAAAAGGAGAAATGCTTACTAACAGGGATGTAAACAAATTTGTGCACAAAATATGAGAGATTTAAGCTTTTTGTGCATATGGAACATTTCTGGGATCTTTTATTTCAGCTCATGAAACATGGGACCAACACTTTACATGTTGCGTTTATATTTTTGTTCAGTATATAATGTAATTGGGGTCTGAGATGAATAGTTGTGCAATTCCATTGTGTTGTCTGTTCCTGGTTGTTGTGGTTCATTTAAGGACCGACGCTGTAGTAGAGAAGCAGGTATAGGGAGTCAAACATTTAATCAGGAACAGACATGAAACACGACAGGAACAGCGTCGGCACACGGGTATACAAGGACATATGACAAACAATGCTGAAGCGGGGAACAGAGCGGGGGTACAGACAGATATAGGGGAGGTAATGACAGAGTCCAGGTGAGTTCAATAATCGCTGATCTGCGTGACGGGGGAAGGCAGGTGTGCGTTATGATGGTGGCAGGAGTGCTGGGGAGCCTGGCACCCTCGAGCGCAAGGGGGGAAAGAGCGGGAGCAGGCGTGACAGTACCCTCCCGTCTAGGGGCATGACCCGGCGTCCCACCTGGGTGAGCCTGACGGGCCGGCAGGGGCGCTGGACTATCCGGCTGGGCGTTAAATCCTGAGAAACCGGCAGAGGCGTGAGAGCCTTGCGAGCCGGCTGAGGCATAGGAGCCTGACAATCCGGCTGAGGCATGAAGGCCTGTCGATCCCGCTAATGCGTGGGAGCCTGATGATCCGGCGGAGGCGGAGCAGCCTGACGAGCCGGCTGAGGCCTGACGTGGAATTGCGCCTTCCGAGCCAACTGGGGCAAGAAACCTCTCGAGCCAGATAGGGTGTGACAGCCGGACAAGCTGGCTTAGGCACCCCCGGTTCCATCGGTGGCGGTCCCCGAACCCGACGTCACCACCAACCGGAAAGCCACTCCCCGATGCTTCGTTTGGTGGCTTCAGCATTCTGTAAGGACCGACGCTGGAGTAGAGAAGCAGGTATGGGGAGTGAAACATTAAATCAGGAACAGACATGAAACAAGACAGGAACAGTGTCAGCACACGGGAATAAAAGGACATATGACAAACAATGCTGAAGCAGGGAACAGAGTGGGGGCACAGACAGATATAGGGGAGGAAATGACAGAGGTGATTGAGTCCAGGTGAGTCCAATAATCGCTGATGCGCGTGACGGGGGAAGGCAGGTGTGCGTAATGATGTTTGGGAGCCTGGCGCCCTCGAGCACCAGGGGGGAAGAGCGGGAGCAGGCGTGACAGTTCAACTAAAATGGGCATAGACTATAATGGAGACGTTGAGTTTTACTGGCCCAGAGAAAGGGAAAAGTCTGTATTCTGTTGCTGACGTTTCCCCTATTTATAAGTCTTATCTCAGAATGTCAGTGTGAGAAATATACACATTGCTAAATCTGTCTCGGTCGATAACAGTAGAGACTTGGCACAGGGCTTTCCTATACTTTTTTCATGGTTAAATAAAAGACAATTGATAGGGTCTCAAACCCCAAATTGTACTTATTTATGTCCTGACAGCAACACATGGTCTTTCAAATTGGATAATGTACATTGAGACTAAGCAAGTTCACACATTTTCAGAACTCTGTATGTTAAGTCCATCCTTACGTTCAGATACGAGCACAAACTCATTCAACCTAATATGGTCATGGATGGGTGACATCTTGTTCCTGCTGAGAACGCACTGGGCCCGAGTCCATACATCTCTAACCATGAATTATACACGAACCTAAAGGCTTGCAGCATGCAGCATCTGCCATTTAATTAACTCACAGACCACATCATAACCCACATCAAGACACCAATGGGAATAGGAGCCCCTACACACACACACACACACACACACACACACACACACACACACACACACACACACACACACACACACACACACACACACACACACACACACACACACACACACACACACTCGTCCTGGTAACAGCCACACACACACACACACACACACACACACACACACACACACACACACACACACACACACACACACACACACACACACACACACACACACACACACACACACACACACACACACACACACACACACACACACACACACACACACACACACACACACACACACACATCAGAGCTCTTTTAAGTTGACCTCTATGAGGATGACACAAGTGGGTCAGTAACAAATGCTGGCCTCTTACAACGTGGAAAGGTACTGTATTGCTGACCATTTTAGAAGCTTGACCATGACATGCTAAAGGTCATCAAAATACAACAAAGGTCCAATGCAGCTGTTTTTATCTCAATATTAATCCTGGGTAACAATTAAGTACCTTAATGTAATGGTTTCCAGTTCAAATGGGCAAAATTAAACAAAAATAGCTTCTTAGCAAAGAGCATTTTTTCAAGCAATAATTTTGCTAGGACTGTCTGGGAGTGGGGAGGTGTCAGGAATTGTGAATTCGCTCAAGGTGTAGAAAATGCTTAACCCAAAGAGAAGGCGAATGACTTCTATATTTAAATGTTCAATAGACAAACAATAGACAGACAAAGACACGTTCCTCTGTGAGGTTCGTAGCAATCTGTCCCATTCCAAAGACAAGACACTCATTATATGCTGAGTGTACAAAACATTAAGAACACCTGCTCTAGACTGACCAGGTGAATCCAGGTGAAAGCTATGATCCCTTATTGATGTCACTTGATAAATCCACTTAAATCAGTGTAGATGAGGGGGAAGATGACAGGTTAAAGAAGGAGTTTTAAACATTGATACAATTGAGACATGAATTATGTATGTGTGTCTTTCAGAGGGTGAATGGGCAAGACAAAATATTTAAGTGTCATTGAATGGGGTAGGGTAGAAGGTGCCAGGTGCAACGGTTTGTGTCAAGAACTGCAACAGTTTTCCATGTGTATGGACCATCACCAAAAGGACTCAACTCAATATTATGAAGGTGTTCTTAATGTTTTGTACATTCAGTATATGCTCATCCTTCTTTCTGTTCTCTCTCCATCTGCCTCCAAGTGCCTGGGCCCTGGTCAAAACATAAAACAACTTGCAAGGCCAGATTGAACCATGGACTATACGTCTCTATCACTCTAAAGTGCCTATAGCTGATTTACAGCCATTGGCCTTAGCCTGATGAATGTCACTTAGGGCATTAAATGCTGTCTAAATTCTGTTTTATGGTGACCCCTATCCTCAGAGAGGGGTCAACCTCTGGTTTCATAGGTCGCTAGAATTTAGAACCTATCAGAGGGTGAACATTTGCTGTTATTGGCAGAGAGGTTTGGAGACTCTATTTTCTATTGGCCTATTAACTAATTTACCGCATAGTGATGTCACCGTAATTTCAGGCCGTAATTTCAAACAGCTTTTACACTAAAAGGGCATTATCATCATTTTCACAATTTCAAGGTATTATTCTAGCCTCATAGTGTGGAAATATATAAAACCCAGGAAATCATGTTTTTGACTGCACTCTGCCTTTAAAAGTGACTGTACCAGGAGGGAAGCAGAAGGATATATATCTGCCCAGCTACTTTACCAGTTGAACAGGTTGAGTGTTGAACCTTGTGAAACCAATTCTGTTCTAGAGGATTACCTGAGAACCTCTGACAAATGGCATTCTTTCAAACAGGGTCCCTTTATACACACCACAAAGGTTGAGTGACATAGGAAGATAGATGTGTGTGTGAGTGTGTGTGTGTGAGTGTGTGTGTGTGTGTGTGTGTGTGTGTGTGTGTGTGTGTGTGTGTGTGTGTGTGTGTGTGTGTGTGTGTGTGTGTGTGTGTGTGTGTGTGTGTGTGTGTGTGTGTGTGTGTGTGTGTGTGTGTGTGTGTGTGTGTGTGTGTGTGTGTGTGTGTGTTGCTTGCATGGAGGACAATTTGCGGACTCAACACTTTCAGTGTGTAGCAATCTGGCTATTATTCATGGGGCAAATTATTGCACCAATAAAATGCATGGCAGCCAGCCAAGATTGAATGAATTTGATATTTTACAAGCATGTAAGGCTGCAGTGATCCAATCAATAAGAGGCACCAAGATCAGTTTTATCAATATATGCTTATTATAGGGAATGTAAGTAAATAAATCAGTGTTTTGTTTCCTTTAGTAGCCTACAAATCATCAAACAATTAAATGAAACCTATTACTTACCTAAAGATGTATTATAGCCTATGCTGTGCTTAATTGCCTTCCCTTTTCAGTGTAAATCAGTGAAGTTTGTAGCCCCAACAACATCATTAGACATCAAATGTCAAACGAAATGGACAGTAAAAACAGATAACAGAGGATAGCTTGTGCCTGGTAAAATCACTAACATCATTATCTTCCGTAGAAATGCGCTACAGTAGCAGCCTCCAACAATGGGGAGAGGTATGTAGAATCGGCTCCTCTGATTGGCTCGGAAGGCTCCGTCAATGGTCTTGCGAAAATTTTTCCAAACAAAAATGAGGTATTGAAGCGAGAAGTTTTAGTCCGACCAGCCTCTGCGATACTCACAGTCCACACGTTTGCACGGATTTAAACTCCTCCTTTGGACTGACTGAACGGGACACCGAACTACGCTGTTCATTGTGTGATACAAAGTAACCCGAAAGGAATCGTTTTTGCTACTTTGTAGCTGTGGATATTGACTTTGGTTGTAAATCTAAAACAAATATGACTTCATTCAATAAGGGACCAGCCTACGGGTTATCAGCAGAGGTGAAAAGCAAAGTGAGTAAAGAACTAAAAAGTAAATCATTTGTTTATTTTATAACCACATTTTGGTTTGTAAATTATTGCCGTTTTGGATAAACCAACTGAACCAACCAATTGCTGCTGGGCTACAGAGTTGGACATGTGAGTCGTCCTTGGTTTAATAGTTTGATGCACTGTTATGGCAGATCATCTTTGGTTATGATTAATAGGCTACAAGGGCCATTTTCATATGGGACTGTCCCTTACAGAAATTTAGACGAAAAAAAAACAAGTTTCACACATTAATTCAAAGTTTACCAACTATTTTTGAAAACACTTAAGTAAAAACAATCACTGGAAGTAGCATGAGTGCAAGCCAACTAAGCCCAATGCATTGTTTGTAGCAGTGGGACAGGGAGGAGTTCGCTAGTAATGGTTCGTTCGAACGTTATAATATTTTTTTTTTTTCAACAGTTAACGTCAGGAACCGAATCGCGTCTGTGATAGAGCCTTTTTTTTACATCTCCAGACAACGATTAACTGCAGAAAAGTTATAAAAACATTCTCTGAATATTATAATTCCTCACTGCAGGAACAATAGTAAGGTGAAAGACTTTTTCTGGTCCACACATTTATGCAGTGCGTTGTTTTTTTCTCGTTTTTTTTCTTCAGGCCGCCTAATAATTTCGTCAGGTAAAGCTGTAGGATATTTGAACTCCCATGTCAAGATCTGAAATAGTGCTAGGCAACTGTAGGTTTTACATTAGAGATTGGTTATTACTGAACGAATAGCCATTTTAGGAGCCAAATAAACTGCTGTTTTAACTGACCTGAGCCAAATGAGCCAGCTCACTGATAAGACTGACATCATTAGAGTCTGCAGCATATTGGCAATGGGTAGGCTATGCCCCCACATTTAAATGTGGCAATGGGGGCTACACTGTAACTGCACAGCTGTCTCTGTCAGTCAGAGATGTTATTTAGTGTAACTTAAACAACAAATGCAATGAGAGGTGAATTACCGGGTCGGGCCCTGGTTTAAAGCCACAATCCTGAAATTGTGTTTCAGCCAAATGTTAGCCCATATAAATGAGAGAAATGTAACCACCAAATCTCTATTTTTGATGTAAAAGACACCTTTTTTTGTGAAACATTTTTGAGAAACTTGCCCCAAACAGCAAGATACTTCCTCAAATCACTTAGACATGAACTCACTCATAAAAACAGAATCTCTGCTGTGTTCTTTGACAGTCTCTCTTTGCTCAAGGTATTACAAGTTATGACTCTTACGTAGGTTAGTATCAAATTATTTGATATTTTAAAAAGAAAAATGGTGTAATTTTACCCCCCTTTTCATGTTATCCAAGTACGATCTTGTCTCATCGTTGCAACTCCCCAACATGCTCGGGAGAGGCGAAGGTCGTGTCATGCATCCTCCGAAACATGACCCGTCTAGCCTCGCTTCTTAACAACCACTCACTTAACCCGGAAGCCAGCCTCACCTATGTGTCAGAGGAAACACTGTTCAACTGACGACCGTGGTCAGCATGCAGGCGCTCGACCCGCCACAGAGTTGCTAGAATGCGATGAGCCAAGTAAAGTCCCCCCCGGCCAAACCCTCCACTAACCCGGACAAACGTTTGCCAATTGTTGGCCGCCCGGTCACGGCCATTTGTGACACAGCCTGGGATCGAACCCCAGGCCATGGTGATGCCTTAAAACTGTGATGCAGCGCCTTAGACCACTGCCCCACTCGGGAGACGGGCTAGTATTAAGTTTTGTTTTGGCTGGGGTTGTGGAAACTGTAGGCACAGTAATATCAGCTATCCGATTGGCCAGCGCAGAAGGCACACATGATTTAGCCACAGCAATGGCACACTTGATTTAGCCACAGATCTCCCGGTCTGCCTGGGTGGTGGAGTTTGTCTTTTCAGACATTTTAAATGGTTCAAAATGGGAGCACTGACTACCCGGTGCACAGGGCTTCTGAATCAAGTGCACCTACCTCCAACAGCTCAAAACAAAACGGAGCGCAAGTCTTTATCGTTGGCTTTTCTACAGAAATGTTTGTTCGACTAGGAATGCCTTGAAGATCGACCAGTTGATCATGATCGCCCGGTTGGTGACACTGCATTAGACAACAAGGTGGACGAAATTAGGGCACAAGTTGCCTTCCAGAGAGACATCAGAGATTGTAACTTTCTCTGTTTCATGGAAACATGGCTCACTTGGGATATGTTGTCAGAGTCGGTACAGCCACCCAGTTTCTTCACGCATCACTCTGACCGAAACAAAGATCTCTCTGGTAAGAAGGGCGGGGGTATATGCCTTATGATTAACGACTCATGGTGTAATCATAACAACATACAGGAACTCAAGTCTTTTAGTTCACCTGACCTAGAATTCCTTACAATCAATCCTGACCGCATTATCTACTAAGAGAATTCTCTTCGACTATATTCACAGCCGTGTATATCCCTCCCAAGCAGATACCTCAACAGGCCGTGAAAGAACTTCACTGGACTCTATGTAAACTGGAAACCATATATCCTGAGGCTGCATTTATTGTAGCTGGGGATTTTAACAAAGCTAATCTGAGAACAAGGCTTCCTAAATTTGATCAGCATATCGAATGAGCGACACGAGCTGGTAGCATTCTGGACCATTGCTACTCTAACTTCCACGATGCATACAAAGCCCGCCCTCCCTTCGGCAAATCTGACCATGACTCCATTTTGTTCCTCCCAGCCTATAGACGGAAACTAAAACAGGAAACGCCTGTGCTCAGGTCTATCCAACACTGGTCTGACCCATCAGATTCCAAGCTTCAAGATTGCTTTGATCACGTGGACTGGGTTATGTTCCGGGTAGCCTCAGGCAACAATATTGACATAAACACGCTCACCGAGTCAGCGTATATTAGCAAGTGCATCGGTGATGTTGTACCCACTGACTATTAAAACCTTCCCTAACCAGAAACTGTGGATTGATGGCAGCATTCGCGAAAAACTGAAAGCACGAACCACGGCTTTTAATTATGGCAAGGCGACTGAAAACATGACCGAAAACAAACAGTGTAGCTATTCCCTCCGCAAGGCAATCTAACAAGCAAAGTTCCAGTATAGAGTAGAGTCACAATTCAATGGCTCAAACGCGAGACATATGTGGCAGGGTCTACAGTCAATCACGGATTACAAAAAGAAAACCAGGCCTGTTGCGGACATCAACGTCTTGCTCCCAGACAAATTAAACAACAACTTTGCTCGCTTTGAGGACAATGCTGTGCCACTGACATGGCCCGCTACCAAAGCCTGTGGGCTCTCCTACACTGTGGCCAACGTGAGTAAAACATTTAAACGTGTTTACCCTCACAAGGCTGCCGGCCCAGACGGCATCCCTAGCCGCGTCTTCAGAGCATGCGCAGACCAGCTTATGGACATATTCAATCAATCCCTATCCCATTTTGCTGTGCCCACATTGTTCCTGTTCCCAAGAAAGCTAACTGAACTAAATGACAATTGCCCTGTAGCACTCACTTCTGTCATCATGAAGTGCTTTGAGAGACTAGTCAAGGATCATATCACCTCCACCCTACCTGATACCTTAGACCCACTCCAATTTGCTTACCGCCCCAATAGGTCCACAGACGACGCAATCGCCATCACACTGCACACTGCCCTATCCCATCTGGACAAGAGGAATACCTATGTAAGAATGCTGTTCATTGACTACAGCTCAGCATTTAACACCATAGTACCCTCCAAACTTGTCATTAAGCTCGAGACCCTGGGTCTCGACCCGACCTGTGCAACTGGGTCCTGGACTGGAAACAACATCTCTACCCCGCTGATCCTCAACACTGGGGCCCAACAAGGGTGCGTTCTCAGCCCTCTCCTGTACTCCCTGTTCACCCATGACTGCGTGGCCATGCACGCCTCCAACTCAATCATCAAGTTTGCAGACGACACTACAGTGGTAGGCTTGATTACCAACAACGACGAGACAGCCTACAGGGAGGAGGTGAAGGCCCTCGGAGTATGGTGTCAGGAAAATAACCTCACACTCAACAAAACAAAGGAGATTATCGTGGACATCAGGAAACAGCAGAGGGAGCATATCCACATCGACGGGACAGTAGTGGAGAAGGTGGAAAGTTTTATGTTCCTCGGCGTACACATCACGGACAAACTGAAATGGTCCATCCACACAGACAGCACGGTGAAGAGGGCGCAACAGCGTCTCTTCAACCTGAGGAGGCTGAAGAAATTTGGCAACTGCTCCGCCCTCAACCGCAAGTTTCTCCTGAGGGTGGTGCGGTCTGCACAACACATCACCGGGGGTAAACTACATGCCCTCCAGGACACCTACAGCACCCGGTGTCACAGGAAGGCCAAAAAGATAATCAAGGACGACATCCACCCGAGCCACTGCCTGTTCACCCCGCTATCATCCTGAAGGTGAGGTCAGTACAGCTGCATCAAAGCTGGGACGGAGAGACTGAAAAACAGCTTCTATCTCAAGGCCATCAGGCCGTTAATCAGCCATCACTAACAGAGTGGCTGCTGCCAACATACAGACTCAAATCTCTGGCCACTTTAATACCTTACTTTAGTCACTTTAAATAACGCCACTTTAATGTCTACATATCCTACATTATTCATCTCATATGTATATACTGTATTCTAGACCATCTACTGCATCTTGCCTATGCCGCACGGCCATCTCATCCATATATTTATATGTAAATATTCTTATTCATCCCTTTACATTTGTGTGTATGAGGTAGTCGTTGTGAATTTGTTAGATTACTTGTTAAATATTACTGCACTGTCAGAACTAGAAGCACAAGCATTTCGCTACACTCGCATTAACATCTGCTAATCATGTGTATGTGACCAATACAATTTGATTTGATGTCCCACTGGTTCATAACACATTGGCCTAGGCTAACGAAGTTGTCCCTCTGTAGGAAATGACTGAATCATGACATCGTCGATCAGCCTATCCATCGGAAACAGGACAGTCAAGGCCGAAGGAGCATAGCCTACTCAGGCCCATGTGTAATGTTTATGTGAAACTGTGTCTCGTGTACAGTTTCTATCTGCCCTGTCTCGGTTTGAATTGATAGCAGTGGTGCCAGAAGGCAGCCAAGGTTTCTCTCTCTCCTGATAAAAGATAAGCAGGCTGTCATAGCCTACTGTTGGCCAATGATGTGAACATCCAGTTAGAGAGGGATGATAATGGATATGTTTCAACAAACCTTGAGGAGAAATTGACCGGGAGCACAAAAACTTGTGAACAACACAGTGGAATCTAGGTTACGGTATTTAAGTGTGTTGCAGAACGATGAGATCATCAACAAACATACCCAGTGTTAGAGTAGCCTACACAGTCCATTCATACATTGCCTTGCACTGGTTGGCTTTCAAGTGACAGATTTCTATGTCAACTTTTGGCATACTAAGTCAGGAATTTGTCAAACACTCCAGCAGATTGTGAATTTATCAAGCCGTGATTAAATACACACTGCAAAAACTAAACTGGAGGAAACTATACATGCAATCACTCGTATTGTACGGGCTTCTTTGGAAGTCGCATGTCAGAGATGCTTAGAATTCCTCAATGATCCCTCTCTATTACCAACATCCCCTAGCCTCACATTGCTACACATCCTGAACGTGAGAAACTGGAACCTGGAAACCGGCAACAAACAACCCAGTCTGAAAGATCTCTAATTCACTGAGCTATGGTGCTCTCTCTCTCTCCTATGATTTGTCACTTTGAGAGGTCTCTCTCTGCCTGAAGATGGGATATTACGAGTATAAATTCATTAAGCTGTGGTTCCAAGCAGAGTTAAAATCCTGTGGCTCAAACCATCTGTTTCTCGTGCCTTAATGAGACCAGACCACCTCATTCCTTAGTTAGCACAGTTTCTGCTGTCTCTTGTGTTGTGGTCCATCTGATCCACAAAGTGGTTCAAGACAGGCTACAGTTTTAGGCTACTGCGTCATGTCTCCTAACTTTACCTACTGCCCCTGTTTACGTTTGTACTTTCATTCACATTGTGGTGGTATGAAAATATTTTAGAGGAGGTAATCTCTTGAACCTTGACAGGATCAGATGAGCAATACTAGTACAGCCGGGAAAATATAAAAATGATGTTAGCTCTCGTTCTTCTAATGCGTGTGTGCTTTCTAATATTTTCCAGGGTGGCTGCCAACACACATGCTTTAATTGAGGGCTAATTGTGATAAATATCCAGTGCATTCTGAAAGGGGGAAATGGAAAGCAGCTTCGTTTCCAATGTAAATGCTTGCTAACGTCGAAAGATGACCAGCAACTGTCATTCAACCACACACACACGCACTTTAAATTAATGATACTTGTTGTCCTTTCCTGCTTGAATTATGTAAGAAAAAGCTGAATGTTTGGAACAGTCAGTGTGTTCCAAAGTTACTTTCCTCAGCCCATATTGTTTATAAAGTCAAACCACCACATTAGTTATTTGTAATCAAACAAGCCAGCAGTGCTTTCCAAGGGGTCACCGCCACTCAGGTTGAAGTGTTGACCAAATGTTTGACTGACTAACTGGGTTTTTTTTTGGGCTGGGACTTCTCAAGTGTTTGTAAAATAGAGCAGGAATTCCCTCTGGAGCCTGGGAGCACATGAACTCACATCTGTTATATCTTTCCTACGGCAGTTGGAGGGTCGTGAACTTAGAGTTTGACTGCTCTTGTTAGGGTAGAGATTTAGCTGAATCCGTTGCTGTGTGAAAGAGGGAGTCGTGTTAATGAGGGTCGAAGACGTTGGGTTACCACCAAGTAGCCTATAGCCCTCCTGAGAATTTCATGTTGAGTTTGTTTTCATTTCAGCCCAAAGGTTTCATAAGTAAAGATTTCCATACAGTAAAAAACAACTTAATGTTCAGTTTGTTTCTCACCCAAAGGGTTTCAGTAGTAAATATTATATTTTCTCCAGCTGGGTCTGATAGGAGATCCCATCACATTTATCTGATTACTCACTAATACATGCTTGCTAAAATAGTTGATCGTAGATAGTGGGGCTACAAAGCCTCGCCATTCATGTAGGTCTGAATCTGCCTTGTTTGTTTTTGCCCTCCATTGAAGTCTTTGGGTGGGCGAGTTGTTGGTTCCTCAGCAAACAGAGTATTTGGTTGTATATCTCTGCTGAATCTTTGGCAGGAAAGAGATTGCAGACGTGCAGTCTTGGAACCACAAGACACAACAATGCAAGTTCTGTCCATGTCCTCTGCTCTCCTCTACCTCAATGTGTGTTTTTTCTAGTGGCCCTGGAGCAGGCAGGGGGCCCTGGATAGGAGCCAGGGGTTGGCTGAATGAGGCCCATCTCAGGCTTCCCTGGCTAGGGAGAGGAATTAGGAGATCAGGGCAGTCGGGCTAGTGGTGGTCTTAATACACCATAATCATGTTCTGTAGGGCACAACATAGAAAAACACTTTGAAAGAGAACATGAAAAATGAGTCCAGGTAGTCCCTCCATGTTTTAGTCTGTTTTCTATGCTTTGGTGCCAAATGAACATGACCCAGATATGTGGTGGAGGACTTGTTATTGTGGGGTTGTCTTACCCCCCCCCCCCCCCCCCTTTTTAATAGTAAAACACAGTACCATTACTATCAATGTGGGGGAGCGCTGCAGGGAGAAGTGTGGGGGTTGGAGTGTTCCCCTGCTATTTGCTGACAGGAGACAATTCCCTCCCTGCAATGGTTCCGGCTGGATTTTCTTTTCACAGTGAGACTGATTCCTGAATTCCTTGTTTTGTTGCGTTAACCCCCGAGATGCTGTTTTGGGGTGAACAGAAACTGAGCTCGTTTCCTGAAACCATTGTTTAGCTTTTTTAACTTTCACATCCCCAAGATCGACACTGGCTGCTTCACCAACCTTGACATGTTCAACTTTGATGAAGGCTAATGTTAGCTAGATAGTGGTTAAATATGAATGAATACCAGCTGGACTGTTTGTTCAATACTTCGTCATGTGTGTGATTGACCAAATAATTAATCAAGTGGGGGTCATTCTGGTCATAGAATCTGTCAAGTTCCCTGTTAGAGATGCCCTCAATTCTATAAGATATTGTATAAATGGGACTGATAACTTGATTCTAAGGAACTTCATGACTATATAATTCCCTTTTACTAGAAATTGTTTCAAAGAGAAACAATACCAGACTGGATGATACGCATGTTATTGATTTTATACAGCGATTGCCTCAACAGTGGTGTATCTAGCCTATATTGAATTGATCGTGTTGGAATTCTGGGGCATTTTCTCCCTTTAAACCTTCTTCTCCGTCCAGATGTTTTCTAGGTTCTGCAACGTCATCAGGAAATGCTTTGGAGTACAGTGTTGGGTTGTGGAAGACGGGCTTGTCTGGGGTTCAATTCCAGTGGGGTTTAGCCCATGTAGCTTTCCAGATTTCTCCTCAGAAGCTTTCCTTTTAACTACTCCAAGACATAAGAGAACTGGGGGGAGTTGGCAATGTTCCTAGAGAAGTACTGCTGTGCTGGGAGAGAGAAGTGAAGAAAGAGAAAGCTCTCCTCTCTCTAATCCTCCGTGATTTCTCTCTGAGGGCTCTGTGTTCTCGGGTGATGGTTTGGCTTCAGCTGCTGTCAGTCAGTGACACAAAAAGCCTCTGAATTTTTGTAAATGACAGTGTGCTGTCAAGCTGTTCAGAAGGGATGGACAAGTTCCTCTATAACCCTTCCACTCCATCACAGTCCTCTCATTGAGTCATGTTTTGCAACTAGAACACCACTTTGGCCCTTTTACAAGATGGAGGCACGTTTGAAGATTTGCCTTTGTGTGTTATATGAGAACAGGGCCTCGTTTCTCTCTCTCACACACACGTACACCGCTTCAGAGAGGGCATGTCTTTCTGGTGACGGCCTTCACATTCCAGCTGACAGGATTTAGTGTGTGGGGGGGGGGGTGATAAACTGTAGTTAAATGAAAACAAGCCTTTCTCTGCTGAATAGGGGGGAAGAAGTTGGCTACAAGTTTATGGGCTTCAAGCTTTCAGTCTCACATAGTAGTACTAAAAGGCTGTCATTACCCCAATGGCTTTATTAGCTTTCAATACGCCTGGTTTACATTGCTACATAGCCTACATATAGCATCCTTCTTGAATCCCAGCATTAACATGTGGTGCTAAAGAGCTAATATCAGCACACTGGGAATAAGCTACAGTTGTAGAGTAAAGGTGAAACAAAGAATGGACTATAATGTGAGGAGTGGAATGGAGGCAAGATGCTTTGTCTCCTGTGGTCTTCTTCCTCTGACTAGATTAAAGAGATGAGTTTGTTTGTTTAACTGACTCCGTGTGAACTGTGAGATGCACTTGTCAAAAGCCCATGTTCATAGGACATAGGCCAATGTTAAAGTGTTTGTTTACAATGGAATATGAACTAATGGGTGACTGTAGCTGCAAAGCACAGTTAAATATACTCAGTAGTTTGACATTTGTAGAAAGGACCTGGAAAAGTTCCATGGCATTGTACAATCCAATTGTGGGTAATTGACAGTACAGTACTTAGTCATTTACAGTAGATTACAACACATTCAGTGTAGGCCTTTCCATTTTTAGCAGATCCAGTGACTCTGTTTACATTTAATGAGTTTTTGCTTCCGCATGTGTTCTGTAGTGTGCGTTTGGCAATTGAAGCCTTGAGCATGGCATGGTAAATGCTCCAGAAAGCCAGCGGGGGAGGTTTCCAAGCCCTTGACTTCTCATGTTGTGTGTGTGTAATGGAGAGGAAGCAGTGGGAGAAGAAGAGGAGCATGCTATTGTAATTGGCTTCACATTCTCTCTCACACACACACACACACACACACACACACACACACACACACACACACACACACACACACACACACACACACACACACACACACACACACTTCCTCCGATGGCTACTGTCCATGCCATGATGCCAATAGCATCACTTCCTCTCTGGAGCTGTGTCCTGGTGCACATTAGCTACCCAGCATTTTAGTGAGCTGACCCTGGGAGAACGGACTGTCCCTAAAACACAAGACCACAATAAATAGATTATTGTCATTTCTTTTCCTGGCAATAGACCAGGATTAATGTGCTCTAGAAAAAACTATATCGGACCACACTAATGGCCTTAAGTGTCTTCATTTGGGCTAGTGTCTGTCAGTCTCGAAAATAGCTTATCTTTTAATTCTCAGTAAACCGTGGTTGCATCATGAGCTCGCTTATGAACAACGTGAATTTGGGTATATTTTTTTCTCACACTGGCTTTGAAGCCGACGTGGGAATCTGAAAGCATTTCTGACGTAACGTTGGGACTCACTAGAAGGGTTTACGTTCTTACTGTTTGTTTTGACCCAATAAGGTTCTAACAACAATCTATATTACATGAATCACTTAGTTAAATCACTTTGGCTCCTGAGTGGCGCAGCAGTCTAAGGCACTGCATCTCAGTGCTAGCGGTGTCACTACAGACCCTAGTTTAATTCCCGGCTGTCTCACAACCGTCCGTGATTGGGAGTCCCATAGGTCGGCGCACAATTGGCCCAGCGTTGTCTGGGTTAGGCCGTCATTGTAAATTAAAAATTTGTTCTTAAAACCTCCTTAAGAATCGGAACCTTTTTTTCAATTTTCGCCTAAAATGACATACCCAAATCTAACTGCCTGTAGCTCAGGACCTGAAGCAAGGATTTGTATATTCTTGATACCATTTGAAAGGAAACACTTTGATGTTTGTGGAAATGTGAAATGAATGCAGGAGATAACACATTTGATCTGGTAAAAGATAATACAAAGAAAAAAACATGGACTTTTTTGTTCCATCTTTGAAATGCAAGCAAAAGGTCACAATGTACTAGTCCAGGTTAGGAGCAATTTCAATTTTGGCCACTAGATGGCAGCAGTGTTCAAAGACTGATCAAATGAACCATTGCATTTCTGTTCAAAATGTTGTATCGAGACTGCCCAAATGTGCCTAATTTGGTTTATTAATAAATGTTCAAGTTCATAACTGTACACACTCCGCAAACAATATAATGGTACACTTTCACTGTAATAGCTACTGTAAATTGGACAGTGAAGTTAGATTAACAAGAATTTAAGCTTTCAGCCCATATCAGATATGTCTGTCCTGGGAAATGTTCTTGTTACGAACAACTTCATGCTAATCACATTAGCCTATATTAGCTCAACCATCCCATGTGGGGGGACACCAATCCCGTAGAGGTTAACTGACTTGCCTCGTTAAATAAAATAAAACGTCTAGGCTTTAATGCTATTCCAGACAGAAGGTCAACATTTGAGCTTTAAGCCCCCCCAGTCGCAGCCTGTTGATTTACCCCACAGCTCAGTACTTACTCTGCTGAAATGACACCCTATTCCTTTTATAGTGCACTACTTTTCACCAGGGCTCTAGTCAAAAGTAGTGCACTAAATAGGGAATAGGGTGCCATTTGGGGCACGTGTAAAAGCCCAGCTTGCTAACAACTTCTTACAATCTTCTCGATGGGTAAAACTTTTTGGTTTTTATTACAATGTCAAAGGACATTATGAGACATGCCATGCAAGCCTGTAGCTTGATCAGTGGTGCAGAATCGAATATAGAAGATGTTGCTCTAGGTTCTCCGATAATAACTTTTACTAAGCCACTGTGTGCTTTCACCTTCTCAGATCGCAGGCAAATATGACATGCAAAAGGAGGAGGAGCTTCGGTTCTGGATCGAGGAGGTGACGGCGATGGCCATTGGCGAGAACTTCCAGAAGGGCCTAAAGGATGGAGTCATCCTGGGAGAGTAAGTGTCTGTCACCGTCAGCTCTGCAGTAAACACAGAGGGTTGACATTGCTGTGTGTGTGTGTGCGCCCTCCACACTATGCTGTGATCTGCAGCTAATGTTTGCCGAGTGGAGACTGACTAGGATTTTACATATGAGTAATCAATCACACTCCAGTCACTATCCACAGATTGATGTGGTGATTTGCATTTTTTCTGTTTTATATTCAGTTGAATACAGTTGAATACTGCAGATATTGTCCTCAGCATATTTCCTCCCCAAGAATTATATATATATATATATTTTTTACATTAAACTTGAACACTTTAAACTGAATGTGTGTGTAAGATGCATAAACATTTTGCTACACCCGCGATAACATCTGCAAAATGTGTATGCGATCAATCCGATTTGATTTGATAGACTGACCTTCTCTCTTTCTTAGATTGATAAACAAACTGCAACCTGGCTCGGTAAAGAAAATTAACCACTCACAACTGAACTGGCACAAGGTAGGCTAACCTAAACCTCCATGTATGGAGTTTAGAGTACACAATCTTCCGTAATAATATGAACACTTTTTAAAAAAGAAAGCACAAAGACAAAAGAGTGGATGTTCAGCTCATTAATACCGTTAAAGTATTAATGCTATGCCCATCAGGAGGATGTAATGTCACAGAACATTCTGATAGAAATGTAGCATGTAGAAAATATATTATTGTCTTGTCAGAAGGGAATCGTGCCAGCTCTATTCAATCTATTTATATCTGTAACCTGTGTTATGTTACCCCAGCTGGAGAACCTTGGTAACTTCATCAAAGCCATCCTGGCCTACGGCATGAAGCCCAATGACATCTTCGAGGCCAACGACCTGTTTGAGAACGGGAACATGACCCAAGTCCAGAGCACATTGCTCTCCCTTGCTAGCATAGTGAGTGTGATACCCAGGGGGGTAGAAAGACTTCTTTCATTAATTTTTTAAACATACAAGACATGTTATGGTACAGTTGGTGTCTACTGGGAGAAAGACTTTGACACCTACTGTAAAGTGTTACCAAGATTCTGATAGGGTTCCTTCTCTCCAAGGGACTTGTAGCATCAATATATTTCCACATTCTTATCTTCTTCCACAGGCAAAGACCAAAGGCATGCACACATCGTGTGACATTGGTGTGAAATACGCAGACAAACAGACACGCCATTTTGATGACGATAAGATCAAGGCTGGACAATGTGTCATCGGACTGCAGGTAAGACATGCTGATGCTTAAACAGCCACAGGTTGTTGGGCTCTGTTACTGGATGTGGCTATATAATAATATTCATTATTATACCTTTTCAATGTTTCGCCAATGAAAATCATCCTGATTTTAATGAATGTTTTGTATGTAGCTTATTTAACTGATTCTTCAATCGCTTGTAATAGATGTGGGGCGGCAGGTAGCATAGCAGTTAAGAGCGTTGGGCCAGTAACCTGGTTCTAATCCCCAAACTAACTAGGTGAAGTCGCCCTGGATAAGAGTGTCTGCTAAATGACTAAAATGTAAGTGTAATACGTCTATTCAGCTATGTTCCTGTGTATTTTAGATGGGGACCAACAAGTGTGCGAGCCAGGCTGGTATGACAGCATATGGGACCAGAAGACATCTTTACGACCCAAGGTCCCAGACAGACAAGCCTTATGACCAGACCACCATCAGTCTGCAGATGGGTACCAACAAAGGAGCCAGTCAGGTATAGCAAATTATGTATATAAACACTGTGAATGTCTATGGGTAGAACGAACACTGATGCATTTACAGGGGTCCACTTCCCCTGTTGAAACTTCGATGGAACCTATGTAATGGAAGGAACTAACTAGCAAGTACTACTTTCAAGAGAGGCAAGGGAATGTAACAGAGAGCAATGGGATCTAGTGTACAATATGATGGAGACTTCACATGGCTTTTCATTGCACATCGCCATAATCACATGGTTGATGATACATGATAAGTATGTTTGTCTTGAAGACAATCCAAGTCAACAACCGTTTTCCTGGAAAGCTCCTAAAGTGTACCCCTCCCCGGCCCTCTCTCCCTCTCCCCTCCCCCACAGGCCGGTATGTCCTGCCCGGGAACACGTCGGGACATCTTCGACAATAAGCAGGTGCATCCAGTGGACAACTCCACCATCTCCCTGCAGATGGGCACCAACAAGGTGGCTTCCCAGAAAGGCATGAGTGCGTACGGCCTGGGACGCCAGGTGTACGACCCCAAGTACTGCGGCTCGCCCACCGAGCCCGTCATACATACCAACGGGAGCCAAGGCACGGGCACCAACTGCTCTGAGATCAGCGACAGTGACTATCAGGCAGAGGAATTCCTCCAAGAGGGAGAGGGGGAGGAGTACCCAGTGGCTTATCAGGAAGAGGACAACTACAGCGACGTGGCCCACTACAACAACATCGACCAGGGAATCGACTATTAGGGCTGTCCGGGGCCATCCGGCACTAGCCTGGTCCCAGATTAGTTTGTGCTGTCTTGCCAAAGACCATAGGAGTTGGCAAGACCGCACAAACAGATCTGGGACCAGGTTAATCCGGCGCCACCTTAACACCACAACGACCGCTAGACGGAGCAGTATTAAACCAGTGTATTTTATCGATGACAAACAGAGCAAGTCTTTTGCTATCCTCGCTAATCTTTTCATTTTTTTTTATTGAAGCATAAGAGATAAATATTGTCTTGAGCGCGTTCCTTCTCCACCTCCTCCCCAACTCTCCTTCCATTTGAGCAGTAGGGGTCATGCCGTTGTAGTTAAAGCGTAGTGCTGAGATGCAGTGTTGGAGATGCTATATTATAATATTATTATACTATTACATTATGAAGTATGGGACACTGTGAAGTAAAGATTCATTTAGCCAACGTTGTAGCATTTGCAACCATTCCACTTTTTTTTATCCCTTAGACTTCTTTTACTGATCATATCATCCCTTTAAAGGAATTAGTTCACCGACTGCTTTGCTTTCTGCCAACCTAAAAGGACCAATTATTACCTTTTTTATATCAATACAATTGAGTGAGCCTCAGAGTAACCAGTGGCCATCTCATCTGTTTTAATTTTTTGGTAGGTTTCAATACAAATCACTGCACCATTTCCTTTCCTAAAATCGCGCAGAGTAATTTCTAATGGATATTCCATTAGATCAGATGCATACAGTAGGGCTAGTCTTATTGTGCCATGTCTCATGTTCTTATAGCCACCCTCCATTCCCACTGTATTTATTGCCATGTCGCTCATTATAAACTAGTGTGGTGTCTGAAAAGGCACCCTATTCCCTATATAGTGCACTACTTTTAGCCAGGGCTCTGGTCTAAAGTAGTGCACTATATAGGGTTCTATTTCAGACGCAGCCTGTCCTCTTATGTAATTATTATTATTATTTTTTAAGCAAAAATGTATGTTCCAAATAAAGCCTATTCCTTGGTTCTCCAAGCTTTAATAGTCCATTGTCAACTTTATTTGCACTGTCTTCCAATCTTTTATCAAATTTCCTCTATATAAATTGGTAATGTAATTGAACCAGAATTAAATGACATGCCTGAAGCAGGAAGTATTTTTCCACATTGTGATTCTGATTGGCATTTGCCCTTTAATACTAACTGGTTTGCAGGACTTTTGATTTCATTAGGAGGGCACGCTAGTCTTGTACATTTTATGACGACGAATTGGAACGTCACTGAGCCTTGGTTGTATATTAAAATTATTCATATAGACCTAAAATTACTCTAAATATTCTGTTATGAGGCTTTAGCCACAGTGGATGTCTCTGAGACGACTTTTGGAAAGCAGCCCTCTGCCTGAATCGATGTCTCACAGTTTTCTACAGACTGTTGTAA
Source organism: Salvelinus fontinalis (assembly GCF_029448725.1). Classification (NCBI taxonomy): domain Eukaryota; kingdom Metazoa; phylum Chordata; class Actinopteri; order Salmoniformes; family Salmonidae; genus Salvelinus; species Salvelinus fontinalis. The sequence continues at coordinate 16,593,664 of NC_074689.1, forward strand.
CCGCTCTGAGTGGAAAAGCAGTTTGTCTCAAAAGTGGAACAAAAAAAGAAGTCTGCAAAATAAAGGATTTGTCTGGGCCAATAGTGTTCTGGTCAAAAGTATTGCACTATGTAGGGAATAGGATGCCATTACTGACACTCCCACTGGCTAAAGAGATGATGTGCCCCTCCATACATCAATTACTGACCATTTTTTGTCATATACTGTTGAACATTTCAATGATTCATTTTACCTGCAGTCTGTGTGGCCTAAATAAATAACTGCATTTATGCTGCTTCTCAGGAATTGTTTTTCAATTGTGACAGTAAAGTAGAGCTTGGTTAACTGTTCCAATGGCTTGGCCAGAGATCCAACCCGATAAACAACCATGACAGAGGACAAGCAGCTCAGCCAGCATCCACAGACATATTTGGAAACTGAATTTAATTAAGCTAAGCTTTGCTGCTCTCTCTTTTTGTCCCACTCCTGAATGGAATAAGCAGAAGAAAGGCTGAACTGAAAGCAATGTGATGAGTGTGTTTTGAGAACTAGCATTCCTGTGTTCTGGGAAAGGGATGGTTGAGTGAGTCAGTTCTGAGGGTGGCTGTCTGTGTGTTGGACATGGTGTGTGTGTGGAGCGTTAGTGTTGGACATGGTCTGCAAATAGGCAATGTATGGTAATTCACTCAAGGCCTCAATCTGGAAGGAATGTTAAGAGCTGCAGCATATGGTTTACTGGCTTTGTAAAGGCAGACCTAACATATTGTGTTACACGCCACACCATTAACTTTTAGTGGGAATGCATGTACAAAGTGTTTCTCCTTTGGTGAGTCCACAATTATATATTAAGTACATCACTCAAGGTCTTATAATTCTTGAAATCCACTTGTTTGCGCTCCATTGTCAAATTCACACCATCACAGTTTATGAATCATGCCTACTTATACAGTGCGTCAACAGCGCCATAGTTATTGGTAGTTGACCTCTTGTGTGTCCAGCCATGTGATGAGCTAATCAAACAGACTGTGTGTCCATACTGGGCTTCGTAACACCAACGACAGTGACATGCCAACTCAACCAATGGGCTTCATGAGAAAACTATGGCATTCATTCAAGAACTGTCTCCTTTTTTTAGCCCCAGTCAGTTCACTGCTTGGGAATAATCAGTGCTTTGTGTGTGAGCTTTGGAATCCAGGACGAAAACGCAAGACTCAATTTTAGAGAAGGCAGTCCAAATAAGGTGGTTACCGCAGCAACCACAGTAGGAAGGCCTTTAAAGGCAAGGCAGAACTCGAAACGACCAGTCCTGCAGCATGGCGGGAAACAAACACAAACCGTGTTGATACCCCGCCTAGCACACACACACACACACACACACACACACACACACACACACACACACACACACACACACACACACACACACACACACACACACAGACACAGACACAGAGAGAGAGCAGATCCTGCTCAGGGCCAAAAACATGTCATGAAGCCTGTGTACTGAAGGTTTGATAAACGATGTGTGGTAACCATTACCCACGGACTGTTACTGTTTAAGAGACTACTATTCGGTCTTGGTTAATTTCCATATTTGCGGTGTCTTTTGGTCAGTTACAGTAACTTGAGAAAGTTTACCAATGATTTTAATAGGTAACAGAGAAGGTACAGTGGTATGTATCCACATTGCAGCTGAGGAAATCTAGCATTGTGGCTGACATTGAAGCCTCATCGTTTCTCAATGCCCAGAGATCTTCCAACCAGTCAACACATCTGAGAGGACCAGGCTTCAGACGGAGGGTCTGTGGTTTGAAACTACTTTTAGCTTCATCTCAGGTTATCAACCATGCATATTTAGAAAAATATTTTGGTAATAATACCACCATGCATATTTCTATTGATTTCATATTACTCGAGTGGCCTGGTTTTGCAGTGTAACGTGAGAGAGCCGCGCAGGGATTTAATGACACATGATGGATGGTTGGTTGCCTCCAAAGACAATAGAAAAGAAGGAGACTGTGGGCTAACGCCTCTCCGAGGTCTGGACTTTATTAGCTGAGCGCTCCAGCTAGCTGCTCCTCGGGCTGTAACTCAACCAATCTCGCCTGGGATGGGGGGAACAGGGGTTAGGGGGAGGATATATCAGGCTCCTGACAGATACATGGACATGGAGGCTAGGGGGATGTGTGTGTGTGTGCGTGTGTGTAGGGCCATTTTCTGCAGCTGACGGGCTGGTGATCATCATGAGATACAGTCACTACTGGTGAGACTTGGGCCCTGATCCAAGACCAGTGGGAGTCCCTTGGAGGGAGCCAGGAGCCCTTTACAAGCCCAGTGAACCTGAACTTGTAAGATGACATTATAAAAAGAGGAATTGCTGTACCTGACATAGAAACATATTTTAATTGCTTGACTGCCTGTCAAATAAACTGCACAATGAATCTACAATGAATGTGTCTACTATATTCAAGGGATACCTTTGAATGACAGCATGTTAAACAATGTACAAAGTGCACACAAAAGCCTTCACTTCCTTCATTGGTTGTGAACTACACAGATCTAACAATATACATAGGTTGAGTTGGGTCTTGGAGTGAGTATGATGATGCCCTATCCTCCCTCACATGCCAGTGGATGGCTGTTAGCAAAACATTTGCATTGCTCAAACTCAGAGAATGTGCACAAGTACAACGTCAACCACCATTGCACCATAACCTGTACTAAAAGGCCTCAGGATCTTTTTCTCATGGTCACATCCAAGACACAGTACATTCTGCTGCAATGTTAGCATCTGGTTGGAAAGACCAAAGCTTTGCTTCGCCATCAACATACGAATGTTGTACTAAATTCTCCCACTTTTTTTCTTACAATCTCTAATGAAGGAGTATAGCATCTATAATGCTTCCCAGTTGCCTAGCGTGCTAAGAATTAGCCTTGTGTGTGAAGCCCAAATTGTGTCTTCATTTGGGAAGAGAGGTGCACTAACTCAGCCCTCTGTGGCTGGTGCTAATCTAAACCAGCTGGGTGCTGGATGAGAGTCATACGCCATTATCTGTAAATTACTTGTTTCTCAGTCTAGCAATTAGACCTAATTTCCTTGCATGTTGACATTGGGTGAGACAATACAACATTAACCATGGGGGAACAGAGGGAATCTGGTATCTCTATAGTCCAAACACCACGCTGTGAGTTAGTGACAGCAACATGGGCGAACAATGGAGTTATTATTTCAGTGAGATGTTGAAAACCTTAGATTCAATTTGGGGAAATACAATTAGAAGGCATCCTCTGTTTTACTGCCAATTAGTGAGAGGGCCAGAAGCAACTCCTACTCCTGACATATACAACTCAACAGTAGGACTAGCGTGTAAAGAATACCAGGCAGAGACTATTTCAGTCTCGATCCTATCTCACCACACAAACATGACTAACGTTTCTGCTTCAGTAACATAACCTGTACTTTGGTAGAATTCCTTTAGTTGGTTGAAAGCTAATAACTACACAAACATATGAGCAAACTGAGACTGAAACAAGCGTTCCAAACCCCAAAGACTATTATGTACTCAGTATTCAGTGACTTCCCGCCCTCCTGGACACCTACAGCACCCGATATCATACGAAGGCCAAAAAGATCATCAAGGACATCAACCACCCGAGCCACTGCCTGTTCACCCTGCTATCATCCAGAAGGCGAGGTCATTACCGGTGCATCAAAGCTGGGACAGAGAGACTGAAAAACAGCTTCTCTCTCAAGGCCATCAGACTGCTAAACAGCCATCACTAGCACATCAGAGGTGGCTGTCTATAGAAATAGATTAGGAATCACTGGCCACTTTTAGAAATGAAACACCAGCCACTTTAATAATGTTTCCGTATCGAGCATTACTCATCTCATATTTATAAACTGCACTCCACACTATTCTACGATATCTTAGTCACTTTTAAATTGCGTTTACATATTGCATCACCCATTTCATATGTATATACTGTATTATATTCTATACTACACCACTGACTGTTAAACAGCCATCTCCAGCACACCAGAGGCTGCTGCCTATAGACATAGTGCCATGGTACCCGCTGCACACCTGGAACTTATTCCCGGTGATTAGTAATTGTATAAGTGAGTCCTTGGTTTACCATTGTCCTGTCGTTTATTGTTACAATGTCCGTTGGTGCGTGTGAGTACCTGTGCTGTGTGTTTTGGCTTTCCTGCCCATGTGGATTGCACAGATGATTATGGGTCTCGTCCCGTGTGTTTATCATTGTGCGCTTGTGTTATTTATTTGAGGTACTCCTCGCTCTTTTGTTTGGGTGTCAACCCTGTGTTTGTATAGTGTTTGTTTGGTCTTCGTCCCCGTGCCTTTACACGGCACGCTGTCATTTGGGTAAATAAAAACGCCTATTACGTATTCCTGCACCTGTCTCCCGAATCTCTCATACCAACAAGACACAGAGATTAGGCATCACTGGCCACTTCAAGGAAATGAAACACCAGCCACTTTAATAATGTCTCCAGATCTTGAATTACTAATTTCATATGTATAAACTGTACTCAATACTATTCTACGGTATCTTAGTCACTTTAATTGTATGTAAATATTGCATCACCCATCTCATATCTATATAATGTATTCTATACTATGCCACTGTATCTTAGTCCAATGCCACGCTGACATATATGTAAACTCAGCAACAAAAAAAAGTCCCTTTTTCAGGACCCTGTCTTTCAAAGATGATTCATAAAAATCCAAATAACTTCACAGATCTTCATTGTAAAGGGTTTAAACACGATTTCCCATGCTTTTTCAATTAACCTTAAACAATTAATGAACATGCACCTGTGGAACGGTCGTTAAGACACTAACAGCTTACAGACGGCAATTAAGATCACAGTTATGAAAACTTAGGACACTAAAGAGGCCTTTCTACTGACTCTGAAAAACATCAAAAGAAAGATGCCCAGGATCCCTGCTCATCTGCGTGAACGTGCATTAGGCATGCTGCAAGGAGGCATGAGGACTGCAGATGTGGCCAGGACAATACATTTCAATGTCCATACTGTGACACGCCTAAGACAGCGCTACAGGGAGACAGGACGGACAGCTGATCGTCCTCGCAGTGGCAGACCACGTGTAACAACACCTGCACAGGAACTGTACATCAGAACATCACACTTGCGGGACAGGAATAGGATGGCAACAACAACTGCCTGTGTACCACCAGGAATGCACAATCCCTCCATCAGTGCTCAGACTGTCCGCAATAGGCTAAGAAAGGCTGGACTGAGGGCTTGTAGGCCTGTTGTAAGGCAGGTTCTCACCAGACATCACCGGCAACAACGTCGCCTATGGGCACAAACCCACCGTCGCTGGACCAGACAGGACTGTCAAAAAATGCTCTTCACTGGTTTTGTCTCACCAGAGGTGATTGTTGGATTCGCGTTTATCGTCGAAGGAATGAGCGTTACACCGAGGCCTGTACTCTGGAGCGAGATCGATTTGGAGGTGGAGGATCCGTCATGGTCTGGGCGGTGTGTCACAGCATCATTGGACTGAGCTTGTTGTCATTGCAGGCAATCTCAACGCTGTGCATTACAGGGAAGACATCCTCCACCCTCATGTGGTACCCTTCCTGCAGGCTCATCCTGACATGACCCTCCAGCATGACAATGCCACCAGCCATACTGATCGTTCTGTGCGTGATTTCCTGCAATGCAGGAATGTCAGTGTTCTGCCATGGCCAGCGAAGAGCCCGGATCTCAATCCCATTGAGCACGTCTGGGACCTGTTGGATCGGAGGATGAGAGCTAGGACCATTCCCCCCAGAAATGTCCGGGAACTTGCAGGTGCCTTGGTGGAAGAGTAGGGTAACATCTCACAGCAAGAACTGGCAAATCTGGTGCAGTCCATGAGGAGGAGATGCACTGCAGTACTAAATAAAGCTGGTGGCCTAACCAGACACTGACTGTTACTTTTAATTTTGACTCCCCTCCCCCCCTTTGTTCAAGGACACATTATTCAATTTCTGTTAGTCACATGTCTGTGGAACTTGTTCAGTTTATGTCTCAGTTGTTGAATCTTGTTATGTTCATACAAATATTTACACATGTTAAGTTTGCTGAAAATAAACGCAGTTGACAGTGAGAGGACGTTTCTTTTTTTGCTGAGTTTATACATATTCTTAATACATTCCTTACTTAGATTTACGTGTATTTCGGGTATATGTTGTGAAACAGTTAGATTTTACTTGTTAGATATTACTGCATTGTCGGAGCTCGAAGAACAAGCATTTCGCTACACCTGCAATAACATCTGCTAATCATGTGTATGTGACCAATACATTTGATTTAATTTTGATTGTAAGGCATCACTAACCAGTAAGGAATTTGAGAGGGTTTCATGGGAGAGCACACTGAACGAGTCAGTAAGAGTGACTTCTCTGCAGTGCTAGAACCATCCATTTGGACATTTGGATGAGGCCACCACAGGACTGATTGAGTCTGGGCCAGGTAAAAAGCCATCAATATCCAAACCATGTCCAAAATACTGCACCAGGAACCCTATGCAGTATGCAGTCCCCACTCCCTCCCTGAAGTCCCTTGCCTGTGTTTTCCTTCGACACTTTTCCACAGACTGCACCCTGTTCTGTTCCCTGCAAAACAGTTCCTTTCAAATGTCTTTTGTTGGACATGTATTTGGCCACAGTGCCCCAGCAGCCCAGACCCCACCAGCTGATGAGTTCTGGTCGGAAGGTTCTGGTAGGTTAGGTTGCATAATCCTGAGCTCTCTCACACACACACATGCACGCACACACACACTCGCTCACACACACACACACACACATTTATGCAGGCATGCACACATCTCTCACACACGCACCAACAGTCTGTCTCCCAACATTCTGTCTCCCAACCTCCAGCTTACCAAATACCAGAGCTGAAATTAATTACAAATGAATTTCTGTTGTCTGTGTATGAACCAGATGACACACACAACTTTGCAGAGCTGGAAATGATTCAAATGGTTGGTTATTACACGTTCCCTACTGCACTTAGTCTCGAAAACCCGTCCCTGGGCAACAGTGACTATAAGGTCTCTTTTGTCAACTTTGATAAGGGGGAAAAATTGGGGTGGACCCTCTTGAGACAGACAACTCTCCCCAAAAATCATGAGGCACTGGGACAGACATGCCAGAACGTCATGATTCAAAACCAAAGTTTGCAAAACCTTTACTGTAGGTTTTAGTGAAAGTTGGATGCAAACTAGCCACTTGTGAAATGCACTTATTAAAAATAACTGCATCTTGCAAGCTACTATTTTGTATTTTGTTCAAGGGGATAAAATAGTGATGGAGGCAGTGACGTTGCTCCTCTATGCCAAAAGAGTCTATCATTGAAACCAGACCCTATAGTCACTGTTGCCTATGATCAGGTTTCGAGACTATAATGCACCTGGTCTTAATGAACGAGACATTTTTCTAACCGCAGAGGTTACCAGGTTATGAGGTAGCCTGGTAACCTTGACCTCAGAGGTGTCGCATGATGGAGCATTACACCGTAGTGTGGGACAAAGAAAACAAACACAGTGGTTAAAGAGCAGGCTGTGTTTTGAAACTGACCTGGAGACAGCATTCCTGGCTCTAATCTAATAGAGAAACACAGCAAACAACAGCTCTGTAGCCGCTGCAGAGGTTACTACCACCAAGGAGAGGGCACCAAGCGAAGGACACTCACTCAGTCACCCAGTCAGAGAATAGGATTGCTCGTGGGAAGGGCTTGGTTGGATGATGATTAGACAATGGAAAACTTGTGAGGCCCTTCTGACTAGGACCTAAGGAGTCAGAGTCACTACCGTTGGGCAGCCGAACAGATGAACTAGAGACTGAGTTGGTCACTTTATTGGTATTCTGAAGACTAACATCTCATCTCTGTCACTAATGTTATTAGCGTTAGCCATCGTGTGCTAGTGCACCATGTCATGTGTCTCTGGCTAGTAGTTGGGTTAAAAATAGATATCAATGGGAAAATGTCTCTCTCTCTCTCTCTCTCTCTCTCTCTCTCTCTCTCTCTCTCTCTCTCTCTCTCTCTCTCTCTCTCTCTCTCTCTCTCTCTCTCTCTCTCTAATAGTATCAGTGTCTGTGTATCCTGTAGTAGTGGAACCATCTGGTGGAGTGGACACTGAAGTGCAAGTAATTGGAGAGTCTAAAATCAGATGGTACAAGCGTTCAGAACTCCAATATAGCCGTGTGAATATACAGACCATTCCATTGTTATTTAATAACCGCTATTCCATGTTCTCTGTGCACAGTATTAGATTCCACATCAAATGTAAACATAATCAGGTTCACACTTTGCGTGATGTTAGTGACCTTAGGGTATGTGGGAAATGATACATGGATACATTATTATTAGAACTACTAAAGTCTGACATAGGTATTACTATTAGCCTTCCGCTGGCACCTGTAGCGCCAAAACTGTAGAAACTACCAACAAACTATACTCCTTGAAGAGTACGCTCAGGTTAGGGTGTTGGGTTTCAGCATAGCCTGAAGGTAGGGAGGGCTTTCCGCTTGCTGTGGTGGAAGGGGGCAGCGCAAAAGTTGTTTCTCCAAGATGAGGCATGATCTTCAGAGCGCTTGTTCTTGTGAAAATGGTTGGAAAGTCCGAACAGTTTGCGGTATTATGTAGTGATGGGTCGTTCGCGAATGAGTCGGCTCTAAGAGCCGTGTCACGTTCTGAGCTTAGTTCCTTTTTTATGTCTTTATTTTAGTTTGGTCAGGGCATGAGTTGGGGTGGGCATTCTATGTTGTTTTTCTATGTTTTGTTCTATACGTTATATTTCTATGTGTTTGGCCTAGTATGGTTCTCAATCAGAGGCAGGTGTCGATCGGTGTCTCTGATTGAGAATCATACTTAGGTAGCCTGTTTTCCCACTATGGGTTGTGGGTAGTTATTTTCCATTTCAGTGTTTGCACCATTCGGGACTGTGTCAGTTTTCATTTATTCTCTTGTTCTTTTTTTTGTATTTTGTATTCATTCTCAATTAAACGATATTATGGATACGTACCACGCTGCATTTTGGTCCTCCTCTCCTTCCACCAACAAAAGCCGTTACAAGCCGGCTCTTGAAGTTGAACGTTGGGAGCCAGCTCGCATATCAGAAGAGCAGAATCTATTCATAAAAAAAAATTCTGATATGAATAATCAAAAGATTTAAAGGAATATAATTAAACAATTCAAAGAACGAAAAAATATAAAATAATATAGGCCTAAATGCTCAAGCACACACAGATTCGTTCTGACTGTCTGCTCAGACTAACAGCCTCACCTGTTGTTCCTGTCAATCAGACACGCCGTGTCAACCAATGAACCAAAGATGCGTGAGGGAGGGCCGAGCCAACTCACTCACAGTCACACACTTAGCAGCCGAGGAGAGAGAGGAAGGACAGCTGGGAAAACAACGGCTGGAAAATGAGTCGGAAGCACTGTAGCATTTGGATGCATTTTAATAATGTAGACAATGTTAGAACACAGTGTAGAATTTGTCAAAACAAAATCTCATATAAAGCCGGTTCTACTCACAACCTACACCGGCAGATGCAAACTGTGCACCCAACTGTGAAGCTAGCTGTAGCGGAGCTTCGAGAAACTAGCGGGCCTGCTAGTGATAGTGGTGGAGCCAGCACCTCCACACGGTGGAGATGTATCCACTCAGTCAAGTAGGCCTACTCCACGACCCACAGCAACGCAGTCTTCTATGGACCAGTATATGCCAAAGTATATGTCTGTAGAAAAACAACGCCAAATTGATATTGCACTGGCAAAAATGATTGCCACCGATTTCCAGCCATTTTCGATCATGGAGGACAGAGGTTTTAGAAATTATAGCAATAGTCTAAATCCAATGTACACAATTCCAAGCAGGAAAACCCTTTCAAAATCACTTATTCCACAACAATACGAAAGCACACAGGCTTCAGTGCGGGAAAGAGTCCAACAAGCTACTGCAGTTTGCCTTACCACTGACTGCTGGACATCAAGGGTAACCACTTCTTACATGTCGGTAACATGTCACATCATTGACAATTTTTCGATGTCTAGCTGTCTTCTGGACTGTTTTGAGTTCAGAGACAGACACACCTCAGAGAACTTGGCAGAGAAACTGTTGAGAGTGGCCAGAGAATGGCAAGTAGATGGAAAAGGGGTATGTTGTGTTAGCAACAATGCAGATAACATAACCAAAGTTATGAAAATGTTTAAATGGACCCATCATCCATGTCTTGCCCACACAATCAACCTGATTGTAAGAGATGCTCTGAAGGTGATGAAGCCCACTGTGGACAAAGTGAAAGCAGCCGTGGAACACTTCCACAGGAGCACAGTAGGTGCTGAAAAACTAAATTCTACAGTACACAACGCCAGATGGGGATGCCTGAGCTAAGGCCTGAACAAGACTGCCCTACAAGGTGGAATTCAACATTTTATATGTTGAAGCGGTTTCTTGAGTCAAAGGATGCCATCATCTCTACCCTGGCCATTGTCAATGCACCTGTTGATGCTCTGACCCAAGAGGAATGGGAGGTGGTGGAGGAGGTGTGCAGAGTCCTGGAACCCTTTGAGCAGGTGGAGAGAGATAAAGTAAACAGTTATTACTATATAATTATTTAATCCAGTATTATATATGTATATGAGCAGTAGATGAGTTCCACAGAATGGAATATAATCACGTGCTATCAGAAACCGCTGCACTTGACCACAGGTTTAAGAAGTTAGTCTTCAGTGATGCCAGAGCGATTGATGAGTCTCTTCAAAGAATAACCTCAGCAGCAGGGAGGGACAGCCCCCAGCAGTCAGCTGGCTCAGGCACCAGGGCAACACGAAGAAGAGGGATCTGATGGAGCAGAAGCACCGCAGTAGTGCCATAAACGTCTGCTGTTTGGATGCTGTTTGACGAGAGAGCAACTGGGGATGAAGCACGAAGGAATCCCTCAGCAGATGCCATAATGGAGGTCCGATCCTATTTGGAGGTGCCCCTCCAAAGATCTGCAGATCCTCTGAGCTGGTGGAAGAACAATGCCTCTGTCTACCCACGGCTTACTAAAGTCATGACAGGGAGACTCTGCATAGTGGCCACATCCGTTCCCTCTGAGAGGGTCTTCTCGAAATGGGACAAATAATGACTGAGAGAAGAATGCAAATCTCTCAAAAGCAAAATATGGTCAGCATTGCTGTGTGCTGCTGGTTATAACATGGCAATAAAGAAGAGAGAGAAAAGAGGGACCAGTTTAATGTTTTAAGTGGGATGCTGCAGTTTTGCACATTGTTATTTATTTTTCTTTGATATGGTGCAATATTCTATAATAATGTTGTTCAGATTGTATTGGTTTTGAATTGTTACATTTATATGCACTTTGTTTATACACATTAAAAAAGTTATACTTTAAATGCACATGTGTAATAGCATCCTTCTTTTTTACATTTATTTCAATTTGTGGGATGCTGCAGTTTTGCAGTTTTGCAAATTGTTATTTATTTTTCCTTTGATATGGTGCAATATTCTACTATGCTGTTCAGATTGTATTCGTTTTGAATGGTTAGATTTATATACACTTTGTTGATATACATTAAAAAGTTATACTTTAAATGTAAATGTTTTATAGCATTCTTTTTCATAACAAACCAATGCATTTTTAAATACATTGTGGTTAAGGTAGAGTATGATTTCATTTAATAATTTAATTAGAATTGTTTTAACACCAATCATAGTCAAATATCGCAAACTGTTTGACTTGAAAAAATACAAAACATATTTTTTTTAAAGAGCCATTTGGGAGCCAAAAGAGCGGGCTCTTTTTGGTGAGCTGAGCCAAACGAGTCAGCTCAGAAAAGAGACGGAATGCCCATCACTAATATTATGACCCCCATTCGAAAATCTTAGATGGTCACGAACACGCATGTGTTCTCTGTTCTCTTTTGTTTGAGTTGGAGACGTGAATGCAACATACCAATTATTCATTTGTAGCCAAACTGGATATTGAATTGTGCTTGGTTTTCAACGCAGCCAAAGATCAACATTTGTAGGAGATGTACGTATCGCCTGCTTGGATAGTTCCATCTCTGCCACTGATTTAGCCTGCCTTTAATTCCAATTTGTCTTCAAATTAATAATTTATATATTGGATTCACTTCTCCATCTCAACCAAATAGCTATGTTAAAGAATATGACTAAATTAAATCAAATCAAACTTTAAATGCACTTGAAATAAAGTTTGATTTGATTTAGTCCTATTCTTAGACAACCAAACACAATTCAACATCACTTTTGCAATACAGTAAATAGCCTATTAACTTGTTGACAAGTTAACAAATGATATGTTGGATTTACGTCTCCAACTAAACCAAAAATACAAGTTAAAGAATATGATTAAGCCAGTTGCTCAGATGAAGCTATTCAAGCATTAGATATCCTTTAAATGTTGACATTTTGTATGTTGTCAACCAAACACTGTTCAATTATTTTTTTGTAATACAGTAAATAGCCAAAGGTGAATGTAACAGTATTTATTCAACCTTAAAATGAGCAACACATCCATGGCCACATTTTGAGGTTAGCTTAAGTTCTTATATAATCATAAAAAGCGTGCATGTTCAAGATAGCATGCAAAGGTCACAGCTGTGGAGATCTTCACAGTTGCTGTAATAATCTGTGCAGAATCTTGAACAGCATTGATTACTTGCACTATGTACTTTAACATAAACTGAACTGCAATCCAAGTCATGCTATGAGATGAAGCGTAGCATTTTAGTAATTTAGCAGACTTACAGCAGCAATTAGGGGTAAGTGCCTTGCTCAAGAGCACATTGACAGATTTCTTACCTAGTCGGCTCAGGGATTTGAACCAGTAACCTTTCGGTTATTGCCCCAACGCTCTTAACCACTAAGCTACCTGCAACACATGAAATACAAAATATCTGACATTGCATTCCCATTTGAACTTTGTTGTGCTTTTGCATGGTTGAAAGTGCAGTGATAATACATTGGGAATTCAACATATTTTTGTCTATTTGAGTGGGTGAATAAAGGTTGAAATCTCTTTGATCAATGTTTCATCCAAATGTTACCCAAGTTAAAAACCTGCTCCAGAGCGCTCAGGACCTCAGACTGGGGTAAAGGTGCACCTTCCAACCGGACAACAATCGTAAGCACACAGCCAAGACAACGCAGGAGTGGCTTCTATGAATGTCCTTGAGAGGCCTAGCCAGAGCATGAACTTGAACCCGATTTAACATCTCTGGAGAGACCTGAAAATAGCTGTGCAGCAACGCTCCCCATCCAACCTGACCGAGCTCAAAAGGATCTGCAGAGAAGAAAGGGAGAAACTCCCCAAATACAGGTGTGCCAAGTTTGTAGCGTCATACCCAAAAAGACTCAAGGCTGGAATCGCTGCCAAAGGTGCTTAGACAAAGTACTGAGTAAAGGGTCTCAATACTTATGTAGATATCCCAGACTGGCTCGATTCGGTCTTATGTAGCAACAATTGAAATTGTGTTTTTACATTGGATAAAAGTAGAGACTCAGAGCTAGAAAATGATATATCATACACTACAGTTGAGGAATAATGGTAGAGTCATTCTGCTTTGAAAGTTGATAAACTTGTAACCTCACTTTTGAGAAAATAGCCTTATAATGTTTTGGTACACCCACTGGAGAGCTCTTCTTAGTCTACCCATTAAGCATCATTCACACCCTCTTAAACTATAGCCCCACCCGTAAACTCAGAGTGTTGTCAGATTGTCCTCAGAGCGTTTCGCTCTCAGAGCATTCAGAGCGCACACTGGACGCTCTGGCCGAGGAGTAGGGTTGATCCGAGCGTTCTGTCCTGACAACAGCAGTCAAGCACACAAGCTAACTGGCTAACGTTGACTAGCTTGCTAGCTTATTCCAGACACAAATGAGAGAACAGCTCACTGACCATTTTACACGCCCTACTGAAATGGATACTTGCATAGTTTCAAAACTTATGCAGTTCTGCTATGCAATATATATATATTTTAAATCAGCGTTAGGCAGGATTACCTACACATACAAACCAGCTCAAATGGCCAGGAGCGTGCTATATGGCAGACCGATCCGAACTCATCTCTCGGCATGTCCAGCCCACTCATTATCTCAGCCAATCATGGCTAGTGGGAAGGTCTTTTTCTGTGGCTAATCCAACTAGGCTCGTAATTTACCAATTTTAGTTGTATTTAACGATGGCATACAAGTTTGTTATTAAGCCACATGAAAGTTCAAATGTTCCAGAAGGCATTTCTGCCAAAAATCGAGTTTTGATTTAAAAAAAGGTGTACGTTCAAATGGCTCTCCTGTAAAGTAGTGACCCGCGACATACCCCTAGTTTCCTGAAACGAGTAATTTTTGTATTTATTTTTTGGTACTTTTTACCCCTTTATCTCCCCAATTGGTAGTTACAGTCTTGTCCCATCGCTGCAACTCACGTAGAGACTTGGGAGAGGCGTAGGTTGAGAGCCAACACGACCCAAAACATGACTCTGCCAAGCCGCACTGCTTCTTGACACACTGCTCGCTTAACCCGGAAACACCGTACAACTGGCAACCGAAGTCAGCGTGCCTGCGCCCGGCCCGCCACAAGGAGTTGTTAGAGCGCGATGGGACAAGGACATCCCGGCCAACCAAACCTTCCCCTAACCTGGACGACGCTGGACCAGTTGTGCACCGCCTCATGGATCTCCCGGTCGCGGCCGACTGCAACACAGCCTGAAATCGAAACCGGGACTGTAGTGACGCCTCACCGGGGGGCAACTTACCCCAGGGGCAACTTACCCTAAGCATGACCATCATCCACCTACAATGTTTTTATCCAAACTTCGCTTTTTTGTGTAAGCAAATAGACATTGACGTTAGTAGGGGCGTCTTACCAAACGTCACCCAAATCAAGATATTTTAGTGTTTTATTTTTCATAACTTTTGTACAAATATTATTTTTTTTCTACCACTTTGACACGACAGAATACTTGGTGTAGATCATTGAAAAAACTCAATTAAATCCCTTTTAATCCCACCTTGAAACACAACCAAATGTGTAAAACATCAAGGGGTGTGAATACTTTCTGAAGGCACTGTAAGCCTGTTAGAAAAAACATTTATTATAAAATGTACAGGCAAAATGCAAATCCATATGGAATCCAGGTCATGTTAACTGACTGATATTATCTCATAGAACAGATCTTATGGCTGCAGGGGCAGTATTGAGTAGCTTGGATGAAAGGTGCACAGAGGTGCACAGAGTAAACGGCCTGCTCCTCAGTCATAGTTGCTAATATATGCATATTATTATTATTATTGGATAGAAAACACTCTGAAGTTTCTAAAACTGTTTGAATTATGTCTGTGAGTATAACAGAACTCATATGGCAGGCAAAAACCTGAGAAGAAATCCAACCAGGAAGTGAGAAATCTGAGGTTGGTCGATTTTCAACTCATCGCCTATTGAAAACACAGTAGGATATGGATCTGTTTGCACTTCCTACGTCTTCCACTAGATTTCAACAGTCTGTAGAACCTTGAATGAAAATTCTACTGTGATGTGGGGCTGAATGAGAGGGGAATTAGTCAGTGGTCTGGCAGAGAGCCAGGTCCTGGTCACGCGCATTCCACATGATATCGACTAGCGTTCCATTACTTCTATAGACACAAAGGAATTCTCCGGTTGGAACGTTATTGAATATTTATGATAACAACACCCTAAAGATTGATTCTATACTTAGTTTGACAAGTTTATTCGACCTGTAGTATAACTTTTTGAAGTTTTCGTCCGACGTTCGGCTGGACCTGCACGAGCGTTTGGATTTGTGTACTAAACGCGCTAACAAAAGTAGATACTTGGACATAAATGATGGACATTACCGAACAAAACAAACATTTCTTGTGGAAGTGGGAGTCCTGGGAGTGCATTCCGACAAAGATCAACAAAGGTGAGTGAAGATTTATAATGCTCTTTATGAGTTTTGTTGACTGCACAATTTGGCGGTAACTGTATGGCTTCCTTTTGTGGCTGAATGCTGTTCTCAGATTATTGAATATTGTGCTTTTGCCGTAAAGATTTTTTAAAATCTGACACAGCGGTTGCATTAAGAACAAGTGTATCTTTAATTCTATGTAAAACATGTGTCTTTCATCAAAGTTTATGATGAGTATTTATGCTTTTTGTGACTCCTGTCTTTGGCTGGAAAAATAGCTGTGTTTTTCTGTGATTTTGCGGTGACCTAACATAATCGTTTGTGGTGCTTTCACTGTAAAGCCTATTTGAAATTGGACACTTTGGTGGGATTAACAACAAGATTACCTTTAAAATGGTATAAAATACATGTATGTTTGAGACATTTTAATTTTGAGATTTCTGTTTTTTGAATTTGGCGTCCTGCACTTTCATAGGCTGTTGTCATATCATCCCGTTAACGGGATTGCAGCCATAAGAAGTTTTAAGATCTCATAAACATGTGTTAACCTCAGACTTTATTTTCTGCGTTTATCCCCAAACACTGTTTGTTTCTTATTCATTTCCCCAGAGGAATGGCTGAACTAACCAGAGGTAACTCATTTACAGGTTTTAGGTCTACAAGTTGGCGAGCTCTATACAGTGTGGTCAAAAATTGGCACTCTTGCACTGACTTTACAATGGGGTGCAATAGAGCAGATATGTTCTGTTTTGTCTTGTTAAATTACGCGCAACTCTCTGATTGCTGGCCCACTCCTGACTAGATTTTTTCATCAGACATGGGATTTGAATCGCCTAGCCCGGCTCTTTGACCTCTAAGATACCTGCCGCCAGTTTGTTGGAGTTGTTGTTTATCCGCCTCAGTTTGCTCCTAAAAGTGGAGTTTGTTGTCAAAAGAGTGCTCAGACACAACTTGCACTGTTGCATTAGATTAACAGGCTTTTACTCCTGAGGAGAGTACTAGAGTCTCCTACATCAGACTGTATGGAGCCTGAGGGAGACCCTGGAGTCATGAGCAGGTGAGTTAGAGAGAGGCCTTTTCTAAGGGATCAACCCTGAACAAGGTTCCCTTTAACTCCAATACATATTCTACAACAATTTACCTGTCATACAGTGATGCAGCACTGTCACGATAGCCCATGGTATCCACAATTATAGGATACCTTTTTGCCACTGCTTTAAACATGGAGGACCTTCTCATGTGATCTAATGTATTTTTTATATAGTGTCTCCTATATAGCAGGGTCTCCTACTCACAGCTATGTGTCTACGAAGAGTGACAAGTCAATAGAGCAACTTGGAAACTTCCAAGGAGGAGTCTGTCCCTCTGATCTAAGCGTAATTATAGATTTGTCATAACCCATTGCATGCCAGTTTGGAGTGTTCTGTGGTAGGAATAACGAGGCAGTCGTTTACATGTATGTAGACTTTACTGTCTTGTTTCTGCACAAACAATCAGTTACATTCCTTCATTTAGCAACAGGTGTAAGAGAACTTATACTGATAGAAAATTATGTTCAGTTGGGTAACAGTGATTGTACAGTAAATTCTATCAGTAAACTATATGTTTCTATGAAACAGGTTCAAGCAGGAGAGTGTAGAGTCTCATGCTCCTAGCTGTCTGTCTGTAAAGAGTGACTGGTCCATGGATCTACCTAGAAATTGATGATGGATTTTGCCTGATCCCGGTTTACTGTAAAATCATAGGTGAAATATGTCATTACACAGTTCTGTTTAGCAGACAAATATACAGCTAACATCCTCTTGCGATCCCCTCCTGTGTCTCTGCAGTGCCCTCAGCAGGATCCAGGGGCTCCAGCAGGCAGGCTTCTATCCTGCTCTGGGCTATGCCTGGCCTGGGGATGTGGCCTATGATATCTGCTCTGGGCTATGCCTGGCCTGGGAATGTGGCCTGTGATATCTGCTCTGGGCAAAAGCTCAGAGCGGTCGAGTCCTGTCTGACCTGCACTGCCTCCTACTGTGAAAGCCACGCCAGGCAGCACTACACCGTCCCAGCACTGCAGAGACACTTCCTGGTCTAGGTCTCTGGAGACGGGAGATACAAACGCCACCATGGCAATACTGGAAAGACAGAGACCATCAAAGAGGTATTGTCAATACTCTATATCAAGCACCCCCACACAGAACGGCTTACAAAATACTTTTAAACTGGAAGAACTTGTCCCGATTGGTATTTTTAAATCACTGATGAATGATCTTGAGACTGATTCCCTGACCTGTCAATGTTTTTAATTTGCTTTTTTTGATTTTGTTATACTCTTGTGAATTCTATGGTTTTTACTAGATTACTTGTAGTTTTTCATGTTGTTTGTCTGTAATTTTTGTAATGACTTGGTGCTGCCTATCTTGACCAGGACGCTCTTGAAAAATAGATTTTAAATCTCAACGATACCTTCCTGGTTAAATAAAGGTTAAATCAAATATATCAAAATAAAAAAGAGTGGCTTCATCCTGAGTTTTGGAGAGACACTCCGTGACACAGTGGACCCATTCTACAAATCCACACAGGTACAGTTGCCGGAGCAATTTCTCTTCTCTTACCCATAGGTCTTATACACAATTACTACAACCATTATGATAACATTATATAACTCAGTTATCATCCACGTTATTCTAATATTCCTTTAATGCTCAAATGTGTATATGATCTTAGATACGGAGTCATTCCATTCAGCAACACTACTCTTCAGAGCAGATAACGTTTGACTTCCCTATTCACATCGACGAGACAGGAGTTGAGAAAGTGGAAAGTTTTAAGTTCCTCGGCGTACACATCACAGACAAACTGAAATGGTCCACCCACGCAGACAGTGTGGTGAAGAAGGCGCAACAGCGCAACAAACTTCCGGCGACGACAGAGATGGCCGCCTCGCTTCGCGTTCCTAGGAAACTATGCAGTATTTTGTTTTTTTATGTGTTATTTCTTACATTGTTACCCCAGGTAATCCTAGGTTTTATTACATACAGTCGGGAGGAACTATTGGATATAAGAGCAACGTCAACTCACCAACATTACGACCAGGAATACGACTTTCCCGAAGCGGATCCTCTGTTTTGCCCATCACCCAGGAAAATGGATCGGATCCCAGCCGGCGACCCAAAACAACAATGCCGTAGAAGGGGCAGACGGAGTGGTCTTCTGATCAGGCTCCGTAGACGGGCACATTGCGCACCGCTCCCGAGCGTACTACTCGCCAATGTCCAGTATCTTGACAACAAGGAAGACAAAATCCATGCAAGGGTAGCCTTCCAGAGAGACATCAGAGACTGTAACGTTCTTTGTTTCACGGAAACATGGCTCACTCGAGACACGCTATCGGAGTCGGTACAGCCAGCTGGTTTCTTCACGCATCGCGCCGACAGAAACAAGCATCTTTCTGGTAAGAAGAAAGGCGGGGGTGTATGCCTTATGATTAACGAGACGTGGTGTGATCATAACAACATACAGGAACTCAAGTCCTGTTCACCTGACTTAGAATTCCTCACATTAAAATGCCGACCACATTATCTACCTAAAGAATTCTCTTCGATTATAATCACAGCCGCATATATCCTGCCAGGTCCTCCAAACTGGAAACCACATATCCTGAGGCTGCATTTATTGTAGCTGGGGATTTTAACAAAGCTAATCTGAAAACGAGGCTCGCTACATTCTATCAGCATATCGATTGCGCAACCAGGGCTGGCAAAACCCTAGATCATTGTTATTCTAACTTCCGCAACGCATATAAGGCCCTCCCCCGCCCTCCTTTCGGAAAAGCTGACCACGACTCCATTTTGTTGCTTCCAGCCTATAGACAGAAACTAAAACAGGAAGCTCCCGCGCTCAGGTATGTTCAACGTTGGTCCGACCAATCGGATTCCACGTTTCAAGATTGCTTTGATCACGTGGACTGGGATATGTTCCGCTTTGCGGCTAACAACAACATTGATGAATACGCTGATTCGGTGAGCGGGTTTATTAGCAAGTGCATTGGTGATGTCGTACCCACAGCGTCTATTAAAACATTCCCAAACCAGAAACCCTGGATTGATGGCAGCATTCGCGCAAAATTAAAAGCGCGAACCACTGCTTTTAATCAGGGCAAGGTGACCGGAAACATGACCTAATACAAACAGTGTAGCTATTCCGTCCGCAAGGCAATCAAACAAGCTAATTGTCAGTATCGAGACAAAGTAGAGCCGCAACTCAACGGCTCAGACACGAGAGGTATGTGGCAGGGGCTACAGTCAATCGCGGACTATAAAAGGAAAACCAGCCCCGTCGCGGACCAGGATATCTGGCTCCCAGACAGACTAAACAACTTCTTTGCATGCTTTGAGGACAATACCGTGCCACTGACACGGCCTGCTACCAAAACCTGCGGGCTCTCCTTCACTGCAGCCGACGTGAGAAAAACATTTAAACGTGTCAACCCTTGCAAGGCTGCCGGCCCAGACCCCAGCAACGTCCTCAGAGCATGCGCAGACCAGCTGGCTGGTGTGTTTACGGACATATTCAATCAATCCTTATCCCAGTCTGTTGTCCCCACATGCTTCAAGAGGGCCACCATTGTTCCTGTTCCCAAGAAAGCTAAGGTAACTGAGCTAAATGACTACCGCCCCGTAGCACTCACTTCTGTCATCATGAAGTGCTTTGAGACACTAGTCAAGGACCATATCACCTCCACCCTACCTGACACCCTAGACCCACTCCAATTTGATTACCGCCCCAATAGGTCCACAGACGACGCAATCGCAATCACACTGCACACTGCCCTATCCCATCTGGACAAGAGAAATACCTATGTGAGAATGCTGTTCATCGACTACAGCTCAGCATTTAACACCATAGTACCCTACAAACTCGTCATCAAGCTCGAGACCCTGGGTCTCGACCCCGCCCTGTGCAACTGGGTCCTGGACTTCCTGACGGGCTGCCCCCAGGTGGTGAGGGTGGGTAACAACATCTCCACCCCGCTGATCCTCAACACTGGGGCCCCACAAAGGTGCGTTCTGAGCCCTCTCCTGTACTACCTGTTTACCCACGACTGCGTGGCCATGCACGCCTCCAACTCAATCATCAAGTTTGCAGATGACACTACAGTGGTAGTCTTGATTACCAACAACAACGAGACGGCCTACATGGAGGAGGTGAGGGCCCTCAGAGTGTGGTGTCGGGAAAATAACCTCACACTCAACGTCAACAAAACAAAGGAGCTGATCGTGGACTTCAGGAAACAGCAGCGGGAGCACCCCCCTATCCACATCGACCAGACAGTAGTAGAGAGGGTAGAAAGTTTTAAGTTCCTCAGCGTACACATCACGGACAAACTGAAATTGTCCAACCACACAGACAGCGTGGTGAAGAAGGCGCAGCAGCGTCTCTTCAACCTCAGAAGGCTGAAGAAATTTGACTTGTCACCAAAAACTCACCAAACTTTTACAGATGCACAATCGAGAGCATCCTGTCGGGCTGTATCACCGCCTGGTACGGCAACTGCTCCACCCATAACCGTAAGGCTCTCCAGAGGGTAGTGAGGTCTGCACAACGCATCACTTCACCGGGGGTAAACTACATGCCCTCCAGGACACCTACAGCACCCAATGCCACAGGAAGGCCAAAAAGATCATCAAGGACAACAACCACCCAAGCCACTGCATGTTCACACCGCTATCATCCAGAAGGCGATGTCAGTACAGGTGCAACAAAGCAGGGACCGAGAGACTGAAAAACTGCTTCTATCTCAAGGCCATGAGACTGTGAAACAGCCACCACTAATGTTGAGTGGCTGCTGCCAACATACTGACTCAACTCCAGCCACTTTAATAATGTAAATATGTATGTAAAAAATGTATCACTAGCACTTTAAACAATGCCACTTTTATTTGTTTACATACCGTACATTACTCATCTCATGTGTATATACTGTACTCTATACCATCCACTGCATCTTGCCTATGCCGTTCTATACCATCACTCATTCATATATTTTTTTATGTACATATTCTTATTCATTGCTTTACACTTGTGTGTATAAGGTAATTGTTGTGAAATTGTTAGGTTAGATTACTCGTTGGATATTACTACATTGTCGGAACTAGAAGTACAAGCATTTCGCTACACTAGCATTAACATCTGCTAACCATGTGTATGTGACAAATAAAATTTGATTTGATTTGAACCGGCCTTTGCCGGACGTCGGTGAAGACGCTTCTACTAGCCCCAGCCTGCTAACTTTTTGAACACCGTGTCTCCCACTTGCTAGCGTAGTAACGACTACCTAGCGGCTTCCCTGGTTCATCTATTGCTGTTCACTGGACCCTATGATCACTTGGCTACATAGCTGATGCCTGCTGGACTGTTCATTAATCACGGTACTCAATTTAGTTAATTTTGTTTATCTGTCGGCCCCAGCCTCAAACTGGCCCTCTCTGCCCATTCATCGCCATTTTACCTGTTGTCTTAGTTGATCAGCTGTTGTCTTACCTGTTGTTGTCTTAGCTAGCACTCCCAATCAACACCTGTGATTGCTTTATGCCTCGCTTTATGACTCTCTCTAATGCTAATACGCCTTGTATACTGTTTAGGATAGTTATCATTGTTTTATTTTACTGCGGAGCCCCTAGTCCCACTCAACATGCCTCACATACCTCTTTTGTTCCACCTCCCACACATGCGGTGACTACACCCAGTATAACTAGTGCATCCAGAGATGCAACCTCTCTTATCGTCACTCAATGCATAGGTTTACCTCCACTGTACCCGCACCCTACCATACCCCTGTCTGTACATTATGCCCTGTATCTATCTAGATATAGCCCTTGGTTCAATCCAGACCCAACTGCCCTCGACCAGCACAAAAACATCCTGTGGCGGACTGCACTAGCATCGAATAGTCCCCGCGATATGCAACTTTTCAGGGAAGTCAGAAACCAATAACGCAGTCTGTTAGGAAAGCAAAGGCTAGCTTTTTTAATCAGAAACTTGCATCATGTAGCTCTAATTCCAAAACGTTTTGGGACACTGTAAAGCGAATAGCGAATAAGAGTTGCCCACTGTCTGAGGTTAGGAAACACTGTCACCACCGATAAATCCACGATAATCAAGAATTTCAATAAGCATTTCTCTATGGCTGGCCATGCTTTCCTCCTGGCTACCCCAACCCTGGCCACCAACTCTGCAGCTACTTGCCCAAGCCTCCCCACCTTCTCCTTCACCCAAATCCAGATAGCAGATGTTCTGAAAGAGCTGCAAAACTTGGACCCGTACAAATCAGCTGGGCTAGACAATCTGGACCTTCTCTTTCTAAAATTAACCGCCGCCATTGTTGCAACCCCTATTACAAGTCTCTTCAACCTCTCTTTCGTATCGTCCAAGATTACTAAAGATTGGAAAGCTGCCGCGATCATTACCCTCTTCAAAGGTGGTGACACTCTAGACCCAAACTGTTACAGACCTATATCCATCCTGCTCTGCCTTTCTAAAGCCAAGTTAACAAACAGATTACAGACCATTTCGAATCCCACCGTACATTCTCCGCTGTGCAATCCAGTTTCCGAGCTGGTTACAGGTGCACCTCAGCAACGCTCAAGGTACTGCACGATATCATAACCGCCATCGATAAAAGACAGTACTGTGCAGCCGTCTTCATCGACCTGGCCAAGGCTTTCGACTCTGTCAATCACCGTATTCTTATCGGCAGCCTCAACAGCCTTGGTTTCTCAAATGACTGCCTCGCCTGGTTCACCAACTACTTCTCAGAGTTCAGTGTGTCAAATCGGAAGGCCTGTTGTCCGGACCTCTGGCAGTCTCTATGGGGGTACCACAGTGTTCAATTCTCGGGCCGACTCTTTTCTCTGTATATGTCAACGATGTCACTCTTTCTGCGGGTGATTCCTTGATCCACCTCTACGCGGACAACAGCATTCTGTATACCATTACTACTGTTACTACCACTACCATTACTACTGCAGTCACTACCACTACTACTACTATTTCAAACCAAATCATAAACTTCAACACGAGCAATGCGTTCAAAATGTGCAGACGGGCCGTCTTCAGGTTGCTTTAGAAAATATTTTTGATTCTATTTATACTTTTTGAACTTCAACACTATTTTAAATCAACTCCAATGCATTTCAATGGCCATAGACTTGGTCTAGACGCAACTCCTCTTCAGCCATTTTAGCTGTACACACCAAACCAGCTTTAAAGTGTTCAGACAGACTGTTCTGTCCCTATGTTGCTTATGTTGCCTATGCTGCTAAAACTATAACCATTTTAAATTAGCATAAACTCTCCATAGGCTATAATTGATCAATGTTGCGTTCACCACTGCTCTCAAACTGTTTAAGTGACAAAGACTAAACCTGTCACACCATGGCCTTAGTTATCTTTGTTTTCTTTATTATTTTAGTTAGGTCAGGGTGTGACATGGGGGATGTATGTGTTTTGTATTGTCTAGGGGTTTTTGTATGTTTATGGGGCAGTGTTCAGTCTAGGTGTTTGTATGTCTATGGTTGCCTAGATTGGTTCTCAATTAGAGACAGCTGTCTATCGTTGTCTCTGATTGGGAGCCATATTTAAGCAGCCATAGTCATTAGGTAGTTTGTGGGTGATTGTCTATGTCTTTACGTTAGTTGCTTGTGTCTGCACTTTCGTTTTATAGCGTCACGGTCATTTGTTGTTTTTGTATAGTTTGTCAGTGTTCGTTTCGTCTTCGTTAATAAAAGAAGATGTATTGTTATCACGCTGCGCCTTGGTCCTCCTCTCTTCCACAATACGACGATCGTGACAAAACCAATGTTGAAATGTACAGACTGACCCAACTTAGATTCCCTGTCAAAAGCTTTGTGATACTTTTTAAAAACTATAACCATTTCACATTTGCATAAAAGCTCTACAGGCTATAATAATACATTCTATAATAATCACCACTGCTCTTCAACCATTTAAGCTATAAACACCAAACCAACAATTAAGTCACCACTACTACCACTACCATTGACTGCAGTCAATACCACTACTACAACAGCTTATTTCACAACCATAAATAAAGACAAGCTAGCAAGAACACACATTTTCTATAAGAAATATACTTTTCTAGTTGTTTAAAAAATAAAAGTGTATTGTGTGGGGGGGTGGGGGGGGAAAGTGAGTGTGGGTGGGAGCGGTGGGGGTAGACCATTTCCTGTTTATTTACCCACAACCTCTCCGTGGGAAGAGAGTTCTAATCAACAGGCCAGCCTGTCTGTTCCACTTCAACCCTCTTGAAATAAGCAAACATGCAGTAAGCTTCACTTAGGATGCTGCCTTATTCCCATATCCCCCTACATGGGACCTGTCTGTCTGTCTGTATGTCTGTCTTGCCCCTTTAACCCACCAGAGGAAAATACAGAATGTCCCTTATCTCTGTGAGCATCATGACACACAGACACTACATCCGCACATAGCACAAACATATACAAATAGAACAAACAAAAAAGAAAAGGCTGTGCTTCTGGTATGGAGGGGGCATTATAAGACACATTCATTAGATTTTGAGGGAAACCATTGCACATGTCAGACACCAGCTATACTTGTGTTGTTACAGTTCCTCCTGTCAAATAACTGACTGCCAGTAGATGGTGTACTGTACCCACATCCGCACTCACAGATGCCCTCACACCTGCCTGCTGCCATTCCTGAGCAAGCTCTGTACTGGTGGTGCCCCGATCCCGCAGCTGAATCAACTTTAGGAGACGGTCCTGGCGCTTGCTGGACTTTCTTGTGCTCCCTGAAGCCTTCTTCACAACAAATGAACCGCTCTCCTTGAAGTTCTTGATGATCTGATAAATGGTTGATTTAGGTGCAATCTTTCTGGCAGCAATATCCTTGCCTGTGAAGCCCTTTTTGTGCAAAGCAATGATGACGGCACGTGTTTCCTTGCAGGTAACCATGGTTGACAGAGGAAGAACAATGATTCCAAGCATCACCCTCCTTTTGAAGCTTCCAGTCTGTTATTCAAACTCAATCAGCATGACAGAGTGATCTCCAGCCTTGTCCTCGTCAAAACTTAACGAGAGAATCACTGACATGATGTCAGCTGGTCCTTTTGTGGCAGGGCTGAAATGCAGTGGAAATGTTTTTGGGGGATTCAGTTCATTTGCATGGCAAATAGGGACTTTGCAATTAATTGCAATTCATCTGATCACTCTTCATAACATTCTGGAGTATATGCAAATTGCCATCATACAAACTTCCGCCGACTTCCGCCGAAGTCGGGTCCTTTCCTTGTTCGGGCGGCGCTAGGCGGTCGGCGTCGCCAGTCTTCTAGCCTTCATCAATCCACTTTTAATTTTCCATTTGTTTTGTCTTGTTTTTCCTCACACCTGGTTTCAATCCCCTCAATCACTTGTTGTGTATTTCACCCTCTGTTCCCTCCCATGTCTTTATGTGGGATTGTTTATTGTTTCATGTATGTGCACGTTAGACTGGTTGCGCTGGGTTATGTCAACCTGTATTGTATTTCGTTTTAGTTGTGCCGTGTGTTTTTGGTTCGCCTAAATAAAAGGCTCCGTTTGCTACCCAATATCTGCTCTCCTGCGCCTGACTCCCGTACAGCCATTTACGCATACCTGACAGAATCCCACACCACCACATGGAGTCAGCAGGAGCAGGTACTTATGGTAGCGGAGTTGAGGAGCGCGTCCAGGAGCACACGGCGTTGATTCACCATCTCTGCGCTGCCATTGACCGCGTCGTCCAGACGATGGACCGCTGAGAGAGACAAGGAGTTCCTCCAGTACCTCCACCAGCACAACAGAGCCTGGCCGCCGGAGCGGGATGGAACGACAGGGCCCTTATCGACCCCTACCATTGCAGCCTGCGCGAGGATGTCCGTCAAAAGTTGGCCTGCAGGGATACCTCACCTTTGACCAGCTGGTGGACATGTCCATTCGGTTGGATAACCTGCTGGTCACTCGCAGACGTCCAGCGAGGGCTTTGTCGATTCCCTCTCCCAGCACCACCGCTCCGGTGCCTATGGAGCTGGGAGGGGCTGCACTCAGGGAGGCCGGAGAAGGGGCTTCACGTGTACCATCTGTGGCCGCAGAGGTCACACTGCTGGTCGGTGCCGTGTTGGTTCCTCTGGGTGTCGAGGCAGCAGGCAGAGTACTCTGGCGTCACCCATGGTGAGCATGCACCACTCTCATCCAGAGCCCTCTGTTGTACACCTGTTTTTGCATGTTTATTTTCCTGAGTTTTCCCCGCATTCCCAGCATAAGGTGCTCGTCGATTCAGCCGTGGCTGATTCAGCCGTCACGCTCTGGATAGTCGACCATTAGGGTCCGGGTTAATTAGGGAAGCTACCATCCCCATGGGCATGGTGACGCAGGGGGGTCACGAGGAGAGAATCAGTCTCTTCCTCATTGACTCTCCTGCGTTTCACGTGGTACTAGGCCTTCCCTGGTTAGCTCGTCATGATCCCACTATTTCATGGCAACAGATGGCTCTCACGGGGTGGTTCCCGAGAGTGCTCAGGGAGGTGTTTAAAGGTTTCCGTTGATGCTACTACAGTGGAAAGTCCAGACCAGGTCTCCACCGTGCGTATTCCACCCGAATATGCGGATTTGGCTCTCGCCTTCTCCAAAAAGAAGGCGACTCAATTACCACCCCATTGACGAGGGGATTGTGCGATAAATCTCCTGGTAGATGCTGCACTTCCCGGGAGTCATGTGTATCCCCTGTCACAGGCGGAGACGGAGGCTATGGAAACATATGTCTCCGAATCCCTACGTCAGGGGTACATTCGGTCCTCCACCTTACCCGCCTCCTTGAATTTCTTTTTTGTGAAGAAGGAGGGAGGTCTGCGCTCGTGTATTGATTATCCCCATCCGGATCCCTCTTTGGCGTTCATAGTGGAGGTGGACGCGTCCGAGGCAGGGATAGGAGCCATGCTCTCTCAGCGCTCGGGCACGCCACCGAAGCTCCGCCCCTGTGCCTTCTTTTCGAAGAAGCTCAGTCCGGCGGAGCGAAACTGTGATGTGGGGGAGCTGTTGGCTGTTGTCAAGGCTCTGAAGGCGTGGAGACATTGGCTTGAGGGGGCTAAACACCTTTTTCTCATCTGGACTGACCACCGCAATCTGGAGTACATCCGGGCAGCGAGGAGACTGAACCCTCGCCAGGAGAGGTGGTTCATGTTTTTTACCCGTTTGTCTTTTCCCTTTCCTAAAGTCCAGGTTCCCAGAACGTTAAGGCAGACGCACTGTCCCGACTGTATGACACAGAGGAGCGGTTCATGGATCCCACTCCAATACTCACGGCCTCCTGCCTGGTGGCGCCCGTAGTGTGGGAGCTGGACGGGGACATTGAGCAGGCGTTATGTGCAGAGCCCACTCCCCTCCAGTGTCCCGCTGGGCGTCTGTATGTTCCGTCTGTTGTCCGTGACCGGTTGATCTATTGATGACCGGTTGATGACCGGTTGATCCATCCTGGGATCGGTCGAAGTACTGGTGGCCTACTTTAGCCAAGGACGTGAGGGCTTATGTTTTCTCCTGCTCGGAGTGTGCACAGTGTAAGGCTCCTAGGCAAATGCCCAGAGAGAAGTTACACCCCTTACCCGTTCCACAGCGGGCTTGGTCGTACCTGTCGGTGGATTTTCTCACCGATCTACCCCCTCACAGGGAAACACTACAATCTTGGTCGTTGTGGATCGGTTCTCTAAGTCCTGCCGTCTCCTCCCTCTGCCCGGTCTCCCTACGGCCCTACAGACTGCGGAGGCCTTGTTTACGCACGTCTTCTGGCACTACGGGGTGCCTGAGGATATAGTGTCTGATCAAGGGTTCACTTCGAGGGATTGGAAGGCGTTCATGGAACTCCTGGGGGTCTCGATCAGCCTTACCTTGGGGTTTCATCCCAGAGTAATGGGCAGGTGGAGAGAGTGAACCAGGATGTGGGCAGGTTTCTGCAGTCCTATTGCCAGGATCGGCCGGGGGAGTGGGCAGCGTTCGTGCCCTGGGCCGAGATGACTCAGAACTCGCTCCGCCACTCCTCCACTAACCTCTCCCCCTTCCAGTGCATACTGGGATACCAGCCGGATCTGGTGCCTTGGCATCAGAGTCAGACCGAGGCTACTGCGGTGGACGACTGGTTCAGGCGTGCGGAGGAGACATGGGACGCCGCCCATGTTCAACTCCAGCGGGCCGTGCTGCGCCAGAAAACCAGCGCAGACCGTCACCGCGAACACCGGGGACCGGGTCTGGCTCTTTACCCGAAACCTGCCCCTCCGCCTGCCCTGCCGGAAGCTGGGACCGCAGTTTGTGGGGCCTTTTAAAGTTCTGAGGAGAGTGAACGAGGTTTGTTGTAGGTTACAGCTTCCCCCCGATTACCATATTAACCCCTCGTTCCATGTGTCTCTCCTCAGGCCGGTGGTGGTTGGCACGCTCCAGGAGTCTGATGTGCGGGAAGTTCCTCTGACCCCTCTGGACATCGAGGGGGCCCCGGCGTACTCCATTTGCTCTATACTAGATTCGAGGCGTCGGGTGAGGGGCCTTCAGTACCTCGTGGAGTGGGAGCGGTACGGTCCGGAGGAGAGGTGCTGGGTTCCGGTGGAGGACGTGTTGGACCCTTCAATGCTGCGGGATTTCCACCGTCTCCGTCTGGATCGCCCTGTGCCTCACCCTTCGGGTTGTACCCGAGGCCAGCGTTGGCGCGCTGCTGGAGCCGCGCGTCAAGGGGTGTACTGTCAAGACTTCCGCCGAAGTCGGGTCCTCTTCTTGTTTGGGCGGCGCTCAGCACTCGGCGTCGCCGGTCTTCTAGCCACCATCGATCCACTTTTAACTTTCCATTTGTTTTGTCTTGTTTTCCTCACACCTGGTTTCAATCCCCTCAATCACTTGTTGTGTAT
The DNA here is from genome assembly GCF_029448725.1 of Salvelinus fontinalis. NCBI lineage: Eukaryota > Metazoa > Chordata > Actinopteri > Salmoniformes > Salmonidae > Salvelinus > Salvelinus fontinalis. The sequence continues at coordinate 16,623,552 of NC_074689.1, forward strand.
TTAACCATCTGTTCCCCCCATGTCTTTGTGTGGGATTGTTTATTGTTTCATGTATGTTAGACTGGTTGTGCTGGGTTATGTCAACCCATATTGTATTTCGTGTTCGTTGTGCCGTGTGTTTTTGGTTTGCCTAAATAAAAGGCTCCGTTTGCTACCCAATATCTACCCAATATCCCGTATAGCCATTTACGCATACCTGACAAACTGAGGAAGCAGACTTTGTGAAAATTAATATTTTTCATTCTCAAATTTTGGGCAGTTCAGGCGCCGTTGGGCAGACGCGCAGTTCAGGCGCCGCTGGGCAGACGGCAGACTCTGGCCGGCTGAGGCGCACTGTAGGCCTGGTGCGTGGTGCCGGAACTGGAGGTACCGGGCTAAGGACACGCACCTTCAGGCTAGTGCGGGGAGCAGCAACAGGACGCACAGGACTCTGGAGGCGCACAGGAGGCTTAGTGCGTGGTGTAGGCACTGGTGGTAATGGGCAGGAGACACGCACCATAGGGCTAGTGCGTGGAGGAGGAACAGGGCTCTGGAGACGCACAGGAGGCTTGGTGCGTGGTGCCGGCACTGGTGGTACTGGGCTGGGGCGGGGATGTGGCGCCGGATATACCGGACCATGCAGGCGTACTGGCTCCCTTGAGCACTGAGCCTGCCCAACCTTACCTGGTTGTATGCTCCCCGTCGCCCGACCAGTGCGGGGAGGTGGAATAACCCGCACTGGGCTGTGTATGCGAACCGGGGACACCATGCGTAAGGCTGGTGCCATGTATGCCGGCCCGAGGAGACGCACTGGTGGCCAGATGCGTTGGGCCGGCTTCATGACATCCGGCTCAATACTCAATTTAGCCCTGCCAGTGCGGGGAGGTGGAATAACCCGCACCGGGCTATGCACACGTGCAGGAGACACCATGCGCTCTACCGCATAACACGGTGTCTGCCCGTACTCTCGCTCTCCACGGTAAGCTCGGGGAGTTGGCGCAGGTCTCCTACCTGACTTCACCACACTCCCTTGTAGCCACCCCCCAAGAAATGTTTGGGCTTGACTCACAGGTTTCCAGCCTCGCTTCCGTGCTGCCTCCTCATACCACCGCCTCTCGGCTTTAGCTGCCTCCAGCTCTTCACGAGGGCGGCGATATTCTCCTGGCTGTGCCCATGGACCTTTTCCGTCCAATATTTCCTCCCATGTCCATGAATCCTGCGATCGCTGTTGCTTACTCCCACGCCGCTTGGTCCTTTGTTGGTGGGTGATTCTGTAACGGCTGTCTAATGCCTCCTCCTCGGATGAGGAGGAGGAGTAAGGGTCGGACCAAAACGCAGCGTTGTATGCAGACATAATGGAATATTTATTTAAACAAGACGAAACACGAAAACTCTTACACAAACTACAAAACAACAAACGACGTAGACAGACCTGAACTTGTGGTGCAGTCCCGTGTGGTGCAACAGACATAGACACAGGAACAATCACCCACAAACAGTGAGAACAGCCTACCTTAATATGGTTCTCAATCAGAGGAAACGTCAAACACCTGCCTCTAATTGAGAACCATATCAGGCAACACATTTAACCCAACATAGAAACACATAACATAGACTACCCACCCAGCTCACGTCCTGACCAACTAAACAAAGTAAAACAAAGGCACATAAGGTCAGGAACGTGACATGGACTGTCATTTCTCTTTGCTTATTTGAGCTGTTCTTACCATAATATGGACTTGGTCTTTTACCAAATAGGTCTATCTTCTGTATACCAACTTTACCTTGTCACAACACAACTGATTGTCTCAAATGCATTAAGAAGGAAAGAAATTCCACAAATTCACTTTTAATAAGGCACACCTGTTAATTGAAATGCATTCCAGGTGACTACCTTATGAAGCTGGTTGAAAGAATGCCAAGATTGTGCAAAGCTGTCATCAAGGCAAAGGGTAGCTACTTTGAAGAATCTCAAATATATAATATGTTTTGATTTGTTTAACACTTCTGGTTACTACATGATTCCATATGTGTTATTTCATAGTTTTGATGTCTTCTATTATTCTACAATATAGTAAAAATAAAGAAAAACTGTAGAATGAGTAGCTGTGTCCAAACTGTTTACTGGTACTGTATATATGTTTTTTCAGGCTAATTTCCTTGTGTCTGATCTCTGATGAATGCATTGACTGTGAGTACATGTCCAACAGCTGCTGTGCCAAAAATATATGGCAGAAGTGACTTATTTAAAACTAGTTATTCGTCATAATGTAACTCCCATTGTTGTGTTTAGAAGGTGTTTATTTTCTTATGCTTTATTGCATCATAGGTAAAGGCTCCAGTTCACTGGGTCCATATCAGTGGACATGTGTAGTTCTTGGCCTGGAAGTCCAGCAGTGCTCAAAGCGGGGTCACCCATCGGACAAGAAGGTCCAGTCTGTTTCCAAGTCAGCCACAAGGAGGCAGAAACGTCATTACATAATGGGAATGCAATGAGGGAGAAATTCAGAATGATCAATAATAGAATGTCCTTGGTTGACTTTCATTTGTCTTATCCTCTGATCTTGACATTGACTTATATGCTTTGGGTATGTCTTAGTCTCGTTGTCACTCTTGTCAGTAGAGCTGCACACTGAAGGCTTTGTGTCTTCATGTGTATGCATCTCCTGGTGCATTAAATTACACTTTGAAATGTTTGTTTGGTAACACTTCATAGGCTGTGTTTAGACAGGCAACGCCATTCTGATCTGTTTTCAGTAATTGCTCTTAGTAGAACAAAAAAATGTAGGAAAAATATCCGAATTGGGTTGCCTCAGTAAACGCAACCATATTAAGGTCCCCTAAAGCGTCAATCAGCAGTAGAAACAATATCAAAGTGATCTCATCGACCCTGTTTCGGTAAAAAGCTGAGGGATGTGGCTGGAGAAATGTAACCACTCTCAAATTCATAGATAGAGCTATGGATACAAGGACTAACCATCCATGATACAGTATCAAAATTATAGTTTTAACCATGTTTTTTAGGCTGTAGAGTGCTTGTTAACCTTTACTTTGTTTACAAACATTGGAGTAAAACTATTATATTTTAGGTTCTAATGGGGTATGACTGTTGAACTAAGCTCATTAGGCATTTATAAGTTATATTCTTCAAGAATCATTGGGTACATCTTATTAATTAATTTATAAGTCCAAAAATGGGATGTAGCAACAGCTGATTGCCCCTTTAATAAACCAGTTCACTGACCATTTATTAATCACTATTCCTACATTTGTAAATGTTAATAAGCATTCTAACAATATTTACAATTATTTATTAATGATTTATAAGAAAATTCATAGTATGTTCACAATTTGTACTTTTTAATTTTAATTTTTTAAATTTTATTTCACCTTTATTTAACCAGGTAGGCTAGTTGAGAACAAGTTCTAATTAGCAACTGCGACCTGGCCAAGATTAAGCAAAACAGTTCGACCAATGGTGGCGAAGTAATTACAATATAGCAATTAAACAAGCAATTAAATTATTAATAATGTACTACTCATGTGTTTATAAACCAGTAATAAATTAATTATTGCCAACGCATACGATTATTTATAAGGCATTTATTAATGGTTGATCAATATTTTGACTCATCATGGATATACATATCCTTATAAACCATTTACTAATTATTGATGAAGTATTTTGCAGCCCCCAATCTTAAGTGTGCACTATATATACTTTATAAACATGTATAAATTACTTATTAATCCCCAAAAGTACACAGTACCTGATGCTCCACCAATGGCTTGAAATAAGTAGGGTGAATTCTTATGAGAGGCATAGTATATGTATACGATATACAATTCTGACATGACTACAGACAGACGTCCCGTCAGAATCCTTAGTCTCTGGCCATGTTACAGGGTTAGCTACCTTCATCTACGTAACTAAACATTACACGTCTAAAATTGCCAGGACACGATAGGCATGGATTCCATGAAAATGTGATGCCTAGTGCTGGGGAGAGTTGCTGCCGGAAGAGTTGTGGAATCAAATGAGCTGCTTTAGCATTAGCTAGCATAGCATACTGACAAAAAAGGCATTTTAATTAAAAACTAGCAGTGTTTCAATACCTTTCATCCCTGGATTGAGGTACATTTTAAAGCCATATCCCTGACGGCGATGAAAACATATTGGCATAGGACCTACCTTAACAATTTTTTCTTTTTTTCTTAGTGATAATTAAATTGATTTATTTGACTGTTAAAAGGGCACAGCATTGGTTGCTATTTGTATTCGTTGAAGCCGCCTATATGCTCTTGGTTTAAGTGCAAATTGCCCGAAGTTGAGGATCACTTGTTATTTTCAGGCCTTTGTTAATGGCTGCAGTTATGAAATATGTAACTGAAATTGTTCAAGCAAGAAGTTCATGCAATACAATTGATACATTTTTGCCATTGGTGGAGTGTCAGGTACTGTGCACTAATGTTGCCAGCTTTTGAGAAGTAACAAGTAATTTATGAATATTTATAATGAGTAAATGGTCAATAAGGATCTATATTATTCATCATCTGAGGTATTAGTAAGGGCATGTTCTCACATTTACAAATGCACTCATTAACAATGATATAATATGTAAATAAATGGTGAGTCAAACCATTTATTAACCATTAAATGCCTTATAATCTAAAGAGTTGACAATAACTCCTTCATAACTGGTTAATAAGTACATTAATATTAGCCTACATTATTAACAATTGTGAACATACTATGATCAAACACCTTATTAATTATATTATAAATAATTAATCAATTAAATAATGAATGCCTAAATGATTATTAAGAGATTGCTTATTGACATTACAAATGTAGAAACAATGATTAATAAATAGTAAGTCAACTCTTTACGAACTGTTTAGAAATGGTTTATTAGAAGGACCAATGCAGCCATTTTATATCAATATCAAATCATTTCTGGTTAACAATGAAGTACTTTACGGTAAAAGTTATTCAATAAAATTTACAAAACTCCCTTTTTAGCCAATCATTTTGCCAGTACCTTCTGGGAGTGGTCTAAATGGGAGATACACTATACAATTGCTGTTATTGGCAGATACATTCGGAAACTATTCAGACCCTTTGACTTTTTCCAAAAATGCTTTTCTTTAATCAACTCAAAATACTCCATAATGACTAAGCGAAAACAGTTTTTTAGAAAATGTTGCACATTTATTAAAAATAAAAACAGAAATACCTTATTTACGTAAGTATTCAGACCCTTTGCTAAGAGACTCGAAATTGAGCTCAGGTGCATCCTGTTTCCATTGATAATCCTTGAGATGTATCTACAACTTGATTGGAGTCCACCTGTGGTAAAATCAGTTGAGTGGACATGATTTGGAAAGGCACACACTTGTCTATTAAGGTCCCATAGTGGACAGTGCATGCCAGAGCAAAATTAAGCCATGAGGAAGAAGAAATTGTCCGTAGAGCTACGAGACAAGATTGTGTCTAGGCACAGTTCTGCGGAGGGTACCAAAAAATGTCTACAGCATTGAAAGTCCTCAAGAACATAGTCGCCTCCATCGTTCTTAAATGGAAGAAGTTTGGAACCACCAAGAGTCTTCCTAGAGCTGGCCGCCTGGCAAAACTGATCAATCGGGGGAGAAGGGCATTGGTCAGGGAGGTGACCAAGAACCCAACCGTCACTCTGATAGAGCTCCAGAGGTCCTCTGTGGAGATGGGAGAACCTTCCAGAAGAACAACCATCTCTGCAGCACTCCACTAATCAGGCCTTTATGAGTGGCCAGACAGAAGCCATTCCTCAGTAAAAGGCACATGACAGCCCACTTGGAGTTTGCCAAAATGCACCTAAAGACTCTCAGACCATGAGAAACAAGATTCTCTGGTCTGATGAAACCAAGATTTAACTCTTTGGCCTGAATGCCAAACATCACATCTGGAGGAAACCTGGCACCATCCTGGGAGACTAGTCAGGATCGAGGGAAAGATGAACGGAGCAAACTACAGAGAGATCCTTGATGAAAACCTCCTCCAGAGCACTCAGGATCTCAGACTGGGGTGAAGGTTCACCTTCCAACAGGACAACGACCCTAAGCACACAGCCAAGGCAAAGTAGGAATGACTTCGGGCCTGTACTTTAACCAGGATCGAACATCTCTGGAGAGACCTGAAAATAGCTGTGTAGCGATGTTCCCCATCCAACCTGACAGAGCTTGAGAGGATCTGCAGAGAAGAATGGGAGAAACTCCCCAAATACAGGTGTGCCAAGCATGTTGCGTCATGCCCAAGGTGAATCGAGCCTGTAATCACTGCCAAAGGTGCTTCAACAAAGTACTGAGTAAAAGGGTCTGAATACTTATGTAAATGTGATATTTAAGTTAATTTGTAATTTGCAAACATTTCTGGAAACCTGTTTTTGCTTTGTCGTTGGGGGGTATTGTGTGTAGAAAACAAACAAACATGTAATCCATTTTAGAATAAGGCTGTAACGTAACAAAATGTGGGAAATGTCAAGTGGTCTGAATAGTTTCCGAATGCACTGTATATACACAAAGGCATGTGGACACCCCTTCGAATGACTGGATTTGGCTCCTTCAGGCACACCCATTGCTGACAAGTGTATAAAATCAAGCACACAGCCATGCAATCTCCATAGACAAACATTGGCAGTAGAATGGCCTTACTGAAGAGCTCAGTGACTTTCAACGTGGCACCATCATAGGATGCCACCTTTCCAACAAGTCAGTTTGTCAAATTTCTGCCCTGCTAGAGCTGTCCAGGTCAACTGTAAGTGCTGTTATTGTGAAGTGGAAATGTCTGGGAGCAACAATGGCTCAGTGGGAAAGTGGTAGGCTCACAGAAAGGGACCGCAGAGTGCTGAAGCGCATAGCGAGTAAAAATCGCCTGTCCTCTGTTGCAACCGAGTTCCAAAGTGCCACTGGAAGCAACGTCAGCAGAAGAACTGTTTGTTGGGCACTTCATGAAAGGGGGTCCATGGCTGAGCAGCCGCAAACAAGCCTAAGATCACCATGCGCAATGCAAAGTGTCGGCTGGAGTGGTGTAAAGTTCAGTGCCATTTGACTCTGGAGCAGTGGAAACGTTCTCTGGAGTGATGAATCACGCTTCACCATCTGGCAGTCTGACCTGCCCGAATGCATAGTGCCAACTGTAAAGTTTGGTTGAGGAGGAATAATAATCTGTGGCTGTTGTTCATGGTTCAGTCTAGGCCCCTTAGTTCCAGTGAAGAGAAATCCTAATGCTACAACATACAATGACATTCTAGATGATTCTGCGCTTCCAAATTTGTGGCAACAGTTCGGGGAAGGCTCTTTCCTGTTTCATCCTGACAATGCCCCCGTGCACAAAGCAAGGTCCATACGGAAATAATTTGTCGAGATTTGTGTGGAAGAACTTGGCTGATCTGCACAGAGCCCTGACCTTAACCCCATCGTACACCTTTGGGATGAATTGGAACACCGACTGCGAGACAGGCCTAATCGCCCAACATCAGTGGCCAACCTCACTAATGTTCTTGTGGCTGAATGGAAGCAAGTCCCCGCAACAACTTTTAGTGGAAAGCCTTCCCAGAAGAGTGGTCACCAGGCAAGCCGAAACTCCCGCCAATTCTAACAGGCCCCTTAGAAGGTCCTGTGTAGATTGTATTTTCAACCAGCAACTATCAGGAAATAAACCTGATCACATTTTTGACTGCACTGGACCATTAAAGATAACATTCGTTTTTAGACATTCTTTAGTGTAAATGTTTTGCTCTCCTTTGGGAAAACATATGTTTTGTGTTGACATTAAATTTGGAATTTACAAGCTCTCTGTGAACAAACTGTTTGTCTTTACTTAGAAGTCAGGTCTGTGATCTTTGTGTTGAATTCCAGACGTCCCAGACGTTTCTTCTGAATGAATTTAATAAGGAGCTACCTCTTTTTTCAGCCTTGCACACAACACACTGCTATTGCTTAATAATCACATGGCATAGGCTATATTACATGTACACCTAAATTTAGCCCTACAATGTTTTATATGCATTTGTATAATCTGCTATGTCACATGTCACATATGTGTTATTTGATTCAAGGAGTATGAGCATTACAAAGTGTACAGTAGGATTGTAGTTTGTGCTCTCATTGTCATCATACAGATAGCAGCACTGCAGTTATTTGAAATAAGTTGACAGACGTGCCGGAGAACCTGTTTGAATTTAAATTGGTTGATTATGTTTGCAAGTATGGACCCTACGTGTTTGTTCCATGTGATTGATTCCAACACCAAACTTAAAACAATAACTCTGTGTCTCTGGAGCAGTCATCATATCAGGTGTCTTAACTGTCCAATCAACTGCATGGCAGCATCTGACATCCCAGCCACGGAGTTGAACCTGTTACTGAGTAGAGTGGAGGTACCATAGTCTGGTCCCAGATCTGTTTTTGTTGTTTTGCTAACTTCTATGGTTGTTGTCATAGGAATTGGCAAGGCAGCACAGACAGATCTGGGACCAGGCTAGATACGCCAGATACCTGCCAGTGGCCTTGGGAGTTGGAATACTCTCACTCACTACAGTGACAATGACCTGGCAGAGTTTGCACAACCCTGTGGCATGCCATGTACTCAAATCAAATCCAATTTTATTTGTCACATACACATGGTTAGCAGATGTTAATGCAAGTGTAGCGAAATGCTTGTGTTTTTAGTTCTGACAATGCAGTAGTAACCAACGAGTAATCTAACCTAACAATTCCACAACTACTACCTTATACACAGGTGTGAAGGGATAAAGAATATGTACATAAAGATATATGAATAAATGATGGTACAGAACGGCATAGGCAAGATGCAGTAGATGGTATCGAGTACAGTATATACATATGAGATGAGTAATGTAGGGTGTGTAAACATAAAAGTGGCATAGTTTAAAGTGGCTAGTGATACATGTATTACATAAAGATGTTAAGATGCAGTAGATGGTATAGAGTACAGTATATACATATGAGATGAGTAATGTAGGGCATGTAAACATATTAAGTGGCATTGTTTAAAGTGGCTAGTGATACATTTTTTACGTCAATTCCTATTATTAAAGTGGCTGGAGTTGAGTCAGTATGTTGGCAGCAGCCACTCAATGTTAGTGGTGGCTGTTTAACAGTCTGATGGCCTTGAGATAGAAGCTGATTTTCAGTCTCTCGGTCCCTGCTTTGATGCACCTGTACCGACCTCGCCTTCTGGATGATAGCGGGGTGAACAGGCAGTGGCTCGGGTGGTTGTTGTCCTTGATAATCTTTATGGCCTTCCTGTGACATCGTGTGGTGTAGGTGTCCTGGAGGGCAGGTAGTTTGCCCCCGGTGATGCGTTCTGCAGACCTCACTACCCTCTGGAGAGCCTTACGGTGGTGGGCGGAGCAGTTGCCGTACCAGGCGGTGATACAGCCCGACAGGATGCTCTCGATTGTGCATCTGTAAAAGTTTGTGGGTGCTTTTGGTGACAAGCCGAATTTCTTCAGCCTCCTGAGTTTGAAGAGGCAGTGCTGCGCCTTCTTCACAACGCTGTCTGTGTGGGTGGACCAATTCAGTTTGTCCGTGATGTGTACGCCGAGGAACTTAAATTTACTACCCTCTCCACTACTGTCCTGTCGATGGGATAGGGGGGTGCTCCCTCTGCTGTTTCCTGAAGTCCACGATTATCTCCTTTGTTTTGTTGACGTTGAGTGCGAGGTTATTTTCCTGACACCACATTCCGAGGGCCCTCACCTCCTCCCTGTAGGCCGTCTCGTCGTTGTTGGTAATCAAACCTACCACTGTAGTGTCGTCCGCAAACTTGATGATTGAGTTGGAGGCGTGCATGGCCACGCAGTCGTGGGTGAACAGAGAGTACAGGAGAGGGCTCAGAACGTACCCTTGTGGGGCCCCAGTGTTGAGGATCAGCAGGGTGGAGATGTTGTTATCTACTCTCACCACCTGGGGGCGGCCCGTCAGGAAGTCCAGTACCCAGTTGCACAGGGCGGGGTCGAGACCCAGGGTCTCGAGCTTGATGACGAGTTTGGAGGGTACTATGGTGTTACATGCTGAGTTTGGAGGGTACTATGGTGTCAAATGCTATAGTCGATGAACAGCATTCTCACGTAGGTATTCCTCTTGTCCAGATGGGTTAGGGCAGTGTGCAGTGTGGTTGCGATTGCGTCGTCTGTGGACCTATTGGGGCGGTAAGCAAATTGGAGTGGGTCTAGGGTGTCAGGTAGGGTGGAGGTGATATGGTCCTTGACTAGTCTCTCAAAGCACTTCATGATGACGGAAGTGAGTGCTACGGGCGGTAGTCGTTTAGCTCAGTTACCTTAGCTTTCATGGGGACAGGAACAATGGTGGCCCTCTTGAACCATGTGGGAACAGCAGACTGGGATAAGGATTGATTGAATATGTCCGTAAACACACCAGCCAGCTGGTCTGCGCATGCTCTGAGGACGCAGCTGGGAATGCCGTCTGGTTCTGCAGCCTTGCGAGGGTTAACACGTTTAAATGTTTTACTCACCTCAGCTGCAGTGAAGGAGAGTCCGCAGGTTTTGGTAGCGGGCCGTGTCAGTGGCACTGTATTGTCCTCAAAGCGAGCAAAGAAGTTATTTAGTCTGTCTGGGAGCAAGACATCCTGGTCAGCGACGGGGCTGGTTTTCTTTTTGTAATCCGTGATTGACTGTCGACCCTGCCACATTGGGAATGTTTTAATAGTTGCCGTGGGTACGACATCGCCAATGCACTTTCTAATGATCTCGCTCACCGAATCAGCGTATTCGTCAATGTTGTTGTTGGACGCAATGCGAAACATATCCCAATCCACGTGATCGAAGCAGTCTTGAAGCGTGGAATCAGATTGGTCGGACCAGCGTTGAACAGACCTGAGCGCTGGAGCTTCCTGTTTTAGTTCATGGGACTGACTGACTAACTAACTGTAATATGAGAAATGCATGACTCGATAACACAATTAGGTAATTAGAATAGTTAAATCATAAAATCATTTCATCATATCAACAATTAAAGTCATAAATGTTTGATTGTGATTTATATACTGGGAGGTTTATAATCTGATTGATTATTTAATATGTTGAGCACAGTATAATCTTCTAGAACAGGCCTATACTTGAATAATGCCATGCCCATGACAGTATGAGTGATCTAGTGCAATGGTAAGTATCCGTCATGACGTTACCTCCAAAAAAATGTGTCCATGTCACAATTCCGAAAAAAATATATACAAAAATGATTTGATGAAACATTTAATTTGGCCTTACTGCTATTAGTCCATAGAAACGCATTGAATAACAGATTAGTACATGAAAAAACAAATAATCAAAAAATAAATAAAAAGGTAGTTAGTTTAAAGTGTCTGTCCTATGTCTGAGAGATATACGAAAGATCAGGAATGTTAATTTTTTTAAAACTAATATTTAACCCTTTTTTTGGCACTAAACTACTTCTATATATACTGGACTTCCATTCATTTTTTAAACTGGTACCGGGCTACCTTCAGACGAGTCTTGGGGTCATCCTAGAGCAAAAAAACGGACATGTTCGTGAGTCTCATCCGTTCGGACTCGACAGACGTTTTCATGGGAAGACGGATTTTGTAGCTCGCCCACCTTCCACCGCAAATGTGGAAGCCCCTCATCGGCAGATGCGGTGGATTGAGACGAAGCCCATGCAAAAAAACATATCTCTAGCAGACAGATTTAGATTGGGATTTTTGTATTATGCTAATTAGATTTCCACGGGGGCTCAGACATTGACTCTAGAGGGTTAAAGGTGGCTTAGCAGTTCAGACGTATTTTTCTGTTCCGTATTGTCGTGTCCTGTATATATATATATTTACACCTTTCTTCGCATATCTTTTATTTATTTTATTATCCAAGAACTCAACTACAAAGCTTTCCTGCAAAAGCTTTCCTGCAACCCGCTTCACCAATTACAAAAAGTATTATTTTCCTCATTCTGAAAATCCATCGTGGAAGCTAACCAGGGGCTAATTCAGAAGCTAGCCTGAAAGCTAACCAGAAGCTACTCCGATAGCTAGCCAGAAGCTAATCTGTAGCTGCCCCGAAATTAGCCGGTTTGCTGGCTAGCGTTGGTGTTTCAGCTGCCCACGTTAAGTGGTCATCAGCTATTGCTTTAGCTCGATAATCTACCGGCACTTTTGTGCAACGCGACTCGGACCGGAGCATTCCGGGACTCTTTTTCTCTCAGTTTCCCCGGATTCCAGCCGCAGGCTCTGGACACTTGCACCTTGATTTCGCAGCTAGCTAGCTGCAAACCGTGTGACTATTGGCTTACGTCGACCCCGGAGCAAACTCAAATCATTCTGGAGCTAGCCAGCTGAGGAGTTCCATCACCATCCGGACCCGTTTCTTTTGTTGCTGCTGCAGATACGGAACCCCACCGGGCCTTCACGACTGACTGCCGCGACTGACTGCCGACGTTATCTGCCCGAGGGATTTATCAAACTGGCACCTCCGTCCCGACGTTACCTGAACGCTCATCTGAGGCCCGCTAATCGTTAGCTGTCTTATCGGCTGCTATTTGAACAAGTATATCGGACAACTATTATTATTATTATTATTTATTTATTTTATTTTTTTCCTTGGGTCACTATATCTATTTTGCCAATTTGGATTGATCCCCTCTACCACACGGAACCCCACTACACGGAACCCCACTAACCTACCGACGGAAACGCACGAGGTATCTACAAACAGACCTCCATCCTATGCTGCTACCGATAGCCATATACCCGGCCAGCTGTCTGGATCGCCACGACCCCAACCAACCTCTACTCACTGGACCCTTATTGATCACTCGATTAGCATGCCTCTCCTTAATGTAAATATGCCTTGTCCATTGCTGTTCTGGTTAGTGTTTATTGGCTTATTTCACTGTAGAGATTCTAGCCCTGCTCTCTATACCATATCCAACCTCTCAGTTCCACCACCCACATATGCGATGACATCACCTGGTTTCAATGATGTTTCTAGAGACAATATCTCTCTCATCATCACTCAATACCTAGGTTTACCTCCACTGTATTCACATCCTACCATACCTTTGTCTGTACATTATTCCTTTAAACTATTTTATCGCCCCCAGAAACCTCCTTTTACTCTCTGCTCTAGTAGCTCTAGGCGACCAATTCTCATAGCTTTTAGCCGTACCCTTATCCTACTCCTACTCTGTTCCTCTGGTGATGTAGAGGTGAATCCAGGCCCTGCAGTACCTGGCTCCACTCCTATTCCCCAGGCGCTCTCTTTTGATGACTTCTGTAACCGTAATAGCCTTGGCTTCATGCATGTTAACATTAGAAGCCTCCTCCCTAAGTTTGTTTTGTTCACTGCTTTAGCACACTCTGCCAACCCGGATGTTTTAGCCGTGTCTGAATACTGGCTTAGAAAGACCACCAAAAATTCAGACATTTTTATCCCCAATTACAAGATCTTCAGACAAGATAGAACGGCCAAAGGGGGCGGTGTTGCAATCTACTGCAAAGACTGCCTGCAGAGTTCTGTTATACTATCCAGGTCTGTTCCCGAACAATTTGAACTTCTACTTTTAAAAATCCACCTCTCTAAAAACAAGTCTCTCACCGTTGCCGCCTGCTATAGACCACCCTCTGCCCCCAGCTGTGCTCTGGACACTATATGTGAACTGATTGCCCCCCATCTATCTTCAGAGCTCGTGCTGCTAGGCGACCTAAATTTGAACATGCTTAACACCCCAGCCATCCTACAATCTAAGCTTGATGCCCTCAATCTCACACAAATTATCAATGAACCTACCAGGTACCACCCCAATTCCGTAAACACGGGTACCCTCATAGATATCATCCTAACAAACTTGCCCTCCAAATACACCTCTGCTGTTTTCAACCAAGATCTCAGCGATCACTGCCTCATTGCCTGCATCCGTAATGGGTCAGCGGTCAAACGACCTCCACTCATCACTGTCAAACGCTCCCTGAAACACTTCAGCGAGCAGGCCTTTCTAATCGACCTGGCCGGGGTATCCTGGAAGGATATTGATCTCATCCCGTCAGTAGAGGATGCCTGGTCATTTTTAAAAAATGCCTTCCTCACCATCTTGAATAAGCATGCCCCATTCAAGAAATTTAGAACCAGGAACAGATATAGCCCATGGTTCTCTCCTGACCTGACTGCCCTTAACCAACAGAAAAACATCCTATGGCGTTCTGCATTAGCATCGAACAGCCCCCGTGATATGCAACTTTTCAGGGAAGCCAGAAACCAATATACACAGGCAGTTAGAACAGCCAAGGCTAGCTTTTTCAAGCAGAAATTTGCTTCCTGCAACACAAATTCAAAAAAGTTCTGGGACACCGTAAAGTCCATGGAGAATAAGAACACCTCCTCCCAGCTTCCAACCGCTCTGAAGATAGGAAACACTATCACCACCGACAAATCCACTATAATTGAGAATTTCAATAAGCATTTTTCTACGGCTGGCCATGCTTTCCACCTGGCTACCCCTACCCCGGACAACAGCACTGCCCTCCCCTCTGCTACTCGCCCAAGCCTTCCCCATTTCTCTTTCTCCCAAATACAGTCAGCTGATGAGATTTTGCAGATTTTGCAGCTAAATGAGCTGCAAAATCTGGACCCTTACAAATCAGCCGGGCTAGATAATCTGGACCCTTTCTTTCTAAAACTATCTGCTGAAATTGTTGCCACCCCTATTACTAGCCTCTTCAACCTCTCTTTCGTGTCGTCTGAGATCCCCAAAGATTGGAATGCAGCTGCGGTTATCCCCCTCTTCAAAGGGGGGGACACCCTTGACCCTAACTGCTACAGACCTATATCTATCCTACCCTGCCTTTCTAAGGTCTTCGAAAGCCAAGTCAACAAACAGATTACCGACCATTTCGAATCCCACCACACCTCCTCCGCTATGCAATCTGGTTTCAGAGCTGGTCATGGGTGCACCTCAGCCACGCTCAAGGTCATAAACGATATCGTAACCGCCATCGATAGGAAGCAATACTGTGCAGCCGTATTCATTGACCTGGCCAAGGCCTTTGACTCTGTCAATCACCACATCCTCATTGGCAGACTCGACAGCCTTGGTTTCTCTAATGATTGCCTCGCCTGGTTCACCAACTACTTCTCTGATCGAGTTCAGTGTGTCAAATCGGAGGGTCTGTTGTCCGGGCCTCTGGCAGTCTCTATGGGGGTGCCACAGGGTTCAATTCTTGGACCGACTCTCTTCTCTGTTTACATCAATGATGTCGCTCTTGCTGCTGGTGATTCTCTGATCCACCTCTACGCAGACGACACTATTCTGTATACTTCTGGCCCTTCTTTTGACACTGTGTTAACAACCCTCCAGGCGAGCTTCAATGCCATACAACTCTCCTTCCGTGGCCTCCAACTGCTCTTAAATACAAGTAAAACCAAATGCATACTCTTCAACCGATCGCTGCCTGCTCCTGCCCGCCTGTCCAACATCACTACTTTGGACGGCTCTGACTTAGAATATGTGGACAACTACAAATACCTAGGTGTCTGGTTAGATTGTAAACTCTCCTTCCAGACTCACATCAAACATCTCCAATCCAAAGTCAAATCTAGAATTGGCTTCCTATTCCGCAACAAAGCATCCTTTACTCATGCTGCCAAACATACCCTTGTAAAACTGACCATCCTACCAATCCTCGACTTCGGTGATGTCATTTACAAAATAGCCTCCAAAACCCTACTCAATAAATTGGATGCAGTCTATCACAGTGCCATCCTTTTTGTCACCAAAGCCCCATATACTACCCACCACTGCGACCTGTACACTCTCGTTGGCTGGCCCTCGCTTCATACTCGTCGCCAAACCCACTGGTTCCAGGTCATCTACAAGACCCTGCTAGGTAAGGTCCCCCCTTATCTCAGCTCGCTGGTCACCATAGCAGCACCTACCTGTAGCACGCGCTCCAGCAGGTATATCTCTCTAGTCACCCCCAAAACCAATTCTTCCTTTGGACGCCTCTCCTTCCAGTTCTCTGCTGCCAATGACTGGAACGAACTACAAAAATCTCTGAAACTGGAAACACCTATCTCCCTCACTAGCTTTAAGCACCAGCTGTCAGAGCAGCTCATAGATTACTGCACCTGTACATAACCCATCTACAATTTAGCCCAAACAACTACCTCTTTACCTACTGTATTTATTTATTAATTTATTTTGCTCCTTTGCACCCCATTATTTGTCTCTACTTTGCACTTTCTTCCACTGCAAACCAACCATTCCAGTGTTTTTTTAGTTTTTATTTGACTTGCTGTGTTGTACTCACTTCGCCTCCATGGCCTTTTATATTTTTATTTATTTATACATATATTTGTTTGCCTTCACCTCCCTTATCTCACCTCACTTGCTCACATTGTATATAGACTTTTTTTTTTTTTTTTTCACTGTATTATTGACTATATGTTTGTTTTACTCCATGTGTAACTATGTGTTGTTGTATGTGTCGAACTGCTTTGCTTTATCTTGACCAGGTCGCAATTGTAAATGAGAACGTGTTCTCAATTTGCCTACCTGGTTAAATAAAGGTTAAATAAAAAATAAATAAAAAATAAAGGACGTGTCCATGTTACAATACAGGGAGACAAATACACAAAAACGTGTACTAAATATTTGCAAATCATAAAATGAATGGTGAGACAGACCTGTCCCAACGGGAGGGGAGCCTATCCGTCCTGCATTCAGTGACACCAGTCCGACACACCCACCACAGCCAAGCGTGGGATGCTGGGAGGGTGCATTGTTTCCTGGGTGAGTCATAGAGGTAAGGAGGGGTCTCTCCTTCAACTTCACCAGAGATTCGCATATCCATGAAAAGGAGATCACACTGCAGTGACGATGAGAGTAAAGGAGGGGCGTCTGCACAGTGTCTCAGTCAGAGACTCGGAGTATCAACATAGAGATAATAGAGTGTGATCTCATATTATTTCAGACACACAAATCAAAGCACCTTACAGTGCATTCGAAAAGTTTAAAGACTCCTTCATTTTTCTAAATTTTGTTACATGACAGCCGTATTCTAAAGAACAATAAAACATTTTTTTTAAAGTAAAAACTGAAATATCACATTTATATAAGTATTCAGACCCTTTACTCAGTACTTTGTTTGAAGCACCTTTGGCAGCGATTACAGCCTCGAGTCTTCTTGGGTATGTCGCTACAAGCTTGGCACACCTGTATTTGGTGGAGTTTCTCCCATTCTTCTCTGGAAATCCGCTCAAGCTCCTGCATTGTCTTGGCTGTGTGCTTAGGGACGTTGTTATGTTGAAAGGTGAACCTTCGCCCCCAGTCTGAGGTCCTGAGTGCTCTGGAGCAGGTTTTCATCAAGGATCTCTCTGAGCTTTGTTGTGTTCATTCTTCTTTACCTCGATCCTGACTAGTCTCCCAATCGCTGCCACTGAAAAACATCCCAACAGCATGATACTGACACCACCATACTCCACCGTAGGGATGGTGCCAGGTTGCCTACAGACGTGAAGCTTGACATTCAGGCCAAAGAGTTCAATCTTGGTTTCGTCAGCCCACAGAATTTTGTTTCTCATGGTCTGAGAGTCTTTAGGTCCCTTTTGGCTAACTCCAAGAGGGCTGTCATGTGCCTTTTACTGAGGAATGGCTTTAGTCTGGCCACTCTACCATAAAGGCCTGATTTGTGGAGTGCTGCAGAGATAGTTGTCCTTCTCCCATCTCCACAGAGGAACTCTGGAGCTCTGTCAGAGTGACCATTGGTTCTGACCAAGGCCCTTCACCTCTGATTGCTCAGTTTGGCCTGGCGGCCAGCTCTAAGAAGACTCTTGGTTGTTCCAAACTTCTTCCATTTAAGAATGATGGAGGCCACTGTGTTCTTGGGGACCATCAATTATGCATAAATGTTTTGGGAATCTTCCCCAGATCTGTGCCTTGACACAATCCTGTCTCAGAGTTCTACAGACAATTCCTTAAACATCATGGCTCGGTTTTTGCTCTGACATGCACTGTCAACTGTGGGACTTTATATAGACCACATGTCAAATCAATTGAATTTACCACAGGTGGACTCCAATCAAGTTGTAAGAACCCCTCAAGGATGATCAATAGAAACAGGATGCAAGCCTCATAGCAAAGGGTTTGAATTCTTATGTAAATATGGTATTTCTGTTTTCTATAATAAATACATTTGCTAAAAACCTATTTCCCGCTGTCATTATGGGGTATTGTGTGCAGATTGATGAGGGAAAAAATTATTTAATACATTTTAGAATAAGGCTGTAAAGTAACTAAATTTGAAAAAATTAAAGGAGTCTGAATACTTTCCGAATTCACTGTAAGTTAAATTTTGGGCATTGAATCAGATGGCTTATTCATCACAAAATGTCACGCCCTGACCATGGAGAGCCCTCGGGGTTCTCTGTGGTGTAGTGGGTCGGAGCGTGACTAGGGGGGTTTCTAGGTATTGTATTTCTATGTTGGTGTGTGTATGGTTCCCAATTGGAGGCAGCTGATAGTCGTTACCTCTAATTGGGGAACATACTTAGCGTGTCCTTTTTCCCACCTGCGATGTGCGATAATGTTTTGTGTGAGTGCCTATGTGCGCTACGTATTTCACGATCGTTATGTCTTTGTTAGTTTGGAAGTCTCACTATCATTAAAATGTGGAACTCTACTCACGCTGCGCCTTGGTCCAATTATTCATATGACGGTCGTGACAGAATATCCCACCATAGCAGGACCAAGCAGCGTGCCCAGGAGGTAAAGGACAGTTGGACATGGGAAGAGATACTAAGTGGATGCGAGACCCTTCCTTGGCGGGAGTCGCCGAGGAGTAATGGAGGACAGCTACGACGCCGGGGTCTGCGGCCACAAACAGCCCAAGGGCAACCCCAAGATCTTGGGGGGGCACAAGTGGCGGTCGGCCGAGCCGAGGAGAGAGCCAGAGACCGTCTGGGAGTCGATGGAGCAGGTTGAGGAAGGATATCGGAGAGAGATGTTGGCTAGGAGTATGCTGCAGCGTAGGCGTTTTGAGGAGCGTGTCCTCAGTCCTGTGCAGCCTGTGCTGGCTCCACGCACCAGGCCTCCAGTGCGCCTTCCCAGCCCGGTAGTCCTGTACCGGCTCCCCGCACTTGCCCGGAAGAGCGTGTCATCAGTCCGGTGCCACCTGTGCCGGCTCCACGCACCAGGTCTCCAGTGCACCTTCCCAGCCCGGTACGTCCTGTGCCGGCTCCCCGCACTCGCCCTGAAGAGCGTGTCATCAGTCCGGTGAAACCTGTGCCGGCTCCACGCACCAGGCCTCCAGTGCGCCTCCCCAGCCCGGTACGTCCTGTGCCGACTCCCCGCACTCGCCCTGAAGGGTGTGTCATCAGTCCGGTGAGACCTGTGCCGGCTCCACACACCAGGCCTCCAGTGCGCCTTCCCAGCCCGGTACGTCCTGTGTCGGCTCCCCGCACTCACCCTGAAGAGCATGTCATCAGTCCGGTGCAGCCTGTGCCGGCTCCACGCACCAGGCCTCCAGTGCACCTTCCCAGCCCGGTACGTCCTGTGCCGGCTCCCCGCACTCGCCCTGAAGAGCATGTCATCAGTCCGGTGCAGCCTGTGCCGGCTCCACGCACCAGGCCTCCAGTGCACCTTCCCAGCCCGGTACGTCCTGTGCCGGCTCCCCGCACTCACCCTGAAGAGTGTGTCACCAGCCCGGTGCGTCCTGTGCCGGCTCCCCGCACTCATCCACCAGTGCGTGTGTACAGTCCGGAGTCTCCAGCGATGGTCTACAGCCCGGAACCTCCAGCGACGGTTTACAGTCCAGAGCTTCCAGCGATGTTTCACAGTTCAGAGCCTCCAGTGACGGTCCACGTCCGCTCCATGGCCGGAGTCTTCCTCTGCGCCGGTGCCCAGTCCAGGCGTCCAGTCCTGCTCCATGGCCGGAGCCTTCCTCTGCTCCATGGCCGAATCTGCGGTCTGAGCGGGTGCTGCATCGCGCACTGGAGCCGCCACCGGGGGGGGGGTACTGTCACGCCCTGACCATGGAGAGCCCTCGGGGTTCTCTGTGGCGTAGTGGGTCGGGGCGTGACTAGGGGGATTGCTAGGTATTGTATTTCTATGTTGGTGTGTGTATGGTTCCCAATTGGAGGCAGCTGATAATCGTTACCTCTAATTGGGGATCATACTTAGTGTGTCCTTTTCCCCACCTGCGATGTGGGATAATGTTTTGTGTGAGTGCCTATGTGTGCTACGTATTTCACGATCGTTATGTCTTTGTTGTTTTGGAAGTCTCACTATCATTAAAATGTGGAACTCTACTCACGCTGCGCCTTGGTCCAATTATTCATACGACGGTCGTGACACAAAACCCTTTGATATTGCCAACTAATTGAATTACTTTTTTATAGGCAAGATTAGTAAATTTAGGCCTGACATGGCAACAACAAACTCTGAAACTTTATAACCATGTATAACTGGCCAAATAAGGAAAGACAAGCATTGTAACTGAATTCTTTAAAGTGAGTGTGGTTTGTCAATAATGCCAAACCACCTGGCACGACAACGTGAATGGAAAATCATTGAGGATGGTAGTGGACTATTTTGCCACTCCTATTGGCCATCTCTTTAATCTAAGCCTACAGGAATGTGTGCATGCCCTCAGATCTTGAGGGAAGCAAAAGTAATACCGTTAACCATGAATAGCAAAGCACCCTTTACTGGTTCAAATAGCCGACCAATCATCCTGCCACCGACCCTTAGTAAACTTTAGGAAAAAATGGTGTCTGACAATTTACAATGCTATTTCACAGTAAACAAATTAACAACTGACAATATTAAGCTGATCCACCCCCCCAAAAAAAAAAAAAAAAAAAAAAAAAAATGAAAAAAATTAACAACTGACTTTCAGCATACTTATGAGGAAGGGCACTCAACATGTACAGCATTTACACAAATGGCAGATGATTGTCTGAAAGAAATTGTGGGAACTGTTTTGATAGACTTCAGTGCAGCTTTTAACATTATCGAAAATAGTCTGCTGCCAAAAAAACGTATGTGTTTTCATCCCCTGCCATATCGTGGATCGAGAGTGCAGCTTTTGGCAGCAGCTAATGGAGATCCTAATAAATACTTAGAAATATGGATATGACAATACAGCATACCAAAGTCAGACAGAGGACGCACAGTTTATATGTCATGTTTTTCCTGTATAAACCTTACTGCCGGAAGTCTCTGAGTCTTAATGAAATGAGAACGCGAGGGTCAAAGTCATGATCAAAGTTTAAGAAAACACTAACAAAGAAAACAGCCAAGAAAGACGGTGATAGAGAGGCAAAATAAAATGTTAGTTTTTTTACAGTGCCCAACCACAGTAGTCAGTCTGTTTATTTTTGCAAATGGTTTATACTGACTCCGTCTGACTGCCTTACTTTGGTTTCTGTGCTGTCTCTTTAAAACCAAGCATGAAGAACAGCCATTCGGTATGACAACAACCATCTAATTAAAACAGCTTTCCGACTTCCCGGAATGTTTGTGTAAAGCTCTGCATACTGGTCAAGCCTGGTCTTGTAGATCCTTGTTATAATTTTTTACCAAGCTGCTGGCCAGAGTGGTTGTGGAAAGCATGCAGAGCAGGGCCATAACCAAGCAACACTACAGATAATCTGGATCCCCTCCAAACCAGACCCTTTTCAGCTGATAAAGACATTGTATGCATCCCAGATGGCTCCCTATGTAGGCCTGTAGGCCCTGGTCAAAAGTAGTACACTATATATGGAATAGGGTGCCATTTGGGACGAGCCCAGTGACTTCTTCACAAGTACTTGAGCTGATGATAGATGACAGAGGTATGAGCCTGTGCATCATGTGTCATACTCTATTGTACAGTTTGAACGACAGTTGAACAGTGCCAGCATAACATCAACATTAGGGTAGAATCAGACCAGAGTACATTTCTTCAAAATGTATGATCTTTGTCCCCATGTGCAGTTGCAAAACGTAGTCTGGCTTTTTTGGGCGGTTTCGGAGCAGTGGCTTCTTCCTTGCTGAGAGAACTTTCAGGTTATGTCGATATAGGAATCGTTTTACTGTGGATACAGATAATTTTGGACCTGTTTCCTCCAGCATCTTCACAAGGTCCTTTGCTGTTGTTCTGGGATTGATTTGCACTTTTTGCACCAAAGTACGTTCATCTCTAGGAAACAGAACGCGTCTCCTTCCTGAGCATTATGACGGCTGCGTGGTCCCAAGGTGTTTATACTTGCATACTATTGTTTGTACAGATGAACGTGGTATCTTCAGGCATTTGGAAATTGCTCCCAAGGATGAACCAGACTTGTGGAAGTCTACAATTTGTTTTCTGAGGTCTTAGCTGATTTCTTTTGATTTTCCCATGATGTCAAGCAAAGAGTTTGAAGGTAGGCCTTGAAATACATCCACAAGTACACCTCCAATTGACTCAAATTATGTCAATTAGCCTATCAGAAGCTTCTAAAGCCATGACATCATTTTATGGACTTTTCCAAGCTGTTTAAAGGCACAGTCAACTTAGTGTATGTAAACTTCTGACCCACTGGGATTGTGATACAGTGAATTCTAAGTGAAATAATCTGTCTGTAAACAATTGTTGGAAAAATTACTTGTGTCATGCACAAAGTAGATGTCGTAACCGATTTGTCAAAACTAAAGTTTGTGGTTGAAAAACGAGTTTCAATGGCTCTACCCTAAGTGTATGTAAACTTCCGACTTCAAATGTATATAACCTCCCCGTAATTTATTGGGTAAAACACCACCAACGTTTCGGCAACGTTGGTGGTCTTTTACCCAATAAATGAAATGATTTACAGTTGCTGATGTTACA
Organism: Salvelinus fontinalis; assembly: GCF_029448725.1. Classification (NCBI taxonomy): domain Eukaryota; kingdom Metazoa; phylum Chordata; class Actinopteri; order Salmoniformes; family Salmonidae; genus Salvelinus; species Salvelinus fontinalis. The sequence goes on from NC_074689.1 coordinate 16,646,407, forward strand.
CGTTTGCTAACAAGTTATAAACAAGTTAGCAGGCACCAGGCTAACTAGCCATTCAACTCCAGTCCTGTGCAAACGTTTGCTGATATACTTAGCTTTAACTTCGCTAACGCTAACGTCCCACTTGGCCAAAAGCCAGTAAAAATGCAGAGCGCCAAATTCAGATAAATGACTATAAAAATCTAACTTTCATGAAATCACACATGAAAGACACCAAATTAAAGCTACACTTGTTGTGAATCCAGCCAACATGCCTGATGTCAAAAGGAATTTACGGCGAAAGCACACCTTGCGATTATGTTAGGTCAGTACATAGCCACAGAGAAACACAGCCATTTTTCCAGCCAAAGAGAGGAGTAACAAAAAGCAGAAATAGAGATAAAATTCATCACTAACCTTTGATGATCTTCATCAGATGACACTCATAGGACTTCATGTTACACAATAATGTATGTTTTGTTCGGTAAAGTTCATATTTACAGTGGGGAGAACAAGTATTTGATACACTGCCGATTTTGCAGGTTTTCCTACTTACAAAAATGTAGAAGTCTGTAATTTTTATCATAGGTACACTTCAACTGTGAGAGACGGAATCTAAAACAAAAATCCAGAGAATCACATTGTATGATTTTTAAGTAATTCATTTGCATTTTATTGCATGACATAAGTATTTGATACATCAGAAAAGCAGAACTTAATATTTGGTACAGAAACCTTTGTTTGCAATTACAGAGATCATACGTTTCCTGTAGTTCTTGAACAGGTTTGCACACACTGCAGCAGGGATTTTGGCCCACTCCTCCATACAGACCTTCTCCAGATCCTTCAAGTTTTGGGGCTGTCGCTGGGCAATACGGACTTTCAGCTCCCTCCAAAGATTTTCTATTGGGTCCAGGTCCAGATCCTGCCGTGTAGTTCTGGGCTGATCCCTCACCTTCCTCATGATCATTGATGCCCCACGAGGTGAGATCTTGCATGGAGCCCCAGACCGAGGGTGATTGACCATCATCTTGAACTTCTTCCATTTTCTAATAATTGCGCCAACAGTTGTTGCCTTCTCACCAAGCTGCTTGCCTATTGTCGTGTAGCCCATCCCAGCCTTGTGCAGGTGTAACGGATGTGAAATGGCTAGCTAGTTAGCGGGTATGCGCTAATAGAATTTCAATCAATTACGTCACTTGCTCTGAGACCTGAAGTAGGGTTTCCCCTTGCTCTGCAAGGGCCGTGGCCTTTGTGGAGCGATGGGTAACGACGCTTCGTGGGTGACTGTTGTTGATGTGTGCAGAGGGTCCCTGGTTCGAGCCCGGTATGGGCGAGGGGACGTACTAAAGTTATACTGTTACATTGATGCTGTTGACCCGGATCACTGGTTGCTGCGGAAAAGGAGGAGGTTGAAAGGGGGGTGAGTGTAACGGATGTGAAATGGATAGCTAGTTAGCGGGTACGCGCTACTAGCGTTTCAATCAGTTACATCACTTGCTCTGAAACCGAGAAGTAGTGTTGCACCTTGCTCTGCAAGGGCCGCGGCTTTTGTGGAGCGATGGAGCAGGGACGGGGCCAGAGCATTGAAGCATCGCCCCCCACACAAGTTGTAGTCTTTCAGAGACTAGAAAAAAATGTGTCAGCTTGTATATTTAGCAATGAAACCTCTGATAGGAACATTGTTGAAAGACGTCCAATGACTCTATCGAACAAAGACTACCCTATCTACACACCCAAAAACGTATAGTGTGATCAGTATAACATAGAGCCTTCACGAAATGCCACAAAGTAGGACTATATTTATTTTCAGATCTCGCCCCCTCCACCAATACACCAACAATACACCGGAAGCTGTCATAGGGTGTATCATTCAGCTCACAAGGCCCTTACCCGCCTTCCTCCTGGGCAATTATGTGTAAAACATCTCACTGACCTAGAAATGCCTCGGACATGATGAAAACAGTGGAGGCTGCTGAAAGGAGGACGGCTCATAATAATGGCTGGGACGGAGCGAATAGAATGTCATCAAACATCTGGAAACCATGTGTATGATGTATTTGAAACCATTCCACTAATTCCGCTCCAGCCATTACCACAAGCCCTTCCTTCCCAATTAAGGTGCCTCCAACCTCCTGTGGATTAAAACAATCCCAGATTCCCCCAGGGTGAAATTCTCCTTTAATGGCCTCCCCTCTGGTAATTCCCTCTGGTCATAATGGGGGAATGAATGGGTGTAAATGTGTATTTACAACAATCTGATCCCCACCTCTCTTTCCTCCTCCCCTTCACTCACAGGTGAAGAGGATCATCATAGTTTGGCCAGAGTCATGTGATGGTGGCTAGTGAGCAGGCCATCAGCAGATAACACAATTGCAGAGCCATTGGGGAGGCAAAAAAAAAGCCACCTTGATTTTACCTGTGTGTTTGATCAGTTTCTTTAAGAAAATATTTTGCAAACTCCATGACTGTAGTTACTGCAAGGGACTATAGAGGCACAGAAGTACTGGGCCGGGCATGCCCTGGGCTCATGAAGTGAGTGCTACTGGAGCGAAATTGGAGCTGGCGAGAAGGCCAACACTCCAGTGATGCACCAGCCTTTAGGAAACTCACTCAGCGCTCAGTCAAATTGGGCACGCTCTGCTCCTTACTCTAGTGACCATATACAGGCATACACAGTATGCCCACCTATATCTCTACATATGTAGACTATACTCACCTATACTCACTAAATACCATTGATATTGAGAATAATTTAACAAATTCCTGTCATCTCTGCCATTATTAGGTAGAGGGAAGGACCAGGTATAGTTAGCTACCTACACCATATAAACCAGGAATGTCAAACTTGATCCATGGAGGGCCAAGTGGCTGCTGGATTTTTGGTTTCTCCTTTCAATTAAGACCCCACAACCAGGTGAGGTCCTTACTAATCAGTGACCTTAATTCCTCAATCAAGTACAAGGGAGGAGCGAAACCCACAGGCACTCACCCCTCCATGGAATGAGTTTGACACTTGATAAAAACAATTGCTTATAATCAGTGGTGGAAAAAGTACCCAATTGTCCTACTTGAGTAAAAGTAAAGATACCTTATTTGAAAATGACTCAAGTAAAAGTCACCCAGTAAAATACAACTTGAGTAAAAGTCTAAAAGTATTTGGTTTTAAATAGTATCAAAATAATGTAATTGCTTAAGTATCAAAAGTATAAATAATTTCAAATTCCTTATAACTAAGCAGAACAGACAGCACCACTTTCTTTTTTTTCAGATAGCCAGATAGCCAGGGGCATACTCCAACACATTTACAAAGGAAGCATGTGTGTTTATTACACACGCCATTACACACGCTGCCTCATTGCCTGCGTGTGTAATGGGTCCGCGGTCAAACGACCACCCCTCATCATTGTCAAATGCTCCCTAAAACACTTCAGCGAGCAGGCCTTTCTAATCGACTTGGCCCGGGTATCCTGGAAGGATATTGACCTCATCCCGTCAGTAGAGGATGCCTGGTTGCTCTTCAAAGTGCTTTCCTCACCATCTTAAATAAGCATGCCCAATTCAAAAAAATTTAGAACTAAGAACAGGTTCACCCCAGACTTGACTGCCCTTGATCAGCACAAAAACTTCCTGTGGCGTTCTACATTAGCATCGAATAGTCCCTGCGATATGCAACTTTTCAGGGAAGTCAGGAACCAATATACTCAGTCAGTTAGGAAAGCTAAGGCTAGCTTTATCATCAAGAAATGTGCTTCCTGTAGCACTAACTCCCAAAAGTATTGGGACACTGTAAAGTCCATGGAGAATATGAGCACCTCCTCCCAGCTGCCCACTGCAAATTTGCTGCGTCATGCACGCCTCTCTCCAATTCTGCGTCAATAGTGCCATTGAGGATAGGAAACACTGTCACCACCGATAAATCTACAATAATCGACAATTTCAATAAGAATTTTTCTACGGCTGGCCATGCTTTCCACCTGGCTACCCCTACCCTGGCCAACATCTCAGCCCCCCCTGCAGCAACTTGTCCAAGCCCCCCCCCCCCCCCCCCCCCCCCCTCCCCCTGCTTCTCCTTCACCTAAATCCAGACAGCTGATGTTCGGAAAGAGCTGCAAAATCTGGATCGCTGCAAGTCAGCTGGGCTAGACAATCTGGACCCTCTCTTTCTAAAATGATCCGCCGAAATTGTTGCAACCCCTATTACTAGCCTATTCAACCTCTTTTTCGTATCGTCTGAGATCCCCAAAGATTGGAAAGCTGCCGCGGTCTCTCTTCAATGGGGGAGACACTCTAGACCCAAACTGTTATAGACCTATATCCATCCTGCCCTGCCTTTTTAAAATCTTCGAAAGCCAAGTTAACAAACAGTACTGTGCAGCCGTCTTCATCGACCTGGCCAAGGCTTTCGACTCTGTCAATCACCGCATTCTTATCAGCAGACTCAATAGCCTTGGCTTCTCAAATGACTGCCTCGCCTGGTTCACCAACTACTTCTCAGATAGAGTTCAGTGTGTCAAATTGGAGGGCCTGTTGTCCGGATATCTGGCAGTCTCTATGGGTGTACCACAGGGTTCAATTCTCGGGCCGACTCTTTTCTCTGTATATATCAATGATGTCGCTCTTGCTGCTGGCGATTCTCTGATCTACCTCTACGCAGATGACACCATTCTGTATACATCTGGCCCATCTTTGGACACTGTGCTGACAAACCTTCAAACAAGCTTCAACACATACAACACTCCTTCCGTGGCCTCCAACTGCTGTTATATGCTAGTAAAACTAAGTGCATGTGCTTCAACCGTTTGCTGCCTGCACCCTCCCGCCCGACTAGCATCACTACTCTGGCCGGTTCTGACTTAGAATATGTGGACAACTACAAATACCTAGGTGTCTGGTTAGACTGTAAACTCTCCTTCCAGAATCACATTAAGCATCTCCAATCCAATATTAAATCTAGAATCGGCTTCCTATTTCGCAACAAAGCCTCCTTCACTCATGCTGCCAAACATACCCTCGTAAAACTGACTATCCTACCGATCCTTGACTTCGGCGATGTCATTTACAATATAGCCCCCCAACACTCTACTCAGCAAACTGGATGTAGTCTATCACAGTGCCATCTGTTTTGTCACCAAAGCCCCATATACTACCCCCCCACTGCAACCTGTATGCTCTCATTGGCTGGCCGTCACTATATATTCATTGCCAAACCCACTGGCTCCAGGTCATCTATAAGCCCCACCTTATCTCAGCTTACGGGTCACCATAGCAACACCCACCTGTAGCACGCGCTCCAACAGGTATATTTCAGTGAATATCCCCAAAGCCAACATTTCCTTTGGCCGCCTTTCCTTCCAGTTCTCTGCTGCCAATGACTGGAACGAATTGCAAAAATCAGTGAAGCTGGAGTCTTATATCTCCTTCTCTATCTTTAAGCATCAACTGTCAGAGCAGCTTACCGATCACTGTACCTGTACACAGCCAATCTGTAAATAGCACATCCAACTACCTCATCCCCATATTATTACTTACCCTCTTTTTCTTTTGCACCCCAGTATCTCTACTTGCACATCATCATCTGCACATCTATCTCTCCGGTGTTAATGCTAAATTAATTATTTAGCATTAATTATTTCGCCTCTATGGTCTATTTATTGCCTACCTCCCTACTCTTCTACATTTGCACACACTGTACATAGATTTTTCATTTTTTTTCTATTGTGTTATTGATTGTATGTTTGCTTATGTGTAACTCTGTGTTGTTGTTTTTGCCGTACTGCTTTGCTTTATCTTGGCCAGGTTGCAGTTGTAAATGAGAACCTGTTCTCAACTGGCCTACCTGGTTAAATAAAGGTGAAATAAAAAAATACAAAGAAAATAAACGATTTTCCCTCTTGATAGCTAGCTCAACAGTTGCTTAAAACGATAGCAGAAACAACAACGATTTGGAGAGTATTTGCACAATGAATCCCAGAATGCATTTCATTATCTTAACATGGTATTGAAACTATTGAATAATATGATTTATTTAGCAAATTAATTTGATTTTTTGTCATCAATACACTAAAATATAATGCTGGCTTATGTAGTGGCAAAAAAAACATTTTGTTTGTGAAACCATCAGTTGGATCATTTATCATATAGCATACGTTAAAAAAAGCTTTTTTCAAATCGGTAATGTGATAGACACGTGTCAACAATAATATTTAGCCATGGTGGTGTGTTATTCAAATTATATAACGTCCTCGCGGCTCCGCAGATCTGGGCCTGTACGGAGGGACCTGGTGTGACTGCCCCTGCTGAAGCTTCGCCACTGACTACTGCTGATAATTCATTAATACTCACTTAATGGCAGAGAGAGAGAGGGTAATTGTCAAAAATTGGTAGCCTATGTAAGCCGTGTTAGCTGGGGCTGGATAGACTTGAACGATCCTTGGCCAGTGTTTCTACAGATAGTGCGCGCACCCACCCTGTCTTGTTTGTCAGTAAAGCCATCAAGGCAGCTAGCTAATTAACTCATGTTACTTGTTGGTCCTTATTGTAACTAACCTATCGAAAGCTAGCTAGCTGGAGCGATGCTCAGGTAACATCAGATAGTCACATAGCTTTTACTTTGAAACCGATAGAACACGTAACCTGTTGCAGCCGCTAATCTCTACGCCCACACTGTCTCTGCTCATTAATTCAATCTTTTGACAGAAAAAGGAATTCTTGCAGTCGAAATTATTCGTTGATTAAGACCGGATATTGATGAAAGAAACCGTGTGTTTATCTGGCACTTCAATGATTATTGAATGGTTGGTCGAAAAAGTTCAGTTGCCGACATCAACTTATTACCGAATACTACATTACTGCCTTATACTATTCATGAAATGAAACATCTCCATTAAATATTAAAAAGATGTTGCCTATAATCACATTATCATGGGAGATCTGCACTAACCTATTTCCAGTCTCAGTCTCTGACCCTGAAGAGTCAGGGTGATGTGTTAGAGAGCAGTAGGAGGGCAGGACTGATGTGATCAGACTACACAATTGATCTGCTAAAAGGGTTTTCATTTACATTTACATTACATTCACATTTAAGTCATTTAGCAGACGCTCTTATCCAGAGCGACTTACAAATTGGTGCATTCACCTTATGATATCCAGTGGAACAACCACTTTACAATAGTGCATCTAACTCTTTTAAGGGGGGGGGGGGGTTAGAAGGATTACTTTATCCTATCCTAGGTATTCCTTAAAGAGGTGGGGTTTCAGGTGTCTCCGGAAGGTGGTGATTGACTCCGCTGACCTGGCGTCGTGAGGGAGTTTGTTCCACCATTGGGGTGCCAGAGCAGCGAACAGTTTTGACTGGGCTGAGCGGGAACTGTACTTCCTCAGAGGTAGGGAGGCGAGCAGGCCAGAGGTGGATGAACGCAGTGCCCTTGTTTGGGTGTAGGGCCTGATCAGAGCCTGAAGGTACGGAGGTGCCGTTCCCCTCACAGCTCCGTAGGCAAGCACCATGGTCTTGTAGCGGATGCGAGCTTCAACTGGAAGCCAGTGGAGAGAGCGGAGGAGCGGGGTGACGTGAGAGAACTTGGGAAAGTTGAACACCAGACGGGCTGCGGCGTTCTGGATGAGTTGTAGGGGTTTAATGGCACAGGCAGGGAGCCCAGCCAACAGCGAGTTGCAGTAATCCAGACGGGAGATGACAAGTGCCTGGATTAGGACCTGCGCCGCTTCCTGCGTGAGGCAGGGTCGTACTCTGCGAATGTTGTAGAGCATGAACCTACAGGAACGGGTCACCGCCTTGATGTTAGTTGAGAACGACAGGGTGTTGTCCAGGATCACGCCAAGGTTCTTAGCACTCTGGGAGGAGGACACAATGGAGTTGTCAACCGTGATGGCGAGATCATGGAACGGGCAGTCCTTCCCCGGGAGGAAGAGCAGCTGCGTCTTGCCGAGGTTCAGCTTGAGGTGGTGATCCATCATCCACACTGATATGTCTGCCAGACATGCAGAGATGCGATTCACCACCTGGTTATCAGAGGGGGGAAAGGAGAAGATTAATTGTGTGTCGTCTGCATAGCAATGATAGGAGAGACCATGTGAGGATATGACAGAGCCAAGTGACTTGGTGTATAGCGAGAATAGGAGAGGGCCTAGAACAGAGCCCTGGGGGACACCAGTGGTGAGAGCACGTGGTGCGGAGACAAATTCTCGCCACGTCACCTGGTAGGAGCGACCTGTCAGGTAGGACGCAATCCAAGCGTGGGCCGCGCCGGAGATGCCCAGCTCGGAGAGGGTGGAGAGGAGGATCTGATGGTTCACAGTATCAAAGGCAGCCGATAGGTCTAGAAGGATGAGAGCAGAGGAGAGAGAGTTAGCTTTAGCAGTGCGGAGCGCCTCCGTAACACAGAGAAGAGCAGTCTCAGTTGAATGACTAGTCTTGAAACCTGACTGATTTGGATCAAGAAGGTCATTCTGAGAGAGATAGCAGGAGAGCTGGCCAAGGACGGCACGTTCAAGAGTTTTGGAGAGAAAAGAAAGAAGGGATACTGGTCTGTAGTTGTTGACATCGGAGGGATCGAGTGTAGGTTTTTTCAGAAGGGGTGCAACTCTCGCTCTCTTGAAGACGGAAGGGACGTAGCCAGCGGTCAAGGATGAGTTGATGAGCGAGGTGAGGTAAGGGAGAAGGTCTCCGGAAATGGTCTGGAGAAGAGAGGAGGGGATAGGGTCAAGCGGGCAGGTTGTTGGGCGGCCGGCCGTCACAAGACGCGAGATTTCATCTGGAGAGAGAGGGGAGAAAGAGGTCAAAGCACAGGGTAGGGCAGTGTGAGCAGAACCAGCGGTGTCATTTGACTTAGCAAACGAGGATCGGATGTCATCGACCTTCTTTTCAAAATGGTTGACGAAGTCATCAGCAGAGAGGGAGGAGGGGGGAGGAGGGGGAGGAGGATTCAGGAGGGAGGAGAAGGTGGCAAAGAGCTTCCTAGGGTTAGAGGCAGATGCTTGGAATTTAGAGTGGTAGAAATTGGCTTTAGCAGCAGAGACAGAAGAGGAGAATGTAGAGAGGAGGGAGTGAAAGGATGCCAGGTCCGCAGGGAGGCGAGTTTTCCTCCATTTCCGCTCGGCTGCCCGGAGCCCTGTTCTGTGAGCTCGCAATGAGTCGTCGAGCCACGGAGCAGGAGGGGAGGACCGAGCCGGCCTGGAGGATAGGGGACATAGAGAGTCAAAGGATGCAGAAAGGGAGGAGAGGAGGGTTGAGGAGGCAGAATCAGGAGATAGGTTGGAGAAGGTTTGAGCAGAGGGAAGAGATGATAGGATGGAAGAGGAGAGAGTAGCGGGGGAGAGAGAGCGAAGGTTGGGACGGCGCGATACCATCCGAGTAGGGGCAGTGTGGGAAGTGTTGGATGAGAGCGAGAGGGAAAAGGATACAAGGTAGTGGTCGGAGACTTGGAGGGGAGTTGCAATGAGATTAGTGGAAGAACAGCATCTAGTAAAGATGAGGTCAAGCGTATTGCCTGCCTTGTGAGTAGGGGGGGGGAGGTGAGAGGGTGAGGTCAAAAGAGGAGAGGAGTGGAAAGAAGGAGGCAGAGAGGAATGAGTCAAAGGTAGACGTGGGGAGGTTAAAGTCACCCAGAACTGTGAGAGGTGAGCCATCCTCAGGAAAGGAACTTATCAGGGCGTCAAGCTCATTGATGAACTCTCCAAGGGAACCTGGAGGGCGATAAATGATAAGGATGTTAAGCTTGAAAGGGCTGGTAACTGTGACAGCATGGAATTCAAAGGAGGCGATAGACAGATGGGTCAGGGGAGAAAGAGAGAATGTCCACTTGGGAGAGATGAGGATCCCAGTGCCACCACCCCGCTGACCAGAAGCTCTCGGGGTGTGCGAGAACACGTGGGCAGACGAGGAGAGAGCAGTAGGAGTAGCAGTGTTATCAGTGGTAATCCATGTTTCCGTCAGTGCCAAGAAGTCGAGGGACTGGAGGGAAGCATAGGCTAAGATGAACTCTGCCTTGTTGGCCCCAGATCGGCAGTTCCAGAGGCTGCCTGAGACCTGGAACTCCACGTGGGTCGTGCGCGCTGGGACCACCAGGTTAGAGTAGCAGCGGCCACGCGGTGTGAAGCGTTTGTATGGTCTGTGCAGAGAGGAGAGAACAGGGATAGACAGACACATAGTTGACAGGCTACAGAAGAGGCTACGCTAATGCAAAGGAGATTGGAATGACAAGTGGACTACACGTCTCGAATGTTCAGAAAGTTAAGCTTACGTTGCAAAAAATCTTATTGACTAAAATGATATAGTACTGCTGGCTGGTGAAATAGGCTAACTAGCAGTGGCTGCGTTGTTGACTTTGTTTGAAAGTGTAGCTGGCTAGGTAACCTCGACAATTACTCTAGACTACACAATTATCTTGGATACAAAGACGGCTATGTAGCCAGCTAAGATCAAACAAATCAAACTGTTGTACTGTAATGAAATGAAATGTAATACTACCTGTGGAGCAAAGCGGAATGCAACTACTCACTCCAACCCGGAAGTGCGTATCGTAGAGGGAGAGGCAATAGAAGTGTTGTTTCTTGTATTATTGTCTTTTGTGTCTTTAGAGGACTGCTTCACCTTAATGTCCCCTTTCCCCCCTTTCCCTTTTCTTCTGTCCTTATTTTGTCCCACTTTGTCCCTTCTTTGTCCCTTCTTCTCTTCTGCCAACTAGACACTCCTTGTTAGCTAGCTAGCTTCTTCCAGGAATGTCCCTAGCAACTGCCTAGCAACAGGTAAACAACTTAGCTAGCTAAGAAAACGGTATAATTTTATGAAAAAATTGTTACTTTTTCAAAAGCCTTTCTTCTTTGTTTGCTGCTTGTTTGGTCTCCTATTCAGTTTGCAGTTTTATTTTTATTTTTTTCGATGTACTTTACTCTAAAAAAACATTTAAATTTCAATATTTGTAGGAGCTCATCTTTTCAGCTGCTGCTGCTTAATTTGGAACTCCGGAACATTTTCAGAAATGCATCTTATACACAGAAAAATCTATGATGTACATTTAACTCTGAAAATTTCAAATGTACACTATTTTCAGTGAACATATGATCCCCACTTGTACTGGTCTTAAAATAACACTTTTGAAAGTGGTAAAGATTTAACTATGTTTCAGTGTTCCCCTTCTTACTCTTGAAGTGTTCAAAGGAATTTGATTGTAGTGTTTGCATAGTTCTAAAACAGAGTAATACGCAACACCTACAGTGTAAAACATAACACTTGATTTAGAGTAAACTGGAATCACTGCTTAGTGCTGACGCTGTTACACTTTCTCAGTGTAAGAAGTTAAAACCTTTAGTGTTACAGTAAATCATTTTTGGTGTTGTTTTAACACTGGATGGTGTAAAGTTCATTTGCATATTTCCCAGGGTTCATTTTCTTTTTGAGTAAATTGTAGAGTTAACACCCATGACTACATTTGTTAGTTGTTGGATTCATTCCTTTTAAAGTCCTGTGGCTTTCACCAAGTGAGTTCCTAGGGCGAATGTTATCATTAACATGAAACTATGACAATACATTACATACTCTATCTATATCATAAGGCCTTACTTATTGGCCTAGTTGATGGCCCATTTTTACTATAACACAGCGGTGTTAGGAAACTCCTGGTTAAAAGGCTGCATCAGGCCTGCAAGTCACAGTATGTTAGCTTGTAAAGTGATATGGAATTCCTATTGCAATCCAGCCAGAGTTGGGCATCCAAGTTAGATTTTTTATTCACCAGAAACCTGCATTCTTAATTAATTGACATGGTTAGTAAACTTGATTTTTTTTAAAACACTACTTAAATCATTTAAATGGGGTCAACTATTTCCGTAATGGCTGCAATAAATCTTACTAACTGATTGGATTAGTTTAGAAAAATGTGTTATGTATCTTGGTGTAGCATAAGATTAATCAATCATCCAATCAATCAATCAATGTAGGCAACATGCAAAAACACAGATATTAAAAACAATCCTAAAAAAATCTACCTGCAGTTGAGCATGCTGGGAAATATGAAAATAACGGGTGTGGTTTTTATGAGACTGTTTTAATGTCAACAGTGTAAAACAATAACTCTGGTTATTAACACCAACACTTGGGGTTCTTTTACACCACTGAGTGTTCTTTTACAGCACTTTAACTCCTGAATTAACATTAGAAATGTTACTGAAAAATCAACACTGGCCAATTTGCCGTGAACTGTTGTATAGATCAAAGGGGGTTCGGAGCTGAAAATAGAAAGAATACAAATATTCTTTTAATGAAGTACAATGTGTGTGATATGTGGTGCAATACTATGATACTCAATACTATGATTCAAGTCAAAGATTCATATTTAGCACTTTTCTTATTGTTGAACCAAGATTCCAATCCAGACCCAATGAATTACCTAAATACAACAAAAAAACATGTTTGAAGATAATGATAATCCTTTGACTGAAACCTACCATTACGTCTATTTCAGTATTGGCCAGAACAGAGAGGGGAACGCTAACAGTATCAGAACGATGTTGTGACTGTATCATAAATATCTTCTTTATTTCAGAATCGGTCAGAACAGAAGGAAGAACCAACACTGTATCAGGACTCTCTTTTGGACCTGAAGGCCATATACTCCTCTATTGTCCTCTCAAAACCCCTACTTGGCTTGAACTCTGACCACATAGAGTTGCTCCACACAAGGTCGGAGAGGTTCACCCATTACAATGACAGTAGGTACCCCAGCCATACAATTACACATTTTTCGCATGCCCTGATACATGGCTGTTAACACCTGTGGTGCCATAGGAATCAACAGTCATGTATCAGGGAACATTTTCTGCATGCCAGTGTAGAAATGTTGGTTCTTCTATAAATCACCGGGAGAAAGAAGAGTGTGTGACTTTCGTTGTTTTCTATTCCAACTACATGCCAGTGTCACAAAGTGGGGCCAGGTGTGACAAGCAAGCTTGTCAACCTTTCGTGATATTTCTCCTTCCAGCGCTTATAGGCAGACCTGAGTTCAAAATCGAGATGAGCAAAGACAAGTAGAAGACCCTCCCACAGCCCTGTTCAACGAGCAGAACCAACAGAGAACCATCCGGGATGTCTTCGCTGGTGAGCTGCTGTACAAATTCACCTTTGGGAAAGCAACAAGCACAGGCAAGGTAAGCTCAAAGGGGAGGGTAATAAAAATGGCAGCCCTATACTAGATATTTACATTTCCTAAAAGTACTCTAGGGCCTGGGGTCAAACCAAATGAGATAAACATTCATCAATGGTTTAGGCTCCTTAAAGGTACAAGTCAAGGAATATAATTATGCTGAACAAAAAGGTAAACGCAACATGTAAAGTGTTGGTACCATCTTTGATGAGCTGAAATAAAAGATCACTGAAATTTTCCATATGCAAAAAAGCTTATATCTCAAAAATGTTTTGCTCACATTTCTTTACATCCTTGTTAGTGAGCTTTGTCCTTTGCCAAGATAACCCATCCACCAATGGAGTGACATATCAAGAAGCTGATTAAACAGCAGGATCATTACACAGGTGCACCTTGTGCTGGGAACAATAAAAGGCCACTCTAAAATGTGCAGTTTTGTCACACAACACAATGCCACAGATGTCTCAAGTTTTTGTGAGCATTTAATTGGCATGCTGACTGCAGGAATGTCCACCAGAGCTGTTGCCAGAGCTATTTTAGAGAATTTGTCAGTACGTCCAACCAGCCTCACAACTGCAGACCACGTGTAACCACACCAGTCCAGGACCTCCAAATCCGGCTTCTTCATCTGTGGGATGGTCTGAGACGAGCCACCCGGAAAGCTGATGAAACTGTGGATTTGAACAACCAAAGAATTTCTGCACAAACTGTCATAAACTGTCTCTAAGGAAGCTCATCTGCGTGCTCGTCGTCCTCACCAGAGTCTTGACCTGACTGCAGTTTGGCGTCGTAACCAACTTCAGTGGGCAAATGCTCACCATCGATGGCTACTGGCATGCTAGAGAAGTGTGCTCTTCACGGATTAATTCCGGTTTCACCTGTACCGGGCAGAAGGCAGACACCGTATATGGCGTCGTGTGGGTGAGCGGTTTGCTGATATTAACATTGTGAACAGAGTGCCCAATGGTGGCGGTGGAGTTATGGTATGGGCAGGCATAAGTTACGGACAACAAACACAATTGTATTTTATCGATAGCAATGTGAAAAGACAGAGATACCGTGACAAAATCTTGAGGCCCATTGTCGTGCCATTCATCCACCACCATCACCTCATGTTACAGGATGATATTGCACGGCCCCATGTCGCAAGGAGCTGTACAAAATTCCTGGAAGCTGAAAATGTCAAAGTTCTTCCATGGCCTGCATTCTCACCAGCCATGTCACCCATTGAGCATGTTTGCTATGCTCTGGATTGACGTGTACGACAGCATGTTCCAGTTCCCGCCAATATCCTCCCACTTCGAACAGACATTGAAGAGGAGTGGGACAACATCAACAGCTTGATCAACTCTATGCGAAAGAGATGTGTCGTGCTGCGTGAGGCAAATGATGGTCACACCAGATACTGACTGGTTTTAGGTATCTGTGACCAACAGATGCATATCTGTATTCCCAGTCATGTAAAATACATAGATTAGGGCCTAATTAATTTATTTCAATTGACTGATTTCCTTAAATGAACTGTAACTTAGTAAAACCTTTGAAATTGTTGTATGCTGTTGCAGGGTTGGTGTCTTTTATCCTCTAGTATACATTTCTGGCTCATGGGTCAGCCTTGATCTTTTTGACAAGTTGTGTTCATAAAGGAAATTCGGCCCTGTTTTAATATATTCTGTAACTCAATAATTCTTGTTGGCCATTATATTTTTAAGGGAGTTCAGATATGCATCTGTGGTACTGAGGATATCGCCACTTAGCTAATGCCAAGTCCTAGTATTACAAATGTAGAGTCATTCATGTGCGTCTTACTCGCTGTGAGGAATGATGAGAAGAGGGGTTTAGCTACTGATCATGTCTCCTAGTGGGCCAAACGGGATGGGGATGCAAAGAATAAAAGAAGCAAATGAATGACTAATGTTTAGACTGAATGTGAAAACAACACTGGAAAAGTCCCTGTGTGTGTGTGTGTGAATCATCGTCCACCCCTATAATGGTCGACAACTCTGTTTCTTCTCCAGAGTATGCGATCGGAGTGATTGCTAGGTTCATCCCAGACTTTTTGGGGGCCCTAAGTGAGATTTGGTTGTGAGGGGGGGCTCCCACCTCGCGGCAAAACATTTTAATGGCGACGATGGAGAGAAGTTTTAAGTTAATTTCCTACAATTCTACACATTTTTGCCATGGGCCATATAGAACTTAATATTGATGCTTTAAAGGTTTGAGGGCTCAGTAGATAGGTTATATGTTTAAACTAAATTGTTTTGCCTGAGCATTGTCTGGACATCTTATATATATTGATACCAAACAGCTAGATGACAGAACATGATGTAAAATAATGAAAGCAAAATTAAACACTGTGGAGTCTGGTACTAATATGGTACTCCGTTTGATTTTGATGGCATTTTCATAATAAAGTCTTATCATTAATTTGTGGTAATGTGTTTATCTTTGATATGAGACATTGTTGAAGAGTGGGGGAACGATACGCAACTTGAGCGTTATCACAGCACACATCAGTCTTGTGTAGTTCCTGCAAAAAGTGTCTAACTAGCAGCACCTACAGGTCATTCAACTGACATTAGTGTCACACATTCATAATAAAAAAACAACAACATATATATACACTGCTCAAAAAAATAAAGGGAACACTTAAACAACACAATGTAACTCCAAGTCAATCACACTTCTGTGAAATCAAACTGTCCACTTAGGAAGCAACACTGATTGACAATAAATTGCACATGCTGTTGTGCAAAAGGAATAGACAAAAGGTGGAAATTATAGGCAATTAGTAAGACACCCCCAAAAAAGGAATGGTTCTGCAGGTGGTGACCACAGACCACTTCTCAGTTCCTATGCTTCCTGGCTGATGTTTTGGTCACTTTTGAATGCTGGCGGTGCTTTCACTCTAGTGGTAGCATGAGACGGAGTCTACAACCCACACAAGTGGCTCAGGTAGTGCAGCTCATCCAGGATGGCACATCAATGCGAGCTGTGGCAAAAAGGTTTGCTGTGTCTGTCAGCGTAGTGTCCAGAGCATGGAGGCGCTACCAGGAGACAGGCCAGTACATCAGGAGACGTGGAGGAGGCCGTAGGAGGGCAACAACCCAGCAGCGGGACCGCTACCTCCGTCTTTGTGCAAGGAGGAGCACTGCTAGAGCCCTGCAAAATGACCTCCAGCAGGCCACAAATGTGCATGTGTCTGCTCAAACGGTCAGAAACAGACTCCATGAGGGTGGTATGAGGGCCCGACGTCCACAGGTGGGGGTTGTGCTACAGCCCAACACCGTGCAGGACGTTTGGCATTTGCCAGAGAACACCAAGATTGGCAAATTCGCCACTGGCGCCCTGTGCTCTTCACAGATGAAAGCAGGTTCACACTGAGCACATGAGCACATGTGACAGACGTGACAGAGTCTGGAGACGCCGTGGAGAACGTTCTGCTGCCTGCAACATCCTCCAGCATGACCGGTTTGGCGGTGGGTCAGTCATTGTGTGGGGTGGCATTTCTTTGTGGGGCCGCACAGCCCTCCATGTGCTCGCCAGAGGTAGCCTGACTGCCATTAGGTACCGAGATGAGATCCTCAGACCCCTTGTGAGACCATATGCTGACACATGCACATTTGTGGCCTGCTGGAGGTCATTTTGCAGGGCTCTGGCAGTGCACCTCCTTGCACAAAGGCGGAGGTAGCGGTCCTGCTGCTGGGTTGATGCCCTCCTACGGCCTCCTCCACGTCTCCTGATGTACTGGCCTGTCTCCTGGTAGCGCCTCCATGCTCTGGACACTACGCTGACAGACACAGCAAACCTTTTTGCCACAGCTCGCATTGATGTGCCATCCTGGATGAGCTGCACTACCTGAGCCACTTGTGTGGGTTGTAGACTCCGTCTCATGCTACCACTAGAGTGAAAGCATCGCCAGCATTCAAAAGTGACCAAAACATCAGCCAGGAAGCATAGGAACTGAGAAGTGGTCTGTGGTCACCACCTGCAGAACCATTCCTTTTTTGGGGGTGTGTTACTAATTGCCTATAATTTCCACCTTTTGTCTATTCCATTTGCACAACAGCATGTACAATTTATTGTCAATCAGTGTTGCTTCCTAAGTGGACAGTTTGATTTCACAGAAGTGTGATTGACTTGGAGTTACATTGTGTTGTTTAAGTGTTCCCTTTATTTTTTTGAGCAGTGTATATACTTTCAAAACATTATACAATTACAATTCTGTGACAGTCTTATTCACACATTTGTTTTTGGAGTCCAAGGCAAGTACTTTAAAAACAGAAAGGTTAAAATATCAATTGAAATGGAATGAGGAGATGTTTTCAGTTTTGTAAATGGCTTAAAGATACAGTATAGTAACATTCAGCATATTAGGCCTACAGTAGTTCATTGTTGACTATCTCGTGATGACTCCCTAAGCCCCAAAAAAGTTTATTTTAATGCATTCCAAATCTACCAAAGTATACTTAAATATACAAAGAAAAATCTAATAATATATCTGAAGTATGCTATAAATATAATAGCATTACACTTCAACACACTTATTAAAAGTGTAATTTTGTATTCATTTTTTTTTCAGTCTTTTAGTGTACTATAAATATGCTATCTTCACACTTCAATACACTTATTAAAAGTGTACTTTAAATTAATTGTTTTTTCAGTCTTTTAGTATTCTTTAAATATACTATCATCAACCTTCAATACACTTATTAAAAGTGTACTATAAATTCATTGTTTTTCAGTCTAAGTATACTATATATTCACTATCATTAAACTTAAACACACCCATTAAATCTTTACTTCAATTTCAAATGCTTTAAAAGGAATTTACCTTTCAGTATGACAATAATATACAACACAAGGCCAAATCTACACCAATCGGAAACAAATTATATTTAAATATGCTTAAATCATACTTTACTAACACATTTGAAGTATATTTACATTTTATTTTATTAGCTTTAAGTATATTAAATACACTTAAAATGATCTAAACTGGGACACTTGTTTTGTACTTAAGTATATTAGATAAAGAGCAAAATAAATATACTTTGAATTCACATTAGGTATATTTCTCATAAATTATAATTATACTAAAATGGTATTTGAATTAGAATTCCTGAATTTTCTTTACAAAAAAGTGTATTTATAATGTGCTTCAAGTATGCTTTTACAAATAAATACACAATACACACTACTAATTAACTACATCAGCTATTGTAAATAGCCATGTAGAGTTTACCTTGATTGACCAAGGCATCTTCTCAACCAATGTTAACATGCAATTTACAAAGCAGTTGTGGCTAGAGCAGCAATTTACAAGTGTAAATTAATATTTTGAATGAATATACTAATTTACAATTAAAGCATTTGAAATTGAAGTACAGTTTTAATGAGTGTGTTTAAGTTTAATGATAGTGAATATATAATATACTTAAACTGAAAAACAATGAATTTAAAGTACACTTTTAATACGTATATTGAAGGTTGATGAAAGTATATTTAGAGTATGCTAAAATACTGGAAACAAATAATTCAAAGTACACTTTTAATAAGAGTATTGAAGGTAGATTATATATTATTTATAGTATACTAAAACACTGAATTGTATTGAAGTGTTGGGATAGCATATTTATAGTATAATAAAAAATACAAATAACAATGAATATAAAGTACACTTTTAATAATTGTGTTGAAGTGTAATATATCATATTTATAGTATACTTCAGATACACTAGAAAAATACATCTCGTCTTTGAAGTATATTATTAGGCTTTTTAGTATATTTAAGTATACTTGTAACATATTAAAATAAACTTTTTTTCACTTGGGTGTTGATGTTATAAGTGGGCAAAGGTCCCACTCCTGCTGACCACACTATTTCTCCATATAGAATGTTTCCAGTTCCATTGGTCTGTGCTTACGGACTGCCCTTTTCAATTCAAACCAAACGTTTTCAATGGGTTTCAAGTCTGGAGACTGAGATGTCCATTGCAAAATGTTTATTTTGTGGCTAATTAACCATTTATTTGTGGATATCGATGTGTGCATGGAGTTATTGTCTTGTTGGAAGATTCACTTCTGGCCAAGTTTCAACCTCCTGGCAGAGGCAAACAGGTTTTTGGCAAAAATGTCTTGGCACTGGGTATTTCATGATACTGTTGATCTTACCACGGGCCCCAGGACCAGTGGAAGCAAAATAGCCCCATAACATCAAAGATCCACCACCATATTTTACAGCAGGTATGGGTTTCTTTTCTACTGATGCATTCTCATCTCGATTCCAAACCCACTACTGGTGTGCGTGGACAAAGAGCTCTATTTTAATGTCATTCAACAAATGTAAACGCATGGACTTTGCTAAACGGCATTGGCACTTGGATTGGAACTGGTGCTTTGGTAAGATGCCATGAAAATAGAGCTCTTTGGCCACACTCACCAGTGGTAAGTTTGTTTTTGTATGGTTTATTAAAGGTGCAATATGAAGAAATCGTTCCACCATTCCCTGGTTGCTAAAATTCAGTTTATGTGACAAAACAAACAAGTATAGTGTAGAGAATCATTGTACCATCTAAACCGCTGTGAAATATATTTTCCATAACCAAAAATATTGTATTTTCAGCTGTTTGAAGCGGATGTACCAAACCGAATAGCGCGCATAGAACAGATCTGCCACTTCTTAAACTTGCTTTCAATGAAAATGACAGATCTATAACTCAAATTTCTATGTGAATTTGTACAGGTTGCCGAAAAAGTTACATATTGCATCTTTAAGGGACACGAATTTAAAGTGTTACCATTTGTTTTAAAGACAAATTCTTTAGTGTGAATGTTTTGCTCTCTTTCAGGAAAACATAGAACTGGTTGTGGTGACATTCAATTATCCCATTAATTTGGAAAATTATGGAAATTTGTTCATGAGAAAAATGCTAAGTAGAACACTTTTACAAGCTCTCTGTGAATGAACTGTTTGTCTTAACTTAGAAGTCAAGTCTGGGATCTTTGCGTTGAATTCCATAGACATCCCATTTCTGTTTCATACAAGCAGATCATGTTTTATGATCCACATCTCTTCTAAAATGAGTCTATAAACCATGCTGAGTGGCCCTCTGCAGTTTACAGGCCTTTCAGGGCACTATCAACTTTTATGTCAGCAGTGTGACAACCTCTCATCCATGTCTGTCCCTACATTCTCAACCCTATTCTGAATGTGTTTCTCTGTTGCTCAAACAAGATTTCAGTTTTAGGGTGTGGTTCAATGTGGCAGTAACTGATGTTTGTCCCCCATGAGACAGCATAGGAACAAAGCCAGAATTACTTCCTCAAAATAGTCAGAATGAATCTAAGATAAAATTAATAACAGATTTCTTGAGTTGACGTTTTTGCGGAGGAGGTTCTAGTCGTGAAATTTTACATCTAGCTAAGGTGTTTGGAGGAGTATTTCTCAAGTTATAAAATGTGTGACGTGTTTTCTTACGAAAACAGTCCGATCCGCTGCTCTGATTGCAAGATCTGTCTCACTGTCTGTGTTCTGCTGTAAGATTTGATAGAGAGCAATCACCGCCGCTGTGTATCATGTTTTAGTGGTCAAGTGAGCATGTCGTCAAGTTGTTTGTTGGCTTCAGTTGCACTTTAAATATATGAGTTTTTTCTAGGTCATTAATGCCAAAACCAACTTTGAACTTAAAATAATAATTGTGTCCCCGGAGCAGTCATCACATCAAGTTGCTCAATTGTCCAATCAACTGCATGACAGCACAACCATAGAGTTGAACCTGTTCCTGAGTAGAGTGGAGGTACCATAGTCTGGTCCCAGATCTTTTTTGTGTTGTTTTGCCAACTTTTATGGTCATTGTCATAGGAATTGGCAAGACAGCACAAACAGATCTGGGACCAGGCTGGATACACCAGATACCTGCCGGTGGCCTTGGGAGGTGCAATAGTCTCACTCACTACAATCACAAAGACCTCATTGTTCTAAAGACCTGGCAGAGATTGCACAACCCTGTGGCATGCCATGGACTCAACTTCATGGGACTGACTGACTAACTAAATGTAATATGAGACATGCATGGCACGATTACGCGATTAGGTCTTTAGAATAGTTATATAATAAAATCATATTATCATATAAACAATTGGAGTCATAAATGTGTGATTGTGATTTATATGCTGGGACGTTTAGAATCTGCTTGATTTTTTAAATATATATTATATATATAATTTTTTTACACTCCAAAAACAAAACATATATTACATATGAATAACAACTTACAGACACACACAAACAACGACTACATCTAATCTGCCCAGAGCTGCATACTCACACCCCCACCCCTAGTGCCTGCATTATTGTTTTCCACTTGTTCTTACTGTAAATTGTACCAATTTGTTTTTCTCGGTCGCCCATGCTATTTCAATATTTCAATAATAAATTATTTTATGTTTACGTTGTGTTAATGATGGCTCATTGATTCAAGTTTTTAGTCTACTTTTTTTCAGATGAGTGATGATTAGAGAATCGTCCAGCACATTGGATATCTCACTACTGTACGCCCCCATATGCCATGTTTTGAAATATGAAGAAAGATGGATTAAAAGTAAGTGTACATTGTAATACTTCTGACAGCCAACTTTCTAGCTCCGCCCACAACTTCCAGACTTTATGGCATTCCAAGAAAGCATGGATTATTGAATCATTATTAGTTTTACACTTGAGACATGACTCTGCCATTGTGCTGTAGAATTTGGGAATGTAGTCTCTTGTATAATACATTCTATACATTAATTTATACTGGATTAAGTGTACATTTGAGTTAACTGTAATTTAATTAGTTATGCTCCAACTTTCCTTCTATCAATAGTTTATATATCTTTTCTAAGACATTGGCAGTTGGATATGCTCTCTGCAAGATGTTGTATATGTTACCCATCATCGTTTTCTGGCCCAAATAAGATTCCCTCAAGGTTGCTCTGATGTCCAAAATATTATTGTTATTTTATTGTCACAATTTATTAAACTTATGGGTCTATAATCAGCAGGGGACTCACCCAATTTTCCTGGTTTTAATATAACTGAAATAATTGTTTGATAGATGGAACTAGGAAGTGCTGAATTGAGTGATGTGTGTTGTCATTTGTGTAAATAGGGGGGCTATTTCTATGGGAAAGCCATCCATTCCTGGTGCTTTTCTCTGTGTGAATGTTTTAACCGTATTCTGGGTGATCTCTGTTTTTAATTATCATTGTTTGGACTGCTGATAGTTGCTTCTGAGTTGTTGGGTCTAAGAAGGCGATAGAATACGTAATTTTGATTTATTTACATTTTCATAGAAGATTTTAAAATGGTCATTAATCTTTTTGTTGTTTGCAATTACAGCTTTTGTATCTTTAACTTTTAAAATGATAACTGGTTTAACATGTAATCGTTTTGTGAGAGCTGCAAGACATTAATTTGGTTTATTTGACAAAGTAGTATGCTTTATTTGAGTTTAACCTGTAGTTGTTCACTCTCCAGAATTAAATGATGGCATTCCTGCTGAAGTTCAGAAATAGTATTTTTTTTCTTCACCTTTGTTTCAGATTTTTTTATAGGCTTTTTCTAAGATAGTGATTTATTTTTCTTAAATTTTAATTTCTAAATCACATTGAACTTTTGCCCAATATGAAATTACCATTCCCGTAATGTACGCCTTCTCTGTCCTCTATGTCTATATTTGTAATGGTAAAGCTTGAAATGCTTTCATTCACGTATTTAATACTTTTCAGGTCTAGAAGAGGCGTTCTGTTCATTCTCCAAATTCTGTCACTAAATGTATTTTCTAGTGGTGTTATTAAACATGATAAAGGAGAATGATCCGATATCACTAAATTGTTGAGTGCATTTTTGGAGAATATTTTTTTTAAATTCTTGATTAGCTTTTCTTTAAAAAAAAGGAATATTATTTTGTAGTTGGTAATAGCAATCTCCAGGTGTCCTGTAAATTATTTGTAGAGGCTCCCTAAATTTGCCTTTTTTATTACTATGTCTGTCAATCTTATCGAATATATGATTCAGGTCACCTGCTAGAATAATAGTTCCTGTCTGGATTTGATCTAATATACAGTAACAGTCAAAAGTTTGGACACACCTACTCATTCCAGGGTTTTTGTAGAATAATAGTGAAGACATCAAAACTATGAAATAACACATATTGAATCATGTAGTTACCAAACAAGTTTTTAAACAAATCAAAAAAAGATTCTTCAAAGTAGCCACTCTTTGCCTTGATGACAGCTTTGCACACTCTTGGCATTCTCTCAACCAACTTCATGAGGTAATCACCTGGAATGCCTTTCAATTAACAGGTGTGCCTTGTTAAAAGTTAATTTGAGCCTCCCGGGAGGCGCAGTGGTCTAAGGCACTGCACCGCAGTGCTAGCTGTGCCACCAGAGACTCTGGGTGGCCGGGAGGCCCATGGGGTGGCGCACAATTGGCCCAGCATCGCCTGGATTAGGGATGGTTTGGCCGGCAGGCATTTACTTGTTTCATCATGCACTAGCGATTCCTGTGGCGGGCCGGGCGCAGTGCACGCTGACCAGGTCGCCAGGGGTACGGTATTTCCTCCGACACATTGGTGTGACTGGATGGGCATTGTGACAAGAAGCAGTGGGGTTGTGTTTCGGGGGACACATGGCTCTCGACCTTCGCCTCTCCCGAGTCCATATGGGAGTTGCAGCGATGAGACAAGACCTTGTCTCAGCGATGAGACAAGAACTACTACCAATTGGGTACCACGAAATTGGGGCGAAAAAATGGGTAAAATGATATAGATTTTTTAAATCAAAGTTAATTTGTGGAATTTCTTTCTTCAACAGTTGTGTTGTGACAAAGTAGGGGTGATATACAGAAGATAGCCGTATTTGGTAAAAGACCAAGTCCATAATATGGCAAGAACAGTTCAAATAAGCAAAGAGCAACGACAGTCTATCATTACTTTAAGACATGAAGGTCAGTGAATCCGTAAAGTTTCAAGAACTTCAAGTGCAATCGCAAAAAAACATCAAGCGCTATGATGAAACTGTCTCTCATGAGGACCTCCACAGGAATGGAAGACCCAGTGATACCTCTGCTGCAGAGGATAAGTTCAGTAGAGTTACCAGCCTCAGAAATCGGTAATTAACTGCGCCTCAGAATGCACCTCAGAGTTCAAGTAACAGACACAACTGAACATCAACTGGTCAGAGGAGACTGTGTGAATCAAGCCTTCATGGCCAAATTTCTGCAAAGAAAGCACTACTAAAGTACACCAATAAGAAAAAGAGACTTACTTGGGCCAAGAAACACGAGCAATGGACATTAGACCGGTGGAAATCTGTCCTTTGGTCTGATGAGTCCAACTTTTTGGTTCCTTATGCCGTGTCTTTGTGAGACAGAGTAGGAGAATGGATGATCTCCGCATGTGAGGTTCCCACCATGAAACATGGAGGTGTGATTGTATGGTGGTGCTTTGCTGTTGACTCTGTCAGTGATTTCTTTAGAATTCAAGGTACAATTAACCAGCATGGCTACCACAGCATTCTGCAGCGATACGCCATCCCATCTGGTTTGCGCTTACTAGGACTATCATTTGTTTTTCAACAGCACAATGACCCAACACACCTCCAGGCTGTGTAAAGGCTATTTGACCAAGAAGGAGAGTGATGGAGTGCTGCATCAGATGACCTTGGCCTCCACAATCACCCGACCTCAACCCAATGGAGATGGTTTGGAATGAGTTGGACCGCAGCCAACAATGCTCAGCATATGTGGGAACTTCTTCAAGACTGTTGGAAAATCATTCCATGTGAAGCTGGTTGAGAGAATGCCATGAGTGTGCAAAGCTGTCATCAAGGCAAAGGGTAGGTACTTTGAAGAATCTAAAATATATTTTGATTTGTTTAACACTTTTTTTATTACATGATTCCATATGTGTTATTTCATAGTTTTGATGACTTCAATATTATTTTACAATGTAGAAAATAGTAAAAATGAAGAAAAACCCTTGAATAAGTAGGCGTGTCTAAACTTTTGACTGATACTGTATACTGAGCAAAAATGTAAACGCAACATGTAAAGTGTTGTTGCCATGTTTAATGAACTGAAATAAAAGATCCAAGAAATGTTCCATTTGCACAAAAAGCTTATTTCTCTCAAATGTTTTGCACAAATTTGTTTACATCCCGATTAGTGAGCATTTTCCCTTTTCCAAGATAATTTATCCGCCTGGCAGGTGTGACATATAAAGAAGCTAATCAACGGGCCTCCCGGGTGGCGCAGTGGTCTAGGGCACTGCATCGCAGTGCTAACTGCGCCACCAGAGTCTCTGGGTTCGCGCCCAGGCTCTGTCGCAGCCGGCCGCGACCGGGAGGTCCGTGGGGCGATGCACAATTGGCATAGCGTCGTCCGAGGTAGGGAGGGTTTGGCCGGTAGGGATATCCTTGTCTCATCGCGCTCCAGCGACTCCTGTGGCGGGCCGGGCGCAGTGCGCGCCAACCAAGGGGGCCAGGTACACGGTGTTTCCTCCGACACATTGGTGCGGCTGGCTTCCGGGTTGGAGGTGCGCTGTGTTAAGAAGCAGTACGGCTGGTTGGGTTGTGCTTCGGAGGACGCATGGCTTTCGACCTTCGTCTCTCCCGAGCCCGTACGGGAGTTGTAGCGATGAGACAAGGTAGTAATTACTAGCGATTGGATACCACGAAAAATTGGGGAGAAATGGGATAAAAAAAAAAAAAATAAAATAAAATAAAAAGAAGCTAATCAACAGCATGATCATTACACAGGTGCGTATTGTACTGTGGACAATTAAAGGACACTCTAAAATCAAATCAAATGTTATTAGTCACATGCGCCGAATACAACAGGTGTAGACCTTACAGTGAAATGCTTACTTACGAGCCCCTAACCAACAATGCAGTTTAAAAATATACAGATAAGAATAAGAAATAAAAGTAACAAGAAATAAAGAGCAGTAGTAAAATAACAATAGCGAGACTATATACAAGGGGAAACTGGTACAAAGTCAATGTGTGGGGGCACCGGTTAGTTGAGGTAATTTGTACATGTAGGTAGCGTTATTAAAGTGACTATGCATGTATGATAACAACAGAGAGTAGCAGCGGTGTAAAAGAGGGGGAGGGGGGCGATGCAAATAGTCTGGGTAGCCATTTGATTAGGTGTTCAGGAGTCTTATGGCTTGGGGGTAGAAGCTGTTTAGAAGCCTCTTGGACCTAGATTTGGCGCTCCGACCCGCTTGCTGTGCGGTAGCAGAGAGAACAGTCTATGACTAGGGTGGCTGGTGTCTTTGACACTTTTTAGTGCCTTCCTCTGACACCGCCTGGTATAGAGGTCCTGGATAGCAGGAAGCTTGGCCCCAGTGATGTACCCTCCATAGTGCCTTGTGGTCGTAGGCCGTGCAGTTGCCATAACAGGCGGTGATGCAACCAGTCAGGATGCTCTTGATGGTGCAGCTGTAGAACCTTTTGAGGATCTGAGGACCCATGCCAAATATTTTCAGTCTCCTGAGGGGGAGACCCTCTTCATGACTGTCTTGGTGTGCTTGGACCATGTCAGTTTCTTGGTGATGTGGACACCAAGGAACTTGGAACCACTGCAGCCCCGTCGATGAGAATGGGGCGTGCTCGGTCCTCTTTTTCCTGTAGTCCGCAATCACCTCCTTTGTCTTGATCACATTGAGGGAGAGGGTGTTGTCCTGGCACCACAAGGCCAGGTCTCTGACCTCCTCCCTATAGACTGTCTCGTCATTGTCGGCGATCAGGCCTACCACTGTTGTGTCATCGGCAAACTTAATGATGGTGTTGGAATCGTGCGTGGCCGTGCAGTCATGAGTTAACAGGGAGTACAGGAGGGGACAGAGCACGCACTCCTGGAGGGCCCCTGTGTTGAGGATCAGCGTGGCAGATGTGTTGTTACCTACCCTTACCACCTGGGGGGTCGGCCCGCCAGGAAGTCCAGGATCTAGTTGCAGAGGGAGGTGTTTATTCCCAGGGCCCTTAGCTTATTGATGAGCTTTGATGGCACTAGGGTGTTGAACGCTGAGCTGTAGTCAATGAATAGCATTCTCACATATATGTTCCTTTTGTCCAGGTGGGAAAGGGCAGTGTGGATTGCAATAGAGATTGCATCATCTGTGGATCTGTTGGAGCGGTATGCAAATTGTAATGGGTCTAGGATTTCTGGGATAATGGTGTTGATGTGAGCCTTGACCAGCCTTTCAAAGCACTTCATGGTTACAGACGTGAGTGCTACTGTTCGGTAGTCATTTAGGAAGATTACCTTAGTGTTCTTGGGCACCGGCACTATGGTGGTCTGCTTAAAACATGTTGGTATTACAGAAAATGTCAGTGAAGACACTTGCCAGTTGGTCAGCGCATGCTCGCAGTACACGTCCTGGTAATCCATCTGGCCCTGCGGATTTGTGAATGTTGACCGTTTTAACTTCACTAGGGTAGGGGGCAGCATTCGGCATTTTGGATGAAATGCATGCCCAATTTAAACTGCCTGCTTCTCGGGCCCCGAAGATATGATATGCATATCTGGTCGATTTGGATAGAAAACACTCTAAAGTTTCCAAAACGGTTAAAATAGTGTCTGTGAGTATAACAGAACTGATTTGGCAGGCAAAACCCCGAGAAAAATCCATTCAGGAAGTATTTTTTTGTTGTTGGTTTTGTAGTTTTCTATTCAATGCCATTACAGTATCCATTGACTTAGGACTCAAACTGCAGTTTCTATGCCTTACACTAGATGTCAACAGTCTTTAGAAATAGTTTCAGGCTTGTATTCTGAAAAATGAGGGAATAAGAGCATTCGGAATGACTGGACGCTAAAGTGTCGCAGAGCTTTTTCATGCGCTCGACAGAGAGAGAGCAATTCTTGTTTACCTTTTAAATTGACTACGTTATTGTCCGGTTGAAATATTAACAATTATTTAGGCTAAAAACAACCCGAGGATTGAATATAAACATCGTTTGACATGTTTCTATGAACTTTATGGATACAATTTGGATTTTTTTGTCTTCCTGTTTTGACTGCGTTTGAGCCTGTGGATTACTGAAGAAAACGCGCAAACAAAACAGAGTTTTTTGTATATAAAGAGAATTTTCTAACAAAATAAACATTTATTGAGTAAATGAATGTCTGCTGAGTGCAACCATATGAATATCATCAAAGGTAAGGGATAAATTTTATCTCTATTTCTGACTCTGACTGTTCTACTTGGCTGGTTACTGTTTGTAATTAATTGTCTAGTGGGCTATGTTCTCAAATAATCGTAAATATGACACCGTGGTTGGATTCACAAGACGTTCATCTTTAAACCTATGTAAAATATGTTTTGTTTTCTGAATTTTTATAATGAATATTTCTGTATTTGAATTTGGCGCCCAGCAGTTTCACTGGCTGTTGAAGAGGTGGGACGCTAACGTCCCACATACCCAAGAGAGGTTAAAGGTCTTACTCACATCGGCTGCGGAGAGCATGATCACAGTCTTCCGGAACAGCTGGTGCTCTCATGCATGTTTCAGTGTTATTTGCCTCGAAGCGAGCATAGAAGTAGTTTAGCTCGTCTGGTATGCTCGTGTCACTGGGCAGCTCTCGGCTGTGCTTCCCTTTGTTGTCTGAAACGGTTTGCAAACCCTGCCACATCTGACGAGCGTCAGAGCCGGTGTAGTACGATTCGATCTTTGTTCTGTATTGATGCTTTGCTTGTTTGATGGTTTGACGGAGGGCATAGCTGGATTTCTTATAAGCTTCCGGGTTAGAGACCAGATCCTTGAAAGCGGCAGCTCTAGCCTTTAGCTCAGTGATGATGTTGCCTGTAATCCATGGCTTCTGGTTGGGGTATGTACGTACGGTCACTGTGGGGACAACGTCATCGATGCACTTATTGATGAAGCCAGTGACTGATGTGGTGTACTCCTCAATGCCATCGGATGAATCCCGGAACATACTCCAGTCTGTGCTAGCAAAACAGTCCTGTAGCCTAGCATCTGCTTCACCTGACCACTTTTTTATTCATCTAGTCCCTGGTGCTTCCTACTTAAATTTTTGCTTGTAAGCAGGAATCAGGAGGATAGAATTATGGTCAGATTTGCCAAATGGAGGGCTAGGGAGTGCTTTGTATGCGTCTCTGTGTGTGGAGTAAAGGTGGTGCAGAGTTTTTTTATACCTCTTGTTACACATTTAACATGCTGATAGAAATTTGGTTAAACATATTTAAATTTCCCTGCATTAAAGTCTACTAGGAGCGCCGCCTCTGGGTGAGCATTTTCTTGTTTGCTTATGGCGGAATACAGCTCATTCAATGCTGTCTACAGCTACGAAAAAAACATATGAAAACTCTCTAGGTAGTTAGTGTGGTCTACAGCTTATCATGAGATACTTTATCTCAGATGAACAATAGCTCGAGACTTCCTTAGATATCATGCACCAGCAGTTATTTACAAAAATACGTAGTCGGCTGCCCCTTGTCTTACCAGATGCAGCTGTTCTATCCTGCCGGTGCAGTGTATAACCAGCCAGCTGTATGTTGATAGTGTCGTCGTTCAGCCACGACTCCGTGAAGCATAAGATATTACAGTTTTGAATGTCCCGTTGGTAGTTAATCTCCCACGTAGGTCATCTACTTTATTCTCGAAAGATTGCACATTTGCTCGCAGAATGGAAGGAAGTGGAGGTTTATTCGATCGCCTACGAATTCTCAGAAGGCAGCCTGCCCTCCGGCCCTTTTTCTCCACCTCCTCTTCACGCAAATCACGAGGATCTGGGCCTGTTCCCGAGAAAGCAGTATATCGTTCGGGTCGGGCTCGTCAGACTTATTAAAGAAAAAAGAGGATTCTGCCAGTCCATGGCGAGTAATCGCAGTCCTGATGTCCAGAAGTTATTTTCGGTCAAAAGAGACGGTAGCAGAAACATTATGTACAAAATATGTAAAAAAATAAGTTACAAACAACGCAAATAAACAAACAAAAACACAATCATTTGGAGACATGTAAAACGTCTGCCTTCTTCGCCGGCGCCAAATGTGCAGTTTTGTCTCACAACGCAATGCCACAGATGTCTCAAGTTTTGAGGGAGCGTGCACTTGACATGCTGACAACAGGAATGTCCACCAGAGCTGTTGCCAGAACTATTTTAGAGAATTTGGCACTATGTCCAACCGGCCTCACAACTGCAGACCACGTGTAACCATGCCAGTCCAGGACCTCCACATCCGGCTTCTTCACCTGCGGCATCGTCTGAGACCAGCCACCCGAACAACTGATGAAACTGAGGAGATTTTTTGTCTGAAATAAAGCCCTTTTGTTGGGAAAAACTCATTCTGAATGGCTGGCCCTGGCTCACCAGTAGGCAGGCCTGGCTCCCAAGTGGGTGGGCCATTGCAGCCATGCAGCCACCCCTGCCCAGTCATGTAAAATCCATAGATTAGGACGTAATGATTTTTTTTTATTGACTGATTGCCTCATATGAACTGTAATTTGTTGAAATTGTTCGCATGTTGCGTTTATATTTTTGTTCAGTAAATTCTATCTAAAATGAATTATATCTATAAACACCAGATTTCCCCCCTGGTGGGATGTACAATGAAATCAATGTGTATTTGTCACCATGTAAGGTACAATTCAACATTAGAAAATTGCCTTCCTCGTCCATATGCTGGGATATAAATTAAAACGTTGTATTCTTATTTATCAGGATGCCTACATCTCTGTTGTTTCTACAGTAGGTGGCAGCAAAGGCCTCTCCAACCCAGCTCCTCTTTAAATTGTAATGACTCTTGTCGTTGGTTGAAGGAGAGGAGGACCAAAACGCAGCGTGATATGTATCCACATTTATTAGAATACTTTTATAGATTAACAAAACAACAAACAAAACGAAACCAACGACGCTACAGTCCTGAACAAGTGAACAATGAAAAAACAATGAACGCACGAACAGGAACAATCACCCACAAACAAACAGTGAGAACAGCCTACCTAAATATGGTTCCCAATCAGAGACAACGTAAAACACCTGCCTCTGATTGAGAACCATATCAGGCTAGTTAGACAACCCTAAACCAAACATAGAAACACATAACATAGAATGCCCACCCAGCTCACATCCTGACCAACTAAACAAAGACTGAACAAAGGAAATAAGGTCAGGAACGTGACATAAATGTTCAACTTCTCCTTTTTAAATGTAACTCTTGCAACAACAACAAAAACATGTGCTGACAATCTCTTTATGTGTTTAAGAACCATATGCTTTTTTCCCCCATCATGGAACCCATGGACATTCCATGTGATAAGGTGCATTTTGTTGGTCTTTAGTTAACCTTATCTGTTCCGTTTATCATCGAAGAACCAAGTTAAACATTTTAGTAGACATGATATATAAGGGCAGAGGGCATTCCACAATGGGAAGATCATAGTATAAATACATAGCAATTCTATAAATTGTATATACAGTTGAAGTTGGAAGTTAACATACACCTTAGCCAAATACATTTAAACTCAGTTTTTCACAATTCCTGACATTTAATCCTAGTAAAAACTCCCTGTCTTAGGTCAGTTAGGATCACCACGTTATTTTAAGAATGTGAAATATCAGAATAATAGTAGAGAGAATGATTAGATACTTTTATTTATTTCGGTAGAATTGCCTTTGAATTGTTTAACTTGGGTCAAACGTTTCGGGTAGCCACAAGCTTGCCACAATAAGTTGGGTGAATTTTGGCCCATTCCTCCTGACAGAGCTGGTGTAACTGAGTCAGGTTTGCTCGCACACGCTTTTTCAGTTCTGCCCAAAAACTTTCTATAGGATTGAGGTCAGGGCTTTGTGATGGCTACTCCAATACCTTGACTTTTTTGTCATTAAGCCATTTTGCCACAACTTTGGAAGTATGCTTGGGGTCATTGTCCATTTGGAAGACCCATTTGCAACCAAGCTTTAACTTCCTGACTGATCTCTTGAGATGTTGCTTCAATATTTAGTCATTATTGCCAAACAGTTCTATTTTTGTTTCATCAGATCAGAGGACATTTCTCCAAAAAGTATGATCTTTGTACCCATGTGCAGTTGCAAACCGTAGTCTGGCTTTTTTATGGCGGTTTTGAAGCAGTGACTTCTTCCTTGCCTAGCGGCCTTTCTGGTTATATCGATATAGGACTCGTCTTACTGTGGATAGAGATACTTTTGTACCTGTTTCCTCCAGCATCTTCACAAGGTCCTTTGCTGTTGATCTGGGAATGTTTTGCACTTTTCGCACCAAAGTATATTCATCTCTAGGAGACAGAACGCGTCTCCTTCCTGAGCGGTATGACGGCTGCGTGGTCCCATGGTGTTTATACTTGCGTACTGTTGTTTGTACAGATGAACGTAGTACCTTCAGGCATTTGGAAATTGCTCCCAAGGATGAACTAGACTTGTGGAGGTCTACAATTTTTTTTCTGAGGTCTTGGCTGATTTCTTTTGATTTTCCCATGATGTCAAGCAAAGAGGCACTGAGTTTGAAGGTAGGCCTTGAAATACATCAACAGGTACACCTCCAATTGACTCAAATGATGTCAATTAGCCTATCAGAAGATTCTAAAGCCATGACATCATTTTCTGGAATTTTCCAAGCTGTTTAAAGGCACAGTCAACTGAGTGTATGTACATTTCTGACCCACTGGAATTGTGATACATTGAATTATAAGTGAAATAATCTGTCTGTAAACAAAAAAATGACTTGTGTCATGCACAAAGTTGATGTCCTAACCGACTTGCCAAAACTATAGTTTGTTAACAAGACATTTGTGGAGTGGTTGAAAAACGAGTTTTAATGACTCCAACCTAAGTGTATGTAAACTTCCGACTTCAACTGTATAGAGCGTGTGAGGATGTAGGCTGAGCAGACATTTAACAAAAAACACAAAATAATAACATAAAGCAAAGTACGTCTTTGTACTTGAGGCGCTATGCCTTTTTAGGGCTTTTTATCTCCTCTCCTAATATACCAAAAAACAATGTGAATACATACAATGTACATACTTTTTAAAAAAGACTGCCACTTAAATACTGTGGTTGGTTTGTATTACCTTACAAATTAAATTCAAGTATAGTGGCTTGTGGGGGTCTGCTTTGGGTGAGTGGGTCCTCCGAGAGACTGAAATGGGATGAGTGGAGGCCTCAAGCACACCTCAGAGAAGTGTCTGATGCCCTCCCAGTCACCCCATCCCAGTCCCCTGGATATAGCCCCTCTCTATTCTCCCCTCCTTTCCCTCCCTTACCCACCCAGGCCCAGTTTATCCCAACCTCTGTCTTTTCCCCCCTCCCCTCTTCTCATACACCTCTACACCCCTATATACATCCCCTCACTCATCCATTCTCATTCATTCACACACAACATACACCCCACGTCTCTGCACACCCATTCTCTCCTGCCTTCCCACACACAGCCACATTCACCCTCCCTCACATATGCACAGACACATACCCACACATACACCCACTCACACACATCCATAGAACAATTATTGATAATTCTTGACTTACCGTACATGCTATATTTCCTCTTTGATATTGTCTTGATCTCCCTTCCCTTCTTTGGTCTGATAGTTCCATTCCTTAAAGATTCACAATGCGAGGGTATTTAGCGTTCTTCTGCTTCACGCCAGATCCTCCGTCGGCACATCCACGCCAAGCTCCTCCGGTATCAGCAAGGTCCCCTTTTTCCTCGTTCTCTGCTAAGGACAATATTCTCATATTATTTTGTCTCAATCTGTTTTCTAGCTGATCCAATTGATTATTTAATCCGTCACTGCTTGAGTGCAGTCTAATCTTCTAGAATAGGCCTATACTTGGACAATACCATGCCCATGACAGTATGTGTGATCTAGTGCAATGGTGAGTATCTGTCATGACGTTACCTTAAACAATTGCGTCCATGTTACAATACAGGGAGACAAATGCATTAACATGTACTAAATATTTCCAAGGGGAAGGAAGCTCATCCGTCCTGCATTCAGTGACACCAGCCCAACACACCCACCTCAGCGCTGGGAGGGGGCATTGTTTCCTGGGGAAGTCATCGATGTAAGGAGGGGTCTCTCCTTCAAATCCAGCAGAGATTCACATATCCATGAAAGGAGGCCACACTGCAGTGACGATGAGAGGAAGGTAGGGGCCTCTCAACACAGAGTGTTCCAGTCAGAGACTCTGAGTATCAACATAGAGATAATGGAGTATGAGCTCATATGGTTTCAGACACACAAGATACAGCACACATCACCATAAATGACATTTTTTGGGCAAAAAGGCGAACTCAGCCACATTCTTCCTTGAATCAGATGGCTCATAATTTTATTTAGTTATTTTAATTAGGCAAGTAAAATTCATCACAAAACCCACTGATATTGCTAACTTATTGAATGACTTTTTCATTGCCAAGATTAGTAAACTTAGGCAGGACATGACAACAACAAACGCTGAACCTTCATATCCTTGCATAACTGACTAAATTATGAAAGACAAGCATTGTAACTTTGAATTCCGTGAGGTGAGTTTGGAAGAGGTGAAAGAATTATTGTGGTCTATCGATAATGACAAACCATCTGGCACGACAATTTGGATGGAAAACCATTGAGGTTGGTAGCGGACTATATTGCCACTCCTATTTGCCATCTCTTAAAACTTAGCCTGCAGGAATGTGTGCATACCCTCAGGCCTGGAGGGAAGAAAAGGTCATACAATTTCCCATGAATAGCAAAGCACCCTTTACTGGTTCAAACAGACAACCAATCAGCCTGCTACCGACCCTTAGTAAAATTTTGGAAAAAATGGTATTTGAACAAATGCAATGGAATTTCACAGTAAACAAATTAACAACTGACTTTCAGCATACTTATAGGGAAGGGCACTCAACATGTACGGCATTAACACAAAGTACGAATGATTGGGTGAAAGAAATTGTGGGAACTGTTTTGTTCGACATCAGTGCAGTTTTTTACAAACATAGTCTGCTGCTGAAAAAACATATGTGTTATGGCTTTACATCCCCTGCCATATCGTGGATCGAGAGTGCAGTTTTTGGCAGCAGCTAATGGAGATCCTAATAAATACTCAAAAATATGGATATGACAATACAGCATACCAAAGTCAGACAGAGGAGGCACAGTTTATATGTCATGTTTTTACTGTAAAAACCTTACTGCCGGAAGTCTCTGAGTCTTAATGAAATGAGAACGCGAGGTTCAAAGTCATGATCAAAGTTTAAGAAAACACTAACAAAGAAAACAGCCAAGAAAGACGGTGATAGAGAGGCAAAATAAAATGTTAGTTTTTTTTTACAGTGCCCAACCACAGTAGTCAGTCTGTTTATTTTTGCAAATGGTTTATACTGACTCCGTCTGACTGCCTTACTTTGGTTTCTGTGCTGTCTCTTTAAAACCAAGCATGAAGAACAGCCATTCGGTATGACAACAACCATCTAATTAAAACAGCTTTCCGACTTCCCGGAATGTTTGTGTAAAGCCCTGTTAAACTGGTCAATCCTGGTCTTGATGAAGTTGGTAGATCCTTGTTATAATTTGTGCCAATCTCTCTAACTCTGCTGGGCAGAGTAGTTGTGGAATGCATGCAGAGCAGGGCAAAGCCAAGCAACACTACAGATAATCTGGATCCCCTCCAAACCAGACCCCTCTTAGCTGATAAAGACATTGTACGCGTCCCAGATGGCTCCCTATTCTCTATGTAGGCCTGTAGGCCCTGGTCAAAAGTAGTACACTATATATGGAATAGGGTGCCATTTGGGACGAGCCCAGTAACTTCTTCACAAGTACTTATGATGATAGATGACAGAGGTATGAGCCTGTACTGAACTGTACATCATGTGTCATTCTGTTGCATGAGCACACAATGCACCAAACCCACACAGGACGTTCACTCATTGGAAGTTTGAATTTGATTAGAATTTGAAGATTTTCAGCAAGTTGTAAGTCTACTCAAAGTAAGAACTAGGTAATAATGATAACCTCTGAACTACTGGATGGTGGTATATCTGTGGTCTAAGTTTAGTGATACGCTGGTTCATTCATAGTTACTGGCTGACCAGTTCTTTGCATGTTTACCCATAGTCCATGGATTCACCCACTATAAGCTTCCTTAAGTTTCTTTCAGTAAAATATTTAGGTTAAATGTGAGAGAAAACTGTGAGAAAGTCAAGACCATCATCTAAGTGTCTGGAGAGCGTTTCCTTATCTGGTTATTTTCCAAACCTCCAAAGTAGCGTTGAGAAGAAATCTCTGAGGCAGACCTAGATGGATGGTGTGTTCTGCCTCTTAAACTAATTCTTGGATCTCTCCTTTATTAAACATATTGTTAGAAATTTAAGCCAATGGTCAACAGTTGTAGACACAGTAATCGCACTCTGGTATGAGAGCTGTGTGTTTTCGAATTTTTGAATTACAGGAAGTCTAAAAGGGGACTAATTTAGGAAGGGGCCTGTATGTTGGTGTGATTGTATCCCCTCACATTGTTTATCTGTTTGTAATTGCCATCAGGGTTAACCGAAGGTTTACTAACCACAGTCACTGGTTAGTGTACTAAGAATAACGGGGTATAACTTGGCTCCAGAGAGTGGTGGGTGGTACTATTGACCCATACTTCTAGTAAAGGAATGTTGTTTGGGATTGGTGTTTTATTAGGATCCCCATTAGCTGTTGCGAAAGCAACTGTTGCGTTAGCAACAGCTACTCTTCCTGGGGTCCACACAAAACATGAAACATGAC
Organism: Salvelinus fontinalis; assembly: GCF_029448725.1. NCBI lineage: Eukaryota > Metazoa > Chordata > Actinopteri > Salmoniformes > Salmonidae > Salvelinus > Salvelinus fontinalis. Next base: position 16,683,336 of record NC_074689.1, read on the forward strand.
ATAATACAGAACATTCATAGACAAGGACATACATTTAAAAACTGCAAACATAGCCTACATATCAATACATACACAAACTATCTAGGTCAAATAGGGGAGAGGCGTTGTGCCGTGAGGTGTTGCTTTATATGCTTTTTTAAACCAGGTTTGCTGTAAGAGATTGAAGTGAGTTCAATGCAATAATGTCTCTATATAATACTGTACGCTTTCTTGAAATTGTTCTGTATTTGGGGACAGTGAAAAGACCTAAGGTGTCATGTCTGGTGGGGTACGTGTGTGTGTCAGAGCTGGGTTTAAGTTGACTATGCAAACAATTTAGAATTTTCAACCCAAATAATTCAACAAGGAGTGTTTCTTATAAAAAGAGAGCCTGGCATTTATAGTATTTATATTAGCCCTCTGATTACAATGAAGAGCAAGACGTGCTGCTCTGTTCTGGGCCGGCTGCAGCTTAACTAGGTCTTTCTTTGCAGCACTTGACCACATGACTGGGCAATAATCAAGATAAGACCAAACTAGAGTCTGCACACTGCAGTGTGGTGTCAAAATAGCAGAGCATCTCTTTATTATGGATAGAGCTCTCCCCATCTTTACAACCACATCTATCCCCATCTTTACAACCATTGAATCTATATGTTTGACCATGACCGTTTACAATCTAAGGTAACAAACACCAAGTCATTTATTCTCCTCAACTTGTTCAACAGCCACCATTCATTACTAGATTACGCTGAGGTCTGGAGCTTGTGGAAGGATTAGTACCAAATACGATGCTTCTAGTTTTAAAGATGTTCAGAACCAGCTTATTACTGGCTACCCATTCCAAAAGAGAATGCAACTCATTATTAAGGGTTTCAGTGACTTCATTAGCTGTGGTACATGCATATGGTTAAATCATCAGCATACATGGACACACAGGCTTTGTTTAATGCCAGTGGCAGATCATCGGTAAACATAGAAAAGAGTGGAGGGCCTGGAAAGCTGCCCTGCGATACACCACACCCGACATGTTTGACATTAGAGAGTCTTCCATTGAAGAAGACCCTCTGAGTTCTATTCGATAGATACAGTAGCTCTGAATCCATGATATGGCAAAGGTTGAAAAGCTATAAAACATATGTTTTCTCAACAACAGATTATGGTCAGTAATATCAAAGGCTGCACTGAAATCTAACAGTACAGCTCCCACAATCTTTGTATTAACAATTTCTTTCAACCAATCATCAGTCATTTGTGTCAGTGCAGTACATGTTGAGTGCCCTTCATGAGGAAAGACTGTATGCTGAAAGACTGTTGTCAATTTGTTTGCAGAGAAATAGCATTGTATTTGGTCAAATACAATTTTCTCCAACTGAGAAAGCTGGCAACAAGCTGATAGGTCTGCTGTTAGAACCAGTGAAGGCCACTGTACCCCTCTTGGGAAGAGGAATGACTTAGGCTTCCCTCCAGGCCTGAGGACAACACCTTCCTCTAGACTCAGATTAAAGATATGACAGATAGGAGTGGCCATAGAATCAGCTACCATCCTCAGTTGATTTACATCTAAATTGGCAATTCCAGGAGGCTTGTCATTATTGATCCATAACAGTAATTCTGTGTAGTGTATATTAAATATAAACAGTAATGAAAACTATTTCAGTTAATCAATTATTTATTCAATTCACCTTGCCTTACCACTGTCAGTATAAAGAAAGAAAATACCACTAGTCATGCTCTGAGTGTATAAAAAACCTGTCTGTCAGTCTCAATGAAAGACCATACTAATGTTTATAATGACAAAGTGGTTCATGAAGCTGTTCATGTATCTATGACATCTCAACTAAGCTTGTGTATGCATTTCCATCATAGTTGTTTAGACATCTGGTGATATTAGTAACAAGAATATCAATTTATGGAACATTTAAGGCTGGTTTCCCAGACACAGATTAAGCCTAGTCCTCGATTAAAAAGCATTCTCAATAGAGTTTCTCCACTGAAAGAGCCTTTTAAACGGGAGGCGGCTTGATTTGTGTCTGGGAAACTGCCCCGTAGATTCCTCATTTATATCTAGAAGATTATAGATCTTTCCCTTCAGCTAAGTGAGGCACCTCACAGCTGGTTGCAGAACTCTCAACCTCTTGTCTTCCTAAGAGAGCTATAGATAATAATGCTGTGCTTCATTTAGCTAACCAACTATGGAGCATTTTTCATTTCCCAGATGAGCAAAGGGATGCCGCTACAGAGTGGGCGTCCTTAGCTCTGAGGAATTGTGAAAAGTTTCCTTGGGGCTGTGTGTGAGACAGACAGTATCTCCTCATATAAGCCTGGCTGGATAATCTTTGTACAGTTTTATCTACATTTCCTTTCAGTGCTGTAATCTCTACAGTTCTCTCCTTTTCTTTTTAAAACCAGTGGGTATCATATCTCGAAAGAGAAAGGAAATAAGAATAGGTTGGTTGGGGTGACTGTTTGAAAAGTGGGCGTTTTGTAATGAAATATGTCACATGCTTGTGGTTAGATAACTGGTTTTATCATGTTTAAGACGTCCTAAAGAGCAGACAGTCTGTGCAGAACTGAATAATATCATACAGTAGCGGTAGTCTGTCCTGTTCTGTTAATTGATACACTGTACATGGTGTTTATGACTCAGAACAACAGCCATCCTACATAATCCCTAAACCATTAAACCTGAGCAATAGAACTGTACTAAAACACATCTAGCAAAGATGATGTTGAAATAAATCGATTAATCTCTTTCTAAAAATGTAGGTACTGAACCAAATGCTGTTGATTATTATGTGTTAATGCATTTCGGGCTCAAATACGCTACTGTTATAAAAATCTTTCAATCAGCCTAGTATCTTAAGTTAAAACCATTGTGTCCTTACTTTGCGTCTATGGACAGTCAACTAAACATCCTACTTCCCGGAGTATTGTGCTCTTGTGGTAGGAGAACATGATTTGTGGTTGTTTTCTTCCCCCGGTCTATGAGTCCATGTGATGTAAAACATGCTGTTGTGAACCACAGACGCATTCAGAATAATTTACTGTGTGACTGTGGTCTTGTCACAATGCAGTAGGGGGTCAGCTAAGGACAATCAGACATACCTTACTGAGTGTGTTTCTTTTACACAACATTACTGTTCACAAACACCCACACACACGTACCATGGTTGGGGAAACTCCTAAGCCTGATCAGACTGTACAGTATGTACAGCATGCCTAGAGTATATCCTTTATTATCACCACTGTATACACCTTTTCCATTTGTATACTGTTCATACTGTCTGTACACACCATTATATATACTGTACATATATATATATATATATATATATATATATATATATATATATATATATATATATATATATATATATATATATATACACATACAGTAGTAACCAAAAATTTAAAAAAAATCTAAAATATTTTATATTTCAGATTATTCAAAGTAGCCACCCTTTGATGACAGCTTTGCACACTCTTGGCATTCTCTCAACAAGCTACATGAGGTAGTCACCTGGAATGCCGTTCAATTAACAGGTGTGCCTTGTTAAAAGTTAATTTGCGGAATTTCTTTCCTTCTTAATGCGTTTGAGCTAATCAGTTGTGTTGTGACAATTTAGGGGTGGTATACAGAAGATGGTCCATATTATGTACCAGTGAAAATGTTGTATACACCAACTCATTACAGGGATTTTCTTTATTTTTACTATTTTCTACATGTAGTAAACAAAAAGTGTTCAACAAATCAAAATATATTTCAGATTTTAGATTCTTCAAAGTAGCCACCCTTTGCCCTGAACAATTTTGGCATTCTCTCAACCAGCTTCACCTGTAATGCTTTTCCAACAGTCTTGAAGGAGTTCCCACATATACTGAGCACTGGTTGGCTGCTTTTCCTTCACTCTGCGGTCCAACTCATCCCAAACCATCTCAATTGGTGTTGAGGTCGGGTGATGGGTAAAATTGCTCTTACAAAGCCTGGAGGTGTGTTGGGTAATTGTCCTGTTGAAAAACAAATGATAGTCCCACTAAGCGCTTTCCAGAATGGGATGGCGTATCGCTGCAGAATGCTGTGGTAGCCATGCTGGTTAAGTGTGCCTTGAATTCTAAATAAACCACCAAAAGTGTCACCAGCAAAATACTCCCACACCATCACACCTCCTAGACATAGCGTTTTCCTTGATGGCCAAAAAGCAAAATTATTGTCTCATCTGACCAGAGTACCTTCTTCCATATGTTTGGGGAGTCTCCCACATGCCAGTTGGCAAACACCAAACGTGTTTGCTTATTTTTTCTTTAAGCAATGGCTTTTTTTCTGGCCACTCATCCGTAAAGCCCAGCTCTGTGGAGTATTGACTGGGTGTACAGCTTAAAGTGGTCCTATGGACAGGTACTCCAATATATGCTGTGGAGCTTTGCAGCTCCATTTTTTAAATGATGGATTTAAAGGTGCTCCATGGGATGTTCAAAGTTTCGGATATTTTCTTATAGCCCAACCCTGATCTGTACTTCTCCACAACTTTGTCCCTGACCTGTTTGGAGAGGTCCTTGGTCTTCATTGTGCCACTTGCTTGGTGGTGCCCCTTGCTTAGTGGTGTGGCAGACTCTGGGGCCTTTCAGAACAGGTGTATATATACTGAGAACATGTGACACTTAGATTGCACACAGGTGGACTTTATTTAATACTTTTTGTGACTTCTGGTGGTAATTGGTTGCACCAGATCTTATTTAGGGGCTTCAAAGCAAAGGGGGTGAATACATATACACACATCACTTTGCTGTTTAATTGTTTTCTAATTTTTTCATTTCACTTCACCAATTTGGACTATTTTGTACATGTCCATTACATGAAATCAAAATAAAAATCCATTAAAATCACAGGTTGATTTGCAACAAAATAGGAAATAACGCCAAGGGGGTGAATACTTTTGCAAGGCACTGTATATATACTATATGACCAAAAGTATGTGGACACCTGCTCGTCGACATCTCATTCCAGAATCATGGGTATTAACATGTTGTTAATTAATATTGTTTAATGGGATTGAGGTCAGGGCTCTATGCAGGCCAGTCAAGTTCTTCCACACCGATCTTGACAAACCATTTCTGTATGGCTCTCGCTTTGTGCATGGGGGCATTGTCATGCTGAAACAGGAAATAGTCTTTACCAAACTGTTGCCATAAAGTTGGAAGCACAGAATCGTCTACAATGTCATTGTATGCTGTAGAGTTAAGATTTCCCTTCACTGGAACTAAGGGGCCTAGCCCGAACCATGAAAAATGCACCAGACCATTACTCCTCCTCCACCAAACCGTACAGTTGGCACTATGCATTCGGTCAGGTAACGTTCTCCTGGCATCCGCCAAACCCAGATACGTCCGTCGGACTGCCAGATGGTGAAGCGTGATTCATCACTCCAGAGAACGCTTTTCCACTGCTTCAGAGTCCAATGGCGGCGAGCTTTAAAACACTCCAGCCGGCGCTTGGCATTGCGCATGGTCATTTTAGGCTTGTGTGCGGATGCTCGGCCATAGAAACCCATTTCATGAAGCTCTCAATGAACAGTTCTTGTGCTGAAGTTGCTTACAGAGGCAGTTTGGAACTCGGTAGTGAGTGTTGCAACAGAGAACAGTAGACTTTAATGTGCTTCTCGTTTTGTAAGCTTGTGTGGCCTACCACTTCGAGGCTGAGCCGTTGTAGCTCCTAGATGTTTCCACTTCACATTAACAGCACTTAGAGTTGACTGGGGCAGCTCTAGCAGGGCAGAAATTTGACGAACTGACTTGTTGGAAAGGTGGATCCTATGATGGTGCCACGTTGAAAATCACTGAGCTATTCAGTAAGGCCATTCTACTGCCAGTGTTTGTCTATGGAGATTGCATGGCTTTGCGCTCGACTTTATTTACCTGTCAGCAACGGGTGTGGCTGAAATAGCCGAATCCTCTAATTTGAAAAGCGTGTCCACATACTTTTGTATAACTATATATTCCGGACTTCGACATTGATCGTTCTGATATTTCTTAATTTCTTTCTTATAAGTTTTTGTATCATGTGTGTATTGTATTTGTATCACTATATACACTGCTCAAAAAAATAAAGGGAACACTTAAACAACACAATGTAACTCCAAGCCAATCACACTTCTGTGAAATCAAACTGTCCACTTAGGAAGCAACACTGATTGACAATAAATTTCACATGCTGTTGTGCAAATGGAATAGATAAAAGGTGGAAATTATAGGCAATTAGCAAGACACCCCCAAAAAAGGAGTGATTCTGCAGGTGGTGACCACAGACCACTTCTCAGTTCCTATGCTTCCTGGCTGATGTTTTGGTCACTTTGAATGCTGGCGGTGTTCTCACTCTAGTGGTAGCATGAGACGGAGTCTACAACCCACACAAGTGGCTAAGGTAGTGCAGTTCATCCAGGATGGCACATCAATGCGAGCTGTGGCAAAAAGGTTTGCTGTGTCTGTCAGCGTAGTGTCCAGAGCATGGAGGCGCTACCAGGAGACAGGCCAGTACATCAGGAGACGTGGAGGAGGCCGTAGGAGGGCAACAACCCAGCAGCAGGACCGCTACCTCCGCCTTTGTGCAAGGAGGTGCACTGCCAGAGCCCTGCAAAATGACCTCCAGCAGGCCACAAATGTGCATGTGTCTGCTCAAACGGTCAGAAACAGACTCCATGAGGGTGGTATGAGGGCCCAACGTCCACAGGTGGGGGTTGTGCTTACAGCCCAACACCGTGCAGGACGTTTGGCATTTGCCAGAGAACACCAAGATTGGCAAATTCGCCACTGGCGCCCTGTGCTCTTCACAGATGAAAGCAGGTTCACACTGAGCACATGAGCACATGTGACAGACGTGACAGAGTCTGGAGACGCCGTGGAGAACGTTCTGCTGCCTGCAACATCCTCCAGCATGACCGGTTTGGCGGTGGGTCAGTCATGGTGTGGGGTGGCATTTCTTTGTGGGGTCGCACAGCCCTCCATGTGCTCGCCAGAGGTAGCCTGACTGCCATTAGGTACCGAGATGAGATCCTCAGACCCCTTGTGAGACCATATGCTGACACATGCACATTTGTGGCCTGCTGGAGGTCATTTTGCAGGGCTCTAGCAGTGCTCCTCCTTGCACAAAGGCGGAGGTAGCGGTCCTGCTGTTGGGTTGTTGCCCTCCTACGGCCTCCTCCACGTCTCCTGATGTACTGGCCTGTCTCCTGGTAGCGCCTCCATGCTCTGGACACTACGCTGACAGACACAGCAAACCTTTTTGCCACAGCTCGCATTGATGTGCCATCCTGGATGAACTGCACTACCTGAGCCACTTGTGTGGGTTGTAGACTCCGTCTCATGCTACCACGAGAGTGAAAGCATCGCCAGCATTCAAAAGTGACCAAAACATCAGCCAGGAAGCACAGGAACTGAGAAGTGGTTTGTGGTCACCACCTGCAGATTCACTCCTTTTTTGGGGGTGTCTTGCTAATTGCCTATAATTTCCACCTTTTGTCTATTCCATTTGCACAACAACATGTGAAATGTATTGTCAATCAGTGTTGCTTCCTAAGTGGACAGTTTGATTTCACAGAAGTGTGATTGACTTGGAGTTACATTGTGTTGTTTAAGTGTTCCCTTTATTTTTTTGAGCAGTGTATTATTACTGCACTGTTGGCGCTAGAAACACAAGCATTAAGCTTAAGCAGGGGAGTGGCTGTTTGTGTGAATTCCCAATCGGTGAATATGATCTTTGAGACTATAGAGTAGGAGTGCATGTTTCCCCATACCCATTTGACTCTTGTTTGACATTATTCATCGTTCTGGTAGTGGCATGCTTTTTATCACAACACTAATTTTGCTCTGGAACAATGTTATAAAAGTTGAGATGATGCACAGTTTCCATGTGTGTTGTTGTCAGATGAAAGCTTAATAGCAGTATATTGTTTGTATCATTTTTCTTCCATATCTGCATTTGTCACCTCTGAAATGACTCATTTGGCCATTCAGTTGTTGAAACAATTTCTCAATTTTAAATCATGTTCTTCATATCCTGTAGGAATCGAGTAAGCTACATCAAGATATCAGATGTCATTGTCTGAACAGCCACCCGATTGCATAAAAAAACGTACCATTTTGTCTACATCTAGACCAAACAGCATTCCACATCTCGTGTTCCCGCGTCCATTATTTCCCGGATAATCCAAGTCCATGGCAGGGAATACGTAAATACAACCTCTAATGTTTATTTTTCCTGTTAAAGACGTAAATTACACTCAAATAATTTAGGTCCTTAGGGAAAGACACGTATGTCATTTGCAAATATTTGCAGTCCAGTTGGATGATGTAAAGTCTGAAAGGAGAAGGCAGAGAAGGTAACAGCAAGACTCAGACAGCTTGCTTCTCATATTTTCAGCCAAACTGTGGAACAACTTTTGGTCTATTAGGAAACCACAGATATGTTATTTTTTGGGAGAAAAAAATAATTTTCTCCTTTGCTGTTCCAGAAATGTTTATCCATCTGTAAAATAGGTGGTTTTCTAATGCTAGCCACTGTATGAATCACTTATGTTTGGTTAGGAGTGGTTGATTTTACAGTGGGGCAGAGAATAAGTAGACTGTAACTTGTATATTAGCTTATAAAATAACCATTTACTCATTTACGGTAGGCCTACTACTGCTGTCTGACCATTTATGTTCATACAGTAATCCCCCATTGGAATCATAGCATGTTCTTGCAATTATTCAGCAAAGATGTTTAACTTAAAAAGGTCAATAAAGATACGCTAGACAGACTAAAGGGTTCAGCTTTCCATTAAAAATGCACTCAGTATTTTCCTGCTCGCCATCACAGTTATTTGTGAGATGATATCTGTGCAGAAGCTGAAAGTACTTTGGCCAGTAAAAGTACCATCAGTACCCTTGGTCTTGTAGTATCTGGGCAGCAGGCCACCTGCCAGATGTGGTGCAATGATCTGCTCTCCACTCGCGTACTCCCTTTAGATAAAATACACAGTATGACTTCATAGTCAGATAGAATGGCTAAGAACCTCAGGCAGTGGTAAAATAGGTTTCCTATTTTATCACTGTAGGAGAGAGACGAAATCGGGATCGGAAGGTTCTTCTTAGTCATGATCCACAGTATGAAATTAAATCCACTTCTTTCCCATAGCATGCACATCATGACTTCATAGTGAGTTAGATTGGCCAGAAACATCATACCGACCAGAAAGCCCCAGTCTGGGAATGGAACATCCTGCCACTGTAGAGGGGAGACAGATAGAGAGTCAGTGGAATCAGAAGTGTCTTCTTAGTCATGAGATTTTATCTAGAACCTAAAACGGTTCTTCAGCTGTCCACACAGGAGAACCCTTTGAAGAACCCTTTTTGGTTCCAGGTAGAATCCTTTTGGCATTCATGCAAAACTCTTTCCATAGAGGGTTCTACATGGAACCGAAAAGGGTTCTCCTATGGGGACAGCCGAAGAACCCTTTTGGAACCCTTTCTTCTAAGAGTGTAGAATGAAATGACTGTCACAGTAGCTGCTATACCACAAACAGGGTTGTTCATGAGTCGGTAGGGTCAAAGTTAATCTATAGTATAATCTAATCTTTCACTTATTATTTTTGGCCAGACTTGTGATGAATGTAGCAGAATGTGGGAATATGATTTTTCATGGGTTTTTACATAACGCATGTACTTAGTAGAGAGTTGGATTGTCTAATTGATGCAGAGGAATTACCCAGGCATTGACTGAGGCCTATTCCAATGAAATGCTTTGGGGGAGTTGTTTATCAGACTGATACTGTTCTCCTCTCCCAGGCTGACTGCATCTGTATGAAAAGAAGTGGGAATCATCTAGAACCACAAAGACCCCTGGGAACAGAATTTAGAAAGGTTCCCAGAATTCAATGGTCTAGGACATTATATCACACAGACAGGAAACAAACACTAAGAGTTTGAATTCCGAATTTTAGCTAATGCATTGTAGTGACTGCATCATGTCATACTAATACAGCAACCGTTACCTCATACTTATTAGGAATGTAATCTAGTCATTCCTGGGGGGCGGGGGGGGGGGGGGGGGGGGTGACAGTTGATTACAGTATTCTTTCAGGACAAGACACACCACGAACATTGGCTGTGTGCATACATGAAACATCTGCTGTGTGCAGCGGGTGGCTGTCCTATCGCCTCTTTCCACTGAACATGGGCCTTTATTTTCTTTCCATTTTCCGATGATTCCACATGATGAATCACCACCATTCATCACACCCAGCAGGTGATCTACTGTGCACGGCCACGCACAGCCGACGTTCATTATGGTGTGTCCAGTCTTTTAGACAGCTTCTGATCTACTTTGTGACTCCTACAATCCACTATCACTCATTTTTAGCCACCATGAGGGCTACTGTACTGTCATGTCTACAGGAGTCTCAACTCCCTATCTGATTCCTCAATCACTCATCTGTTATTCTAGGAGGGGAGCAGCCAGGAATCTGCAGCATTGACGAGCAGACAGCATGTCATAACACGCCGTACAGGTGGGCCGCTCCAACACCCAACCCGTGTCCCTCCCATACCTCTATGGTGCCTCCGACTGCTATTTTATCTCCACTAACCAACCAAGACTTCAAATTCCTAAGTAGGCAGGGGCGACACGCGGGGACCTGCAAAGAACCCGTGGAAAAATACTTTCTTTACCACACATCAGGGACAATTCATGTTCTTAGGCATGCTTGAATTGTGTGAAAGAATTTGCATCTTTTGGTAAAACTGCTGTAACAAACTGGTGTAAAAGCTTGGGTTACTAAGTTTAAAACTGTACAGTGAACCAACTAAAATAAAGACTACATTTTGAAACCATATGGACACAGTATCAACACTGAAATTAGTACAAATTCAATCTCTCTGTGCCAAACCCTTTTCTACACAGTCATCTGTTCTGATCCGCTGGGCTTTGAACTTCCATTTGGATGTTTGTTTTGTGCCTGAGTAGTAAAAGACCATTAGCTCCTCTGATTGCTGCTTCACAGCAACTTGATGGCAGGCAGGCCATTTAGTCTGCCTGGGGCTTTGTTTTTTCCAAGGCATATTCTCACAGATAGAACGGTAAGGGGTGAAAAAGGACAACCCTAACTTTGCTGAACTTTGACCGATTTTTTGTGCAGAAACAAATTTGCTTATTAATTGATTAACACTTCCTATCACTTATTCAATGTATTGTTTGTTTACTGACAGTGGGGATTAGTATTTTATATCAGACTTCCTGTGAAAACCTAATTTGCTTTTATCAACTTAATCCTTCCTATTGGCTTACTGTATTGTATTGTTCGGATACGGGCAGTGAGATGAAGATTAGTCTTTTAGTGACAAACAGCACTATACAGAATTTTGCAGGATGCTGTTTTGACTGAATGGACAGTGGGTCAGTGTTGTTGCTGAGAAACAATGTCTGTTCTGACAGCTCAGAATACTGGAAATGCAGGAGAAATTGTTGGCACATCTAGATGTGGATATTGTTTGAACATTGCCATTGTGACACACTAATGTTCGTGCTGGTGTGGATGTATCACCTTTAGGCAACAGCGAGCACAAATTAATTGGAGTGTTTAAGGTACTTCACATTGTGTTGTTAGGTGTTAATAACATTTAGACTACGTTACCCAGCAGGCTATGCGGGGGCCAGGTGGATGAAGAATGCCTTGCATGGCTAAACATGGAATTTTCTAGCTGAAGAATATGTTCATTAAAATTAGTTAAACCTTTGCCCTGGTTTGTCATTATATAAGGAACAAACATAACATGGTGTAACAGATTGTAAGTCGCTATGACGAGTCAGAGAAAAGAAAGGAGTAACTCTGCAAATTTCCGCGACGACAATTGAACATTCTACCACAAGTCAAGTGACGTGAGTAGTCGAAGACGCTAGCTTGCAAGAGCGAGGGCAACGAGCCGCAGCAGCGAGAGTGACAGCAGCGAGAGCGAGGCTGCATTGGAATCTGTTGACGAGCAAGTTGATGAGCAACATACAGAAGTAAGAGAAATTTACACGGTTCCTGTTCTCCGTCATGGATAGGCTTAGTCCTCCTACTCCTATGCAGTTAACAGGCAATCTAGCTGACAATTGGAAACGTATCAAGCAGAGATTCAATATCTACCTAGCAGCCAGTGGTGCGAGGGAGATGATGACAAATTGAAAGCTTCCATTTTTCTGCATGTTATTGGAGAGGATGCATTGGACATTTACAATAGCTTTCAGCAAGACGAGGCAAACTTGACATAATGATTAAATTTGAGGAGTACTTTGTACCAAGCCAGAACGCCATGTTTGAGAGATACAAGTTTTTCTCATGATCAGAAACAGGGAGTCAGTTTTGACCAGTATTTGGCTGAGCTGAACACACTGAGCAAAACGTGTGAATTTGAAAATCTGAAAGACTCACTAGTGAAAGACAGGATACATACTTGATAATGGACTCAAGGATACTTGATAATGGACTCAAGGAGAGATTGCTGCGTGAGCAGGGTTTAACTTTTGATAAAGCAGTGAATGTATCGAGCAGCTGAAACCACCAGAGCACAAGCTAAAGAGCTGTGCAGGGATGAGACGTCAGTGCATGCAATAAAAAGAGAGGAGCACCACACACAACGCCTTACAAAACAAAAACAAGCTCAAGGCTATGCACAAGCTCAAGGCTATGGACATTCAACACACCTGAGGGCAGGTACAGATTTCTTCGTCTACCATATGGGATTCTCTCAGCGCCAGAGGTCTACCACAAGACAATCCACATGATCTTCGAGCACATTCCCGGAGTGGAGACTATGATGGATGACATCACAATCTGGGGGTCCACAAAAGAAGAAGTGATGGACCTGACATGGAAAGTCAACCTAAAACTTAACAAGGACAAATGCGAGTTTGGTGTGAAAACACTTACCTTCGTGGGAGACGTACTTTTAGAGGATGGAGTCAAACCAGACCCGAGGAAAACATCAGCTGTCAACAACATGGAGCGCCCGAAGAACAAGGACGATGTGAGACGCTTCATGGGCATGATCACCTACCTTGCAAAGTTAATACCTCAACTGTCAGCACAGGTCGCTCCACTCAGATGTCTTCTGAAACAGAAAAATGAATGGGAATGGTCCCATGAACAGGAAAACTGCTTCAAAATCCTAAAGAAGACAATCACAGAAGAGCCAGTGCTCAGGTTCTATGATCCAGAGAAAAGCACAAGGATTTCTGCAGACGAGTCACAGTTTGGCCTGGGAGCAGTTCTTCTGCAACAGCATGACGACACATGGCAACCCGTCACTTATGCGTCCAGAGCCTTGACAGGCGCAGAGACAAGGTATGCACAAATAGAGAAAGAACTACTGGCGAGCACATATGCTTGCGAAAGGTTTCACCAATACGTCTACGGACGAGACTTCGAAGTAGAAACCGACCACAAACCATTGGTGTCAATCATGTCTAAGCCACTGAATGATTGTCCAATGAGAATCCAGAGAATGTTGATCAGACTGCAAAAGTATGACGTGAAGATTATCTATTCCCCGGGAAAGTTCATGTTCGCTGCCGACACTCTTTCTCAAACAGTCGACAAGAAAGAGAGCTTCGACACACAGAAAAACACTGAGATTCAGGCCTACGTCGACATGATCGTAGCATCACTTCCTGTGTCTTCTGAGAGAATGAAGCAGAACAAAAGAGAGACCCCAGCTGACCAAACAATGACCGAGTTGAAAAAAGCAACACCGATAGGATGGCCCGCACAGAAAAACAACTGTCCAAGGAGAATACAGGATTACTGGATGTGCAGAGCAGAGCTCACCGTTGTGGATGACATAATGTTCAAAGGCGACAAGATTGTCATTCCCATAACACTATGCAAAGAAATGCTACAGAAAATACACGAGGCCCACTTGGGTGAGGAAAAATGCAAACGACGAGCACGAGAAGTAATGTACTGGCCAAGAATGAACCAGGAAATCAGCCAGACCACTGCTTCACGTGAACTGTGTTTGACCTACAGGCCAAAGCAATAAGCAGAGCCGCTAATGCCTCATCCAGTATCCAACAGACCCTACCACAAAGTTGGAGTTGACCTTTTTGACTGCAATGGCAAAAGTCACATTGTTGTTACTGACTACTTCTCAAACTACCCTGAAGTAGCAACACTGCCAACTACCTCCAGCAAAGCTGTAATCTCCTACCTGTAATCAGTCTTTGCAAGACATGGAGTTGCGTCTGAACTGTACTCGGACAATGGCCCGCAGTTCTCAAGTTCCGAATTCCGATCGTTCGCTAACGACTGGGGATTCCGACACAACGCCTCCAGCCCCAACTACCCAAGGTCCAACGGCTTAGCAGAGAGTACAGTCAAAATTGTCAAAGGTCTGATGAAAAAGGCACACGATGGAAAGGAGGACTTCCTAAAAAGTCTGATGGTCTGCCGCAGCGCACCGCTGCAGAACGGACTTTCACCTGCACAAATGTTGATGGGACGTCGCATCAGAACCAACCTACCCATCCACGAGGACTTGCTAACACCCAGAGGTGCTCACAAAGTCAAACTCGCAATGGAAAAACAGAAAGACAAACAAAAAAAGCGACACGACAAAAGTGCAAGACACTTACCTGAAGTGAAACCTGGAGATCATGTACGACTCCGAGACATCACTACAGGAACCTGGATGCAGCAAGGGTGCGTGCAGAGAGAAGTTGCACCGCGATCCAAACGGAGCATGGATCACAACTGAGACGAAACAGAGTGGATCTAAGAATTCAGCCATTCACTCAAGGGACTGAGGATCATCAGGAGGAAACTGCTGAAGCGTCAAAGGCCTTTAGAAATGGACAATTCAGTCAGAACACCCTGACTGACAATGAACGCTGTCCAACTGTTTCAGGAAGCACTTCAGCAGAATGACCAAAAAGGACTGTCAGAGCCCCCTGAAAGGGTTATTGAGTTGCTATAAAAAAATATTTTAAAAAAGGGGCACCTGGACTGAATGTTGGGTTTATGTGAAAAGAAATAGAGCCAAAATAGAGTATTGTTGGACTATATTTAGTTGAAAACATAATAATAACACATCAGAATATGTTGTGATGAGAGCAATGTAAAAAAAAAAAAATTGGGGGAAAAGAAATGTGTGTTATTGAAATTTGCATGTTATGCAGGTTGAGTAAACAAATGTGATGTGACATGTGTAGTTACATAGAAAAGTAGTTTTCTTTTAAAGGAAGGAAGATGTTGTTATGTGTTAATAACATTTAGACTACGTTACCCAGCAGGCTATACGGGAGGCCAGGTGGTTGAAGAATGCCCTGCATGGCTAAACATGGAGTTTTCCAGCTGAAGTATATGTTCATTAAAGTAGTTAAACCTACATCCCGGTATGTCATTATATAAGGAACAAACATAACACACAGATTTTTCTTTAATTTTGTTTTTTCCAGACCTGTCAAGTACCATTTCAATGTTTGTGTTTTTGTGTGTATCTGTACTGCATCAAATTTGTTAAAATACTAATTCAATGTGAACTTGTGTGAACTTTGGGTTGGAGGAAAAGTGCACTTCTGTGTGTGGGCCTGCAGGAAACGTGATAACTATACGAACAGAAACTGAAACTGGGAATGGGAAATCAGGTGCCTAGTAAGAAAATGGAAGAGAAAGTACAACAGAAAATGTGATTCAACTGTCCCAGGAGGCCTCCCGAGTGACGCAGTGGTCTAAGGCAATGCATCGCAGTGCTAGAGGCATCACTAGAGAACCGGGTTCGATCCCAGTTTGTGTCGCAGCCGGCCGCAACCGGGAGACCCATGAGGAAGGTCACAATTGACCAAGTGTTGTCCGGGTTAGTGGAGGGTTTGGCTGGCCGGGATGACCTCGTCCCAACGCGCTCTAGCGACTCCTTGTGGCGGGCCGGGCGCATGTAAGCTGACTTTGGTCGCCAGCTGTACTGTGTTTCCTCCAATACATTGGTGCGGCAGGCTTCCCGGTTAAGCGTGCAGTGTGTCAGGAAGCGGTGCGGCTTGGTGGCGTCGTGTTTTGGAGGACGCGCGGCTCTCGACCTTCGCCTCTCCCGAGTCCGTATGGGAGTTTTAGCGATGAGATAAGACTGTAACAACCAATCGGATATCATGAAATTGGGGAGAAAAAGGGGTAAAAATAAATACAAATAAAAAATATATATTTTTTTAATTATCCCAAGGATGTTAATTATGCAATGGAAGCATGATATTTGCCCATGGGACTGCCACCATCACACCAAGTGTTCTTAGGAGTGGGGACAAAAGCCTCCTTTAGAGATGACTACACAATTCATTGCACAGCACTTTCACAAAGACCCTCACCTTCAGTCTTGAATGACTACAGTTTGCACTTTTCAGGAGAAAACTGCTTTTAAATGTCCAGTAAATCAGATGTTTATGCGTTAAACTTTGCTTCAGCTTTTTATGTTGTTCAGACTAGTGATCCTCTAAGTCAAAGTCCCAGAGAGAGGATTATGTTCTTTCAGATCTCACTTCAACACAGGATGGATGCAGAAACATGGAGGGGAAGTTTGTACTAGAAACAATGCAACACTGTCATTAGTTATTTGAGAGAAAGGGTCAGTTTTGTGTCAGAAAACCCCAGGAATTTCATACAAACCCATAACCTTCCCAGAACATATTTTGTTCTTACATTACCTGAAAAACTAATAAGATCCTTAGGGGAATGTTATGTGTGGTGGTTGTTACAGATGTTGTGCACATTTGTGAATGTGAGGAGAACATTCCACGGATATTTCATTTCAAACATTTTCTGAAAATATGTTTTTGGGATGATCCTAATGTGATCCTAATCATGATCCTAATGATCCTAATGATCCTAATATTAGATAAAACCATAACTATAATTTAATGGGAATGTTAGCTAATCTCCTGGTAATCTTCCCGGTTTGCTGGGGATATTCAACATGGTCCTCAAAACCAAGAGATTTGAGGACCGTGATTAATTAGAATACTGATCCACCAGAAGAGAGAGAGATGGGGTTGAGACCATCCCCCAAAAGTTTAAATAGTCTCTCAATAAAAGTTAGTTGTTCAGCTGTGGTATAAAATGTCCAAATCAAACAAACAAGGAGAAGTCAGACAGCTACAGAGTATTGTTTTTAAATCTACCACAGACTGAGAGAAAGGGGAGCAAAAACAAGACGAGGACATTTTATTCCAAATCGGAAAACAAATGAATCTTATCATGGGAAATGTACCACTGTACATCTGGATATCATGGACCTCCCGCAAAAAACCCTGACCCCTTCACTGAGCCCTTCACAGCTACAGTATACCACCGTCCACACTCCCTTTCTTCTTCTCTCTCTGTCTCACCCACTATCACTCTCTCTCCCCCCTCTGTCTCACTCCTTTTCCCCCCACTTTTTCTTTCTTTCTTTCTTTCTTTCTTTCTTTCTTTCTTTCTTTCTTTCTTTCTCTCTCTCTCTGTCTCTCATCCCTCTCCCATGGTCTTTATCTATCATAATTCACCTGGTACAGAGAATGTAACACCTCTGGAATTCTGGCTCTGCTCCCAGGGTGCTGTTAGAAACCTGTACTTCCCATGGTAACTGTTGGTAGCCAATCCCTGTGGAGCAAGAGGGGCTAGTGTCCTGGTCACAGCTGTGTGATTGGGCGTACCTGCGCTCTCTGTATCCTCCATGGACTTGAATGACACTTCAGGGACTAGACATTTTAGAATGGAGTAAAGATCATGGAAGAGTGATCAGACGTAGAGATATTTTGTTCAATCTGGATGAATGGTCATTCTTAGAGGATTTCAGGAAAGAGAGTCCATTCTGTGTTTAATATCTGTACGTGCCAATGTATAGAAAGGCCTGACTGATCTTACAAATCATGCATAGTCTACACAAAACATATTTCAGTGATGTGTATACAGTTGAAGTCAGAAGTTTACATACACCTTAGCCAAATACATTTAAACTCAGTTTTTCACAATTCCTGACATTTAATACTAGTACAAATTCCCTGTCTTAGGTCAGTTAGGATCACCACTTTATTTTAAGAATGTGAAATGTCTTAATAATATTAGGGAGAATGATTTATTTCAGCTATTATTTATTCATCACATTCCCAGTGGGTCAGAAGTTTACATACACTCAATTAGTATTTGGTAGCATTGTCTTTAAATAGTTTAACTTGGGTCAAACCTTACGGGTAGCCTTCCACAAGCTTCCCACAATGAGTTGGGGGAATTTTGGCCCATTCCTCCTGACTGGTGTAACTGAGTCAGGTTTGTAGGATTCCTTGCTCGCACACACTTTTTCAGTTCTGCTCACACATTTTCTATAGGATTGAGGTCAGGGCTTTGTGATGGCCAATCCAATACCTTGACTTTTTTGTCATTAATCCATTTTGCCACAACTTCAGAAGTATGCTTGGGGTCATTGTCCATTTGGAAGACCCATTTGCAACCAAGCTTTAACTTCCTGACTGATGTCTTGAGATGTTGCTTCAATATATCCACATAATTTTCCTGCCTCATGATGCCATCTATTTTGTGAAGTGTACCAGTCCCTCCTGCAGCAAATCACCCCCACAGCATGATGCTGCCACCCTTATGCTTCACAGTTGGGATGGTGTTCTTCGGCTTGCAAGCCTCCTCTTTTTTCCTCCAAACATAACGATGGTCATTATGGCCAAACAGTTCTATTTTTGTTTCATCAGACCAGAGGACATTTCTCCAAAAAGTACGATCTTTGTCCCCATGTGCAGTTGCAATCCGTAGTCTGGCTTTTTTATGGCGGTTTTGGAGCAGTGACTTCTTCCTTGCTGAGCGGCCTTTCAGGTTATGTCGATATAGGACTCGTTTTGGTGTGTATATAGATACTTTTGTACCTGTTTCCTCCAGCATCTTCACAAGGTCCTTTGCTGTTGTTCTGGGATTGATTTGCACTTTTCGCACCGAAGTACGTTCATCTCTAGGAGACAGAACATGTCTCCTTCCTGAGCGGTATGACAGCTGCGTGGTCCCATGATGTTTATACTTGCGTACTGTTGTTTGTACAGATGAACATGGTACTTTCAGGCATTTGGAAATTGCTTCCAAGGATGAACCAGACTTAGTAGATGTCCTAACCGATTTGCCAAAACTATAGTTTGTTAACAAGAAATTTGTGGAGTGGTTGAAAAACGAGTTTTAATGACTCCAACCTAAGTGTATGTAAACCTCCTGTCACGTTCCTGACCTGTTTTCTGTTAGTTTTGTATGTGTTAGTTGGTCAGGACGTGAGTTTGGGTGGGCAGTCTATGTTTTCTGTTTCTATGTTTGTTTAAGGGTTGCCTGGTATGGCTCTCAATTAGAGGCAGGTGTTTGGCGTTTCCTCTAATTGAGAGTCATATTAAGGTAGGTTGTTTCACAGTGTGTGTTGTGGGTGGTTGTCTCCTGTGTCAGTGTTTGTCGCGCCACACGGGACTGTATCGGTTTATGTAGTCTGTTCCTGTCCGTGAGTTCTTCGTGTTTTATGTAAGTTCCATGTCCAGGTCTGTCTACTCCATTTTGTTAATTATTCAAGTGTTTTCGTTTCGTGTTTTTTTCGTCTTGTTTAAATAAATTATGTCTAAGTATCACGCTGCGTCTTGGTTCAATCCATGCTCCTCCTCTTCGGATGTAGAGGAAGAGGAGAACCGTTACAGAACCACCCACCGATCCAGAGCCAAGCAGCGTGAGTTCGAGCAGTGGACATGGGAGGACGTTTTAAATGGAAAAGGTTGCTACACATGGGAGGAGATCCGAGCTGGAAGAGATCGCCTTCCATGGGAACAGCTGGAGGCGATTAGGAGAGCGGAGGCAACGGGAGAGAGAGACCGGATTTATGAAGGTACACGGCTAGCATGGAAGCACGTGAAGAAACCCCAAAAATTTCTTGGGGGGGGGGGGGGGGGGGGGGGGCTAAGAGTTAGTGGGCCAAGGGCAGGTAGGAGACCTGCGCCCACTTCTCAGGCTAACCGTGGAGAGCGGGAGTACGGGCAGACGCCGTGTTATGCAGTAGAGCGCACGGTGTCTCCTGTACGTGTGCATAGCCCGGTGCGGGTTATTCCACCTCCCCGCACTGGTAGAGCTAGATTGAGCATTGAGCCAAGTGCCATGAAGCCGGCTCTACATATCTGGCCACCAGTACGTCTCCTTGGGCCGGCTTACATGGCACCAGCCTTACGCATGGTGTCCCCGGTTCGCCTACATAGCCCGGTGCGGGTTATTCCACCTCCCCGCACTGGTCGGGCGACGAGGAGCATTCAGCCAGGTAAGGTTGGGCAGGCTCAGTGTTCAAGGGAGCCAATACGCCTGCACGGTCCGGTATATCCGGCGCTACCTTCCCGCCCCAGCCCAGTACCACCAGTGCCTACACCACGCACCAGGCCTACAGTGCGCCTCATCCGGCCAGAGCCATCCGTCTCCGCAGCGCCATCTGAGCCATCCGTCTCCCCAGCGCCGTCTGAGCCATCCGTCTCCCCAGCGCCGTCTGAGCCATCCGTCTCCACAGTGCCGTCTGAGCCATCCGTCTCCACATTGCCGTCTGAGCCATCCGTCTCCCCAGCGCCGTCTGAGCCATCCGTCTGCCCAGTGCCGTCTGAGCCATCCGTCTGTCCCGAGCCGTTAGAGCCGTTAGTCAGTCAGGAGCCGCTAGAGCCATTGGTCAGTCAGGATCTGCCAGAGCCGCCAACCAGACAGGATCTGCCAGAGCCGCCAAATAGACAGGATCTGCCAGAGCCGCCAACCAGACAGGATCTGCCAGAGCCGCCAACCAGACAGGATCTGCCAGAGCCGCCAACCAGACAGGATCTGCCAGAGCCGCCAACCAGACAGGATCTGCCAGAGCCGCCAACCAGACAGGATCTGCCAGAGCCGCCAACCAGCCATGAGCGTCCAGAGCCGTCAGCCAGCCATGAGCGTCCAGAGCCGTCAGCCAGCCATGAGCGTCCAAAGCCGTCAGCCAGCCATGAGCGTCCAGAGCCGTCAGCCAGCCATGAGCGTCAGAGCCGTCAGCCAGCCATGAGCGTCCAGAGCCGTCAGCCAGTCATGAGCTGTCCCTCAGCCCAGAGCGGCTATTTATCCAGAACTGCCCCTCAGTCCAGAGCTGTCTCTCTGTCCGGAGCTGCCCTTCAGTCCGGAGTTACCCCTCTATCCTGAGCTACCTCTCTATCCTGAGCTATCACTCTATCCTGAGCTACCTCTCTATCTTGACCTACCTCTCTGTCTTGAGCTATCTCTTTGTATTGAGCTACCTTATCCTGGTGCTGCCCCTTATTTTGAAGTTACCTATTAAGTTAAGTAGGTGTAATAGGAGGGTGGTCATTTTAAGGGGGCGTAAGCTGGGATTGACTATGGTGGGGTGGGGACCTCGCCCAGAGCCTGAGCCACCACCGTGGTCAGACGCCCACCCAGACCCTCCCCTAGACTTTTGGTGGTGCGTTCGGAGTACGCACCTTGAGGGGGGGGGGGTTATGTCACGTTCCTGACCTGTTTTCTGTTAGTTTTGTATGTGTTAGTTGGTCAGGACGTGAGTTTGGGTGGGCAGTCTATGTTTTCTGTTTCTATGTTTGTTTAAGGGTTGCCTGGTATGGCTCTCAATTAGAGGCAGGTGTTTGGCGTTTTCTCTAATTGAGAGTCATATTAAGGTAGGTTGTTTCACAGTGTGTGTTGTGGGTGGTTGTCTCCTGTGTCAGTGTTTGTCGCGCCACACGGGACTGTATCGGTTTATGTAGTCTGTTCCTGTTCGTGAGTTCTTCGTGTTTTATGTAAGTTCCTTGTCCAGGTCTGTCTACTCCGTTTTGTTATTTTGTTAATTATTCAAGTGTTTTCGTTTCGTGTTTTTTTCGTCTTGTTTAAATAAATTATGTCTAAGTATCACGCTGCGTCTTGGTTCAATCCATGCTCCTCCTCTTCGGATGTAGAGGAAGAGGAGAACCGTTACACCTCCGACTTCAACTGTAAATCTGAAAACCATGTTTCAACAATATTGTCATTTGAGTTTCACAGTCAGCGTGGAACTTGTAACTACTGTATACAGTGTATTAAATGGAGACATTTATGGGAGATGGAACAG
This sequence comes from Salvelinus fontinalis, assembly GCF_029448725.1. Lineage (NCBI taxonomy): Eukaryota > Metazoa > Chordata > Actinopteri > Salmoniformes > Salmonidae > Salvelinus > Salvelinus fontinalis. Next base: position 16,705,431 of record NC_074689.1, read on the forward strand.
CTTGTTCCTGAGAAACAGACGTGAAAATACAATTAACCATTTTACACTATCTGACTCATTCTTTACCTAGACTAGCGAGATTTTCGTCCTTTAGAAAAACAAAGCACTTATCCCAGCCAAACATTTAATAATCTGATATGACAAACCGATATGTTTCCACCCTAGTTTACGGGATGAGCTATGGGGGTCAATTCCATCGAATACAACCTGCGTTGCAGTAGTCACCCAGTATCTGATGGTTAGAAGGAAACCACAGAATGATGATGAATAATGTTTTTGAAAGAAATGGTGACAAATTGGGCTGCATGTGAAAGAAGAACTTTATCTTTGGCAGTAAATCATTTGCCACTCCTGTGAACTGAGCTACCTTTTTGTTCATCTCTAATTCCCCATGACTATACAAAACCTTCAGAGCAGTCTCTCTACGAAACAACACATTCATCTCCTCTGGCTAAGGCCTTATAGCTGCAAGCCTAGTAATGTTGTCCCATAAACAAAAGCCTTGCATATCTCCTAATCTGCAGTACTGTGTCTCTATTCAACCCCTGAACGGCTTCCTTTAAAGTGTGGCAGTATACCCGGCCCCTTAAATAAAACACATCTGGCAGGGTAGGAATGTAAACTAAATGTTATCAGTCACCTGTGCTGGCTTGATGATAAACGAACCACGTCAACTGAGTCCTTTGTGACCTCTTATTGACTCTACAAACCACCAAACAAACATGCCAACTCTGGCTCGGCTCACATCAGAGCTCAGAAGATCCTGATCGAGAGGGTAATTGTGATAATTATGAATAGGAATGTACTGCATGCAGATCTGTGGGTGTTTAGTGTAATCACTGAAAGGGGAGCAAATGTTTTTTGTTGCATGTTTAACTTGCTGTTCACTTAACTTTGAACGTTTTGTGGTTGATCATTAATAAATATAAATGTTGAAAATCAACTTACAGTGTCATACTTAATATGATAGATACAGTGGCTTCCAGAAAGTATTCACACCCCTTGACTTTTTCCACATTTTGTTGTGTTACAGCCATAATTTAAAATAGCTTGAAGTTAGATTTTGTGTTACTGGCCTGTACATCATGGCAAAGTGGAATTATGTTTATAGATTTTTTAAATTCTAATTAATGCTAAATGTAAAGCTGAAACGTCTTCAGTGAATAAGTATTCAACCCCTTTGTTATGGCAGGACTAAATAAGTTCAGGTATCAAAATGTTCTTAATTCTTATGGCTGAAATCCCGTTAACGGGATGATATGACAACAGCCAGTGAAAGTGCAGGGCACCATATTCAAACAACAGAAATCTCATAATTAAAATTCCTCAAACATACATGTATTTTATACCATTTTAAAGGTAATCTTGTTGTTAATCCCACCAAAGTGTCCGATTTCAAATAGGCTTTTCAACGAAAGCACCACAAACGATTATGTTAGGTCATCACCAACTCACAGAAAAATTCTGCCATTTTTCCAGCCAAAGAGAGGAGTCACAAAAAGCAGAAATAGAGATACAATTAATCACTAACCTTTGATGATCTTCATCAAATGACACTCATAGGACTTCATGTTACACAATACATATATGTCTTGTTCGATTAAGTTCATATTTATATCCAAAATCCTCAGTTTACATTGGCGCCATGTTCAGAAATGCCTCCAAAATATCCAGAGAAATTGCAGAGAGCCACGTCAAATAACAGAAATACTCATCATAAACTTTGATGAAAGATACATGTTTTTCATAGAATTAAAGATACACTTGTTCTTAATGCAACCGCTGTGTCAGATTTCAAAAAGCTTTACGGCAAAACACAATATTCAATCATCTGAAAACAGCGTTCAGCCACAAAAGCAAAGTCATACAGTTTACCCGCAAAATTGTGCAGTCAACAAAACTCATAAAAAGCATTATAAATCTTCACTTACCTTTGCTGATCTTCATCGGAATGCACTCCCAGGACTCCCACTTCAACAAGAAATGTTTGTTTTGTTCGGTAATGTCCATCATTTATGTCCAAATAGCTATTTTTGTAGCGTGTTTGGTAAACAAATCCAACGTCAGGAAGCGCGTTCACTAAAACCTGACAAAATGTCCAAAAGTTCCGTAAGAGTCAATAGAACCATGTCAAACGATGTATTGAATCAATCTTTAGAATGTTTTTAACATAAATCTTGAATAACGTTCCAACCGGAGAATTATGTTGACTTCAGATGAGCGATGGAACAGAGCTCCCTCTCATGTGAACACGCATGGTCAAAGAATGGTCAGGTCATGGCAGACCTGACTAAGTCCCCTCTCATTCGGCCCCCCTTCACAGTAGAGGCATCAGACAAGGTTCTACAGACTGACGTCTAGTGGAAGCCGTAGGAAGTGCAAACTCTTCCATATCTCACTGTGATTTCATTAGGATCTTGGTTGAAAATTGACCAGCCTCAGAATTTCCACTTCCTGTTTGGATTTTTTCTCAGGTTTTTGCCTGCCATATGAGTTCTGTTATACTCACAGACATAATTCAAACAGTTTTAGAATCTACAGAGTGTTTTCTATCCAACACTACTAATAATATGCATATATTAGCAACTATGACTGAGGAGCAGGCCGTTTACTCTGGGCACCTCTGTGCACCTTTCATCCAAGCTACTCAATACTGCCACTGCAGCCATAAGAAGTTAACAAGTCACATATTAACTTGCATGGCCTCACTCACTCTGTGTGCAACAATAGTTTTTAACATGATTTTTGAATGACTACCTCATTTCTATACCCCACACATACAATTATCTGTAACATCCCTCAGTCAAGATGTGAATTTCAAACACAGATTCAACCACAAAAAGCATGGAGGTTTTCTAATGCCTTGCAAAGAAGGGTACCAATTGGTAGATATTTTTTTTTTAAAGCAGACATTGAATATCCCTTTGGGCATGGTGAAGTTATTAATTACACTTTGGATGGTATATCAATACACCCAGTCACTACAAAGATACAGGCATCCTTCCTAACTCAGTTGCCGGAGAGGAAGGAAAACACTCAGGGACTTCACCATGAGGCCAATGGTGACTTTGAATCAGTTACCAAGTTTAAACATGCATCCTGTTTGCAATAAGGCACTAAAGTAAAACTGCAAAACATTTGGCAAATAAATTAACTTCATGTTCTGAATACAAAGAGTTATATTTGGGGCAAATCCCACACAACACATCACTGAGTACCACTGGAGTTGCTGAACAAGACGACATTAAATGCACAATTCAGGTTAGCAAAGCTCTTAGAGACGTACCCAGAAAGACTCACAGCTGTAAACGCTGCCAAAGGCGAGTCTAACATCAGTGGCGGTCGGTGCCGTTTAAGGTAAGGGAGGACCATTCATTTTTAATGAGCATGGCTGTCACGCCCTGACCTTAGAGAGACTTTTTATTTCTCTATTTGGTTAGGTCAGGGTGTGATTTGGGTGGGCATTCTATGTTTTCTATTGTATGCACTGTAGTGCTCGCTAGCTGTAGCTATGCTTTCAGTACTAGATTAATTCTCTGATCCTTTGATCGGACAACATGTCAGTTCATGCTTCACGATTGCTGTGGAAGTCTGTGGAAGAGGATGAGAACCATGAGCCTCCTAGGTTTTGTATTGAAGTCAATGTACCCAGAGGAGAATGGAAACTATCTGTCCTCCAGCTACACCATGGTGCTAACCCAGAGAGGGCTGTTGACACTACTTTAGACCTTCATTGCAAAACAATGTGTTTTAATCAATTATTTGGTGATGTGAATATATTTAGTATCGAAAAAGTAAAACTTTTTTTTTGTTTCACCATTTTTTTAAAATAAATTCACTGAGGAGGATGGTCCTCCCCTTCCTCCTTCGAGGAGCCTCCACTGTAACGTGTTGACTCAGGGGTACTTAAAAAACCTCTACAGAGTACCTAACCCGGATCCGGGAGCACCCCCCACACCCCCCACACTGATTAGCATCGCTAGCATAGCGTCACAATTAAATAGTAGCATCTAAATATCATTAAATCACAAGTCCAAGACACCCAATGAAAGACACAGATCTTGTGAATAAAACCACCATTTCAGATTTTTTAAATGTTTTACAGGGAAGACACAATATGTAAATCTATTAGCTAAACACGTTAGCAAAATGACACCATTTTCTTACTCCAACAGTTTCTTACTCCATCAGGTGCTATCACCAATTCGGCTAAACTAAGATATTGATAGCCACTAACCAACAAAAAAATTCTTAAGATGACAGTCTGATAACATATTTATGGTATAGCATAGTTTTTTTTTTTAAATGTGCATTTTTCAGGTATAAATCACAGTTCTACATTGCAGCTGCAATCTGATATAGTGCTGATGCAGCTAGAACAATTACAGAGACCAACGTTATATAACTAATTACTTGTCTTAAAACATTTCAGAAAAAATACACAGCGTACAGACATTGAAAGCCCAACATCTGGTGAATCCAAACAATATTTCAGATTTTTTAAATGTTTTATAGCGAAAACAAAATGTATCGCTAATTAGCATAACCAGGCCAGCCAGAACCGGCTGGACGCGCGCGACCAGTTCACATGCACGACAGATATATGAAATAACATCGTAAATTGGGTCTTACTATTGCTGATCTTTCATCAGAATGTTGATCAAGGTGTCCTTAGTCCTGATGAGTCGTTCAATCCATTCACAATGGCAACTTTCCCTCTTCATTTAGGATAGGTACTGGTCGACTAGCACGGCTCTGTCCAAAGTTAAAAAACTCACAGAACGGAACACGGCAAAACTCCCGAAAAAATTCTAATAATCTGATTAAACTATATTGAAAAAACATACATTACGGTGATATGGTCACATGTATGAAACAAACTTCGACACGGAGATAGTTTTCATCCGTAACGTCAGCATAACAAAAGACAATGCCACCTCTGAAAACGCGCATCTCAGAAACCGGAAGTTGTCGGTCACGCTAAAGAAATAAGTCTTATTTCACGTCAGTACAAGATAAACAAAAAATTTCTCCTCTGACGTCTTCCAGACACCCAGGGGAAGAAGAAGGAAGTGTCATTCGGGTCATAGGTGGCGTGACCATATATAGGCAGAGCTTTGAAGCGAGCATACACATCTTGCAATCTTTTTCAGGCTCAGGGAAAGTGCTGTGAAATGACCTGTGTTTGACTCAGAGACTCAATTGGAACGGTTTTAGAAACCATAGCTTGTTTTCTATCCAATGCTATATGGTTATATGCATATAGTAACAGCAATAATTGAATAAGAGGCAGTTTAGTCTGTAGAGGCAATTATGCTAATGCGAAATAGCACCCCCTGTATTCTCAAGAATTAAATTAGTTATTTCTGTATTTTAATTTTCAATACATTTGGAAACTTTTCTAAAAACACGTTTTCACTTTGTCATTCTGGTGTGTTGTGTGTAGATGGATGAGAGAGAAAAACATTTGATCCATTTTGTATTCAGGCTGTAACACAACCAAATGTGGAATAAGTCAAGGGGTGTGCATACTTTCTGAAGGCTCTGTATGTGAAACAGAATAATTAACTTTAAGACTTGAACTCTTCACCATTTCATTCAGGTTGGTCATTTTTCCTGGAATTTTTATTAATATATAGGGAGGTGTATGGTACGCTGTAGGTGGCTACCAGTGGAAGCTGCAGATGGGAGAACGGCTCATTATAATGTCTGGAAGGGAGCTAATGGATTGGCATCAAACACCTGGAAACCATGTGGTTCATGTATTTGATACCATTCCACACCAGTCATTACCACAAGCCCGTCCTCCCCAATTAAGGTGTCACCAACCTCCTGTGGTGGTTACATCCAACGTCTTCTTGACCAAGTCAAATCTGTACATCAAATTTCACAATTTAAAAGTGCTTTTGAAACCCACAGAATACTATTGGGATTGCTCATGTCTTCATCTTAATTCTGTCTGAGACTTTTTTGTTTTGATTCTAACAGGTTCAAACTCGCCTCATTGTCCTCCTAGTCCCACAGTGAATCAAGCAAACTCATCTTGTTACATAACTACTGATGTACTGTTCTGTAACAGGATATGGTTTGCGTGACATTGCATTGCATTAAATACACAATCCACTGAAATAATGACCACGCCATCCAATCATTATGGTGTACTAAAGTAAACAGTCTTGTATACTTCCACAGCTCACTGTGCAAAAGACCTGAAGGCTCTAGATAAATACAACACAAACAGTAGAAAAACAGGATGCATCTCTGTTAATACCCTGCCCAACCTACCAGGTCATCAGTGCTGAAGACATCCCAAAAGAAAAGGAGGAAATGTAGGATTTCCTTGGACACCAAAAAAAAAAACATGGTATGTGAGGGTCGGATTTAAAGACCAAACAAATTTAGCAGAGGGAGAACCCCCTAGCCGTGTCCCGAAATGAAAGTTATAGTATATATATATATATATACAGTATATATATATATATATATAGAGAGAGAGAGAGGTCCATCTTCCCTCTAGTGTGGTTTTCATCCATTCTGAATGCAAAGATCCCTATAAGCCTGCTTAGTCCTTGATATAAATTCAGATTTGGATCAAGCATGGTTAAAGTTGAGAGTGCAGAAGACGAGCAACAATTGTTTTGGCAGCTACCAGGGAAGGTTATAACCGCCTTGTCAGGATGGGGCTTCACCAGGGTAGAAGGAAAGCAAAATATAGTTGGGTAAATTGCTAATGAGAACGCTGAAATCAACAGACAATATACGCATGGATGGAGCCTTCAAGATACAAGTGAATCCCAGCAAGCAGCTAGTGGCTTGAAAAGTATTCACCCCCATTGCATTTTTTATATTTTGTTGCCTTACAACCTGGAATTAAAATATATTTTTGTGGGTTTGTATGATTTGATTTACACAACATGCCTACCACTTTGAAGATGCAAAATATTGTTTTATTGTGAAACAAACAATTAAGACAAAAAAAACTGAACTTGAGCGGGCATAACCATTTACCCCCCCCAAAGTCAATACTTTGTAGAGCCACCTTTTGCAGCAAGGTTACATACGCCTCTAGGAAGAGGGAATGCAATACCCTGTTACAACTCAACTCCCCGTGGAGTGAAAGAGGTATGGGATTGTAGGGGAGAGTAAGGATGACAAAAGCCAGAGAATTTACAGTTTACAGGGAATTTATTCCATCATGCGGTCATTTTGTGGAAAAGGGGCTGGACGGAACCAAAGCAAAGAAAGTAAATGTCAAAGCCCCCTCTCCTACCTTACCAACAACTTACCTAACTAGCACCACCTGGCACACTAACCAAAATACAGGGGATGGTCCGCCCAGGTCTTACCTAGTGTGCATAGACAGTATATACACTACGGGTATATGTATGCCCGCAGGCCTCTTGCCTAAGCACTCCCAAGGTGCCTTCCCCTTCCCCACTGGGAACAAAAACAGAATAATTACTAATCACAAACAGTCCTTTTGGCATACACATACCTTTACAGGACCGGCTACAAAAATACTATACACAAACTATTTGAGCAACAACCAACACAAGATATCAAAGAAGCTCTCTCTGAGCAACAACCAATACAGGCTATAACAATAAGCTCTTTCTAAGAAACAAACAACACATGCTATCACCCTCAGCTCTATTCACTCAGCCACAACCAAGACAGGACACTCTTATCATCTCTCTCCTAACAACAACCAACACAGGATATCACCCTCTTCTCTCAGCAATCATTTACATTTACATTTAAGTTATTTAGCAGACGCTCTTATCCAGAGCGAATTACAAATTGGTGCATTCACCTTATGATATCCAGTGGAACAGCCACTTTACAATAGTGCATCTAAATCTTTTAAGGGGGGGGGGTTAGAAGGATTACTTTATCCTATCCTAGGTATTCCTTAAAGAGGTGGGGTTTCAGGTGTCTCCGGAAGGTGGTGATTGACTCCGCTGTCCTGGCGTCGTGAGGGAGTTTGTTCCACCATTGGGGTGCCAGAGCAGCGAACAGTTTTGACTGGGCTGAGCGGGAACTGTACTTCCTCAGAGGTAGGGAGGCGAGCAGGCCAGAGGTGGATCTCTGCTTCTGAGCAACAGAACACTTGCTTATATTGCTGGAGAAGGAGTTGGTAATTGAAGACAGCTACGTCCTCTGACGAGAGGGCAGGGTCAGTTCCAATTTGACATGGAGTCAACCAATCAGCTGCTTGGGGGATTCCAGTAAGCCATTTCCTGAAACACACACATACAAAAACCACACAGGAACTGGGGAACGTAACAAGCAATTACAGCTGCAAGTCTCTTGGGGTATGTCTCTATGAGCTTCGCACATCTATCCACTGGGATTTTTGCCCATTCTTCAAGGCAAAACTGCGCCAGTCCTTTAAGTTGGATGGGTTCCGATTGTGTACAGCAATCTTTAAGTCATACCATAGATTCTCAATTGGATTGAGGTCTGGGCTTTGACTAGGCCATTCCAAGACATTTCAATGTTTTCCCTTAAACCACTCGATGTTGCTTTAGCAGTGTGCTTAGTGTCATTGTCCTGCTGGAAGGTGAACCTCCGTCCCAGTCTCAAATCTCTGGAAGACTGAAACAAGCTTCCCTCAAGAATTTCCCTGTATTTAGCACCATCCATCATTTTTTCAATTCTGACCAGTTTCCCAGTTCCTGCCGATGAAAAACATCCCCACAGCATGATGCTGCCACCACCATGCTTCACTGTAAGGATGGTGTTCTTGGGGTGATGAGAGGTGTTGGGTTTGCGCCAGACAGTGTTTTCCTTGATGGCCAAAAGGCTCAATTTTAGTCTCATCTGACCGGAGTACCTTCTTCCATATATTTGGGGAGTCTCCCACATGCATTTTGGCGAACACCAAGCATGTTTGCTTATTTTCTTCTGGCCACTCTTCCCTAAAGCCCAGCTCAGTGGAGTGTATGGCTTAAAGTGGTCCTATGGACAGATACTCCAATCTCCGCTGTGGATCTTTGCAGCTCCTTCAAGGTTATTTTTGGTCTCTTTGTTGCCTCTCTGATTAATGCCGCCCTTGCCTCGTCCATGAGTTTTGTTGGGGGGCCCTCTTTTGGCAGATTTGTTGTCGTGCCATATTCTTTCAATTTTTTTAATAATGGATTTAATGGTGCTCCGTGGGATATTCAAAGTTTCGGATATTTTTTTATAGCCCAACCCTGATCTGTACTTCTCCACAACTTTGTCTCTGACCTGTTTGGAGAGCTCCTTGGTCTTCATAGTGCCGCTTCCTTAGTGGTGTTGCAGACTCTGGGGTCTTTCAGAACAGGTGTATATATACTGAGATCATGTGAGAGATCATGTGACACTTAGATTGCACACAAGTGGACTTTATTTAATTAATTATGTGACTTCTGAAGGTAATTGGTTGCACCAGATCTTATTTAGAGGCTTCATAGCAAAGGGGGTGAATACATACTGTATACACGCACCACTTTTCCGTTTTTTTATATTATTTGAAACAATAATTTTTTTTCATTTCACTTCACTAATTTGGAGTATTTTGTGTATGTCCATTACATGAAATCAAAATAAAATCAATTTAAATTACAGTTTGTAATGCAACAAACTAAACAACTACTTGGTAATTTGGCATATGAACTCATTTCAAGGCATGCTAAAGTTTTCCAGAAAGTAGTGACATTTCGTAAAGTGAGATGTACACTCAGTGGCTAGTTTATTAGGTATACCCATCTAGTACCGGGTCGGACCACCTTTTGCATCCAGAACAGCCTAAATTCTTTGGGACATGGAAACATTGCTCAATTGGTATTAAGGGACCTAACGTGTCCCAGGAAATAATTCCCCACACCATTACACCGCTACGAGCCTGTAACGTTGACCCCAGGAAAGATGGGGCCATGGACTCATGCTGCCTACGCCAAATCCTTACACTGCCATCAGCATAATGCAACAGGAGCCGGGATTTGTCAAACCAGGGGATGATTTTCCACTCCTCAATTGTCCAGTGTTGGTGATCGTGTGCCCACTGGAGCCGCTTCTTCTTGTTTTTAGCTGATAGGAGTGGAACCTGGTGTGTTCGTCTGCTGCAATAGCCCATCTGTAACAAGGACCGACGAGTTGTGCTTTCCCAGATGCAGTTCTGCACACCACTGTTGTAATATGCCGTTATTTGATTGTTTGTGGCCCGCCTGTTAACTTGCTAGATTCTTGCCATTCTCCTTCAACCTCTCATCAACGAGCTGTTTTCACCCACAGGACTGCCTCTGACTGGATGGGTTTTTGTTGCATTTTCGGTAAACCCTAGACAGGTTCTTGCCTGAAAAGCCCAGGAGGCCTTCCGTTTCTGAGATACTGGAACCGGCACGCCTTGCACTGACTATCATACCACACTCAAAGTCGCTTAGGTCACTCGTTTTGCCCATTCTAACGTTCAATCGAACAGTAACTGAATACCTCAATGCTTGTCTGCCTGGTTTAGCGAGCCAAGGCCACGTGTCTCACTGTCTGTAAGAGTGACCCATTTTCGTGAACGGGGTGGTTTATTTATTAAAAGTGTAAGTGTTGCTGAGAAGAATAACACTAGAAAATATCAAATTCTTGTAAAAACACATCATGGAACTTCCCCTTGAACTGAATCTAATTTTATGCTTTTCAATTTATCATCCCTTATCATCCCTAATATATTTTACTAAGGTTCAATGAATGCAATTCCAGAGACATCTGGAAATACGTTTTCTCTTCATGCAGCTCCCAAACGTGACATTTAGAAAATGACTCTCAGCATGACAAGAACAGTAGCTTGTACTGAAAGACAATATTAAGTTGTTCCATTCCCCTATATGGCAGAGATAGTCCTTTGAAAATGAATCAGTCAACTAAACCTCTAAGCCTGCAAGTCGTTCACCACATTTACTGACTCACTCCCAATCCGCCATATGTTTTCCCTCCGACTTGGAATGAAAGGATGTAAATAAATGAATACAACCAAGCTGAATAGACTTTTGGGATAGCCGGCCATTCTAAATGTGGACCATGTCTCTTCACTTACTCATCAGTAGCTACCTCATTGAGCTGACTGAGTCTAATTCATGTTACTCATTCTATGAGTAGACTATTGGCAAACTGTGAGAGGGGAAGATCATGAAATGAAGTAGTTTCATAGAAACAAGCCATGCTCGCAGTCAGAATTTCAGTATAATTTCTTTTCATTTCCCAATGGACGTGACTGGTAAACATTTAGACAATGGAATTCAGAGGAGGCCTATGATGTCATTTCCACCTGCATTCTTCAGCCTAATTGTCCATAAAGGAAAACAGTAGTTCAGCGTCCAGCAGTAATGTATTATGAATAGCTATGCTTACTGTGCTGGCTGGTGTCTGAAGTGGGACTCGTTCTTTATATTGCTGATAATGAATGAATGGAGAGTCACACAGCACTGTTAGCCTTAGATTTGGTCATTTGAGTGATGCTAGTTTGGTATTATTCAATGACTTATAACCACATAAATGAACAGAACATGTGAATATGTATGTATTTGGTATTATTATTATTTTTAAATTGTGTGAATCACACAGCATAAATGTGGAATCAGCTGTTTTTAGTGATGCTTTGTAAATTATAATTTCCTCAAAAATATTCTTTCATTTTGTCATCATGCTTTTAATTCCCTGAGGCTTTGTAGGGTTAGCCTGCGAATAAGGGACAGTGTATTATAAGCGTATTAAAAAAAATTCTAAAGAAAATATAAAGTAATATTCCCCTGTGAGACACAAGTCCAGAGAATGTGGGTGCTTTTCATTCCAACCTGTCCTCTCTGTCAATCAGCAACTCCTTCTAACTGTATTGGATATGGAAACCGTGCGACCACTTTTCTTTTCTCTCGGTCTTTTCTTTCTAAAGGCATTCAGATTTGTATCATTAGTCATAGCTAGACTATAGTCAGTAGTCTAGTAACGGTGGTCACACATAATCTTCTAATGAACCCGGTCTGCCTGTCCCTGGCCTGCTTTCTGTGCCTCGTTCAATGGAAGGCATTTTGCTGCTCCTGTAATGGTATTCAGACTCTCCAGTGAGTGTTTTTACATTCAAAGCCACAGGCGATTGTGTGAGGCACCATCCAGACCCTGATTAGCATAAGCTTATTGGGGGAAAGCCTCTCCTGGCATCGGTTCTGGAGTGAACGAGTGCCACTGCCAGTGAGCCAACCACATTGGTATTCTACCACACTGGTAGCTAAAAACTAAAGAAGATGGGAGTCATTCTTTCTCTTGTAGGCCTACCAAAGATGATCTCACCATTAGTAAAATGTACGCAACCAACGTTGTTGTCATGGCAATCCATAAAAACTCAGACATGTTATACACAACATGTGCTTATTATTATTATTATTATTATTAAATTATGCTTAAAGTTTGTGACATTTAATTTCTCTTTTGTTGTGGACCATCTATTAATTTTATGGATTGTATTTTCATGCCTCCAAGAAATACATCTGTATTTTCAATACATAGAACATGTACTCTAAAAGTATTCTGAAAGTACTTATTAGTGTATAAATGAATTTCTACATCTTGTTGCTACCATTGAGAGGTCTGCAATATTGAGTCATATGAGGTTTGGCCTCGTCTGTGTCCCACTGCCACTGCCCCCGGTTAGAGAGGAATAAGACAGCCCAAGAGTTAACACACTTTAATTCAGCATGACATCATGCAGTGGTAAAAGTGTTCCTGGCTGAGAGTGAGTTCTACATACCACCAGTGGTGGAAAAGGTACCCAATTTTCATACTTGAATAAAAGTTAAGATACCTTAATAGAAAATGACTAAAATAAAAGTACAATCCTACTTGAGTAAAAGTCTAAAAGTATTTGGTTTTAAATAAACAAATACATATAATTATCAAAAGTAAATGTAATTGCTAAAATATAAAGTATCAAAAGTAGAAGTAAAAGTATAAATCATTTAAAATTCCTTAGATTAATTAAGCAAACCATACGGCACCATTTTCTTGTTGTTTTTAATTACGGATAGACAGGGGCACACTCCAACACTCATAGATCATTTACAAATTAAGGAAGTGTTTAGTGAGTCCGTCAGAGGCAGTACTTTTGGGTGCCAGGGAAAATGTATGGAGTAAAAAGGACATAATTTTCTTTAGGAATGTAGTGAAGTAAAAGTAAAATTTGTCAAAAATATAAATAGTAATGTACAGATACCCCAAAAAACGACTTAAGTAGTACTTTAAAGTATTTTTACTTAAGTGCTTTATGCCACTGCATACCACAGGGACAAAATCACTAAAATGTAGTCCCTCAGACGACAGTATTATGTATTTTCTAAGCTGCACAGCCGATATATCCTCATGAACGGGCAGTTTTTTAAGACTAGACACTTTACCCTAATGGACAATAAAGCTTTTGAACTTGACATTTAATTTGACATGAAGCCATTGAAGCATGACTGACTCCATTAAAGAACAACTAAAAATAAGATGCCTGTCTGAACACTCAATGAGGTGACTCATATGGCATTGTCATGGCTTTGTCTTAGTATGCAGATGCCCCCTTCAATATATTTTACTAATAATATTGCTCAACATTTTTTAATGACAACACCCTTTAGATGTCCTCTTGTTGAATACCTGTGGTGGGCATCATGCCATGCCGTTTGTACGATACCCCTGGCTTCCCCCCTTACCCCATGGCCTCACCTTGACTCTGCCTCCACCAACAGGTAAATTAATCTCTCTGGAACAAGTGTGCTCAGGCCCAGTCCTGGCCGTTCTGCCGCCCTAGGCGAGACACACAAAATAATCCGCCCTCCTCTCCAGCAAAACCAGTTACTCCAGTACTTGGGTAAAATGCCCCTTTCTTAAAACAAATGTTTTATTAAATAACAAAAAATGTTTACACTGTAGCCACTTATTCCCCTTCATAGTTTGTTTGCCTAAACATACCAAATGTATATCAAACTTTGCTTTGTCAGCAATTGGCCATTGTTCTTAGGGGTGGTTAGTTACCCAATGTTACCCTACAAACCTGAAATCACTGATTATCACTACAATTTAGCGCACGGGGGGAAACTCCTGGACAGCAGATGTGAGTAGACTGATTTTCCATTCCAGAAGAAATGCATGATGACATTGTCATGAATGTGATCTCCACAGTTTATACCGTAGGCTATTATTATATTACACTGAACATAAATATAAATGCAACATATAAAGTGTTGGCCCCATGTTTCATGAGCTGAAATAAAAGCTTATTTCTCAAACATGTGTTTACATCCCTGTTAGTGAGCGTTTTTCCAAGATAATACATTCACCTGACAGGTGTGGTATATCAAGAAGCTGATTAAACAGCATGATCATTACACAGGTGCACCTTTTGCTGTGGACAATAAAAGGCCACTCTAAAATGTGCAGTTTAGTCCTACAACACAATCCCACAGATGTCTCAAGTTTTGAGGGAGCGTGCAATTGCGTGCTGACTGCAGGAATGTCCACCAGAGCTGTTGCCAGATCATTTAATGATAATTTCTCGACCATAAGCCGCCTCCAATTTCGCAGTACGTCCAACTGGCCTCAAACGCAGAGCGGTTTGCTGATGTTAAAGTTGTGAACAGAGTGGCCCATTGTGGAGGTGGGGTTGGGGTAGGCATAAGCTACAGACAACGAACACAATTGTATTTTATAGATGGCTATTTGAATGCACAGAGATACTGTGACAAGATCCTGAGGCCCATTGTCGAAACATTCATCTGCCACCATAACCTCATGTTTCAACATGATAATGCACAGCCCCATGCTGCAAGGATCTGTACACAATTCCTGGAAGCTGTAAAATATCCCAGTTCTTCCATGGCCTGCATACTCACCATACATGCCACCCATTGCGCACGTTTGGGATGCTCTGGATCGATGTGTATGACAGGGTGTTCCAGTTCCCGCCAATATCCAGCAACTTTGCACTGCCATTGAAAAGGAGTGGGACAATATTTAACAGCCTGATCAATTCTATGCTAAGGAAATGCTGACTGGTTTTCTGATCCATGCCCCTACTGATCCATATACCCCTTTTCTTAAGGTATATGTGACCAACAGATGCATATCAGCTTTTACAGTCATGTGAAATCCATGAATTCATTTCAATTTACAGATGTCCTTGTATGAACTGTAACACAGTAAATTCTTAGAAATTTATACTTTTTTGACCGTTGGTGGAGCGACACAGCAGCTGCTGTTTGAAATACAGGCCACGATCATTTTCTCATCACATAAAGTTCAGCAAGTTGCATTACACTAAGCTCTCATAAGGCCATCCCACCAGGCAAGAAACCACAAACCGGACAATCCTTATTTGGTCGACACACGCGTCTTTATATCGTTAGACAGTGCGTTTGACAGATATAGCTGGCTGAGACAAGGAGACTGAATTATCAGAGGTGAATCGTCGCCGACCACACCATTCTAATATCGACAGCATTTATTTATCCGAGACGCGCGTCTGTTCAAAGGGATTTTTCTAAACAAAGAGAGAGTTGTTTTACTTTTGAGACCACCGCTGCTGTGTGCATCTAAATTCCGCATTCACCTAACTCTACCTCGACGGGGTTATTGTTTTTACACTGACCTGTTGGAATATACAATGTTGAAAATGGAAAGGCTAGTTTTTACCACATTGTGTTCTGCATTCTTTTTTACAAGCTGTGTTTCAGGTGAGTCAGAAACATCATGAACAATTAAAATATAGTCTACAATTCTAAACGCTGTACACTAGAACGATAGTATATAGATTAATCAAATGATGCTGATACTGCATTTAAAAGCCATTATGTCCTAATTATTCGTTGGCAATTTCTTGGAACCAGCCTGGTTTACAGTACAGGCAATGCACCCTGTGACCCTCTCATGAAAAGGCACACTGTACCTAATCATTTTTAGTTTCACTCATTGTCAATGTCTAACATTACATGTAGTTAACTGATCTTGCTCTTTTTGTAGGGGACTATCCCAAGGCACAGAACGTTTCTTGGTTGTCTATCAACTTCAAAACACTGCTTATGTGGGATCCTAAAACTTCAAACTATTCATACACCGTTGAATATTCTGTGTAAGTAAAGCATTTACATACTGATATTACTGGTTTTTGCATTTACAGGAAGACGGAACAACACACACACAGACACACAGAGACACACACACACACACACAGAGAGACACACACATAGACACACACACACACACACACACACACACACAGAGAGACACACACATAGACACACACACACACACTAGGCTATGTCTCCAGTAAATATTAAGAAGACCGTGCCTATATAACATTATCATGGTAAGTATGCACTAACCTATTCCCAGACTCGGTCTCTGACCTTGAAGAGTCGGGGTGATGTGTTGGAGGGCAGGAAAGATTTAGGAGAGCAGGAACAATGTGAGAAAAGATGTGAGGACTGATGTGATCAGACTACAATTTAGGTCCGCTAAAAGGATTTTCACGAATTGAAGCATCTTAACCTGGTGAATAGTTCAAGAAAAAAATAAGGAATACAAACGTTGTATTTATTTAAGTACAATTTGTGTGATATGTGGTGCAATGAGAAAAATATTATAATGCAAGTCAAATATTAAAATAAAATGTGTTACTTTTCTTATTGTTGAACTAAGATAAAAACCCAGACCCAATGAATTACCTAAATACAACAAAAAAACATGTTTGAAGATAATGATAATCCTTTGACTGAAACCTACCATTAGGTCTATTTCAGTTTTGGCCAGAACAGAGAGGGGAACGCTAACAGTATCAGAACGATGTTGTGACTGTATCATAAATATCTTCTTTATTTCAGAATCGGTCAGAACAGAAGGAAGAACCAACACTGTATCAGGACTATGGCGACAGAGTGTGACCTGTCCAACTCTCTGGTGGACCTGAAGGCCATATACTCCGCTGACGTCCTCTCAGAACCTCTACGTGGTGTGAACTCTGACCTCATAGAGTTCCCCCACACAACCTCGGAGAGGTTCACCCCCTACGAAGACAGTAAGTATTGCATCGCAGCCACCTACACTACATGTCATACCATTTATACTATTTTGTCCCTACGAAGACACTAAGTAACCCAACTACCACCTGTCTACAGTCATATCAATGCACATTTTCCACATGTACCCAGACAAGCACCCCATTCTTAAACCTTTGGTTGCGCTGGCATACCAGTGCATACTATATTTTCCACATGCGAAGTGGCTCCAAATGTGACAAGCAAGCATGTCAATCTCTACTGTTATTTCCCTTCCAGCGCTTATAGGCAGACCTAAGTTCAAGATCGAGGTGAGCAAAGACAAGAGGAAGATCACCCTGTATGTAGAAGACCCTCTCACAGCCCTGTTCAACGAGCAGAACCAACAGAAAACCATCCGGGATGTCTTCGCTGATGAGCTGCAGTACAAAGTCACCTTTGGGAAAGCAACAAGCACGGGCAAGGTAAGCTCAAAGGGGAGGGTAATAAAAGTGGCAGCCCTACACTAGATATTTACATTTCTTCAAAGAACTAGAGCCTGGGGCCGAACCAAGTGAGATAGAGGACATTCGTCAATTGTGTAAGCTACTTAAAGGAGCAAGTCAAGGAATATAATTAAATTAAATGCAGTGGATGATATAAGTTTTGCAAAGCTCACTTCTGATTATATTGCAAATCTCTCCCTCCCACTGAATCGGTCAGAACAGAAAGAGGTTAAAGAGGTTAAATCAACGTTGTTTCAGTGTAATTTGTCAACATATTGTGACATGGAATCTAGGTGGAAAATAAATTGTAATTGTTGTTTTAAGGGTAAAATATCAACCACAGGATTATGTCATCATGGTAACCAATTTTCAACATAGACAAACCTTGTATGAAATATGTTGAATTTGTACCTTTTTAAAACAATGGCAGATCTTCAACGTAATATCCACTATCAGAAAAAAATAACTATAAGCTTGGCAGCACCTCCTACTGGAGAATGTATCTATCCTTTCATCTCCTATCCAGGGTTTTACCCAAGCCCAGCCCTGCCAAGCTATGATATTTGTCACTGATTATAACCAATGTGCAATTGTGAGAATGAAATCTCCACTTAAAAACAAAATAGATTCACTGTTGATATATATATGTCATTCCGGCACAGCCAGAAGAGGACTGGCCACCCCTCATAGCCTGGTTCCTCTCTAGGTTTCTTCCTAGGTTTTGTCCTTTCTAGGGAGTTTTTCCTAGCCACCGTGCTTCTACACCTGCATTGCTTGCTGTTTGGGGTTTTAGGGTGGGTTTCTGTACAGCACTTTGATATATCAGCTGATGTAAGGCTATATAAATACATTTGATTTGATAAATACCTCTGTTTGAAATGAACTCCGCAAAGCGATTTGGCTACGCCTTGTCCCGCTGAGTCGTCCATTATTTCCAAGGTCATGTACAGAACGTCGGCGTTTAGCCCTTAGATATTGAATTGGGTTTGGTTGTCAACGCAACCAAATATCAATATTTGAAGATGTTCCATCTGCTAGGATAGTTCCATCTGTGCCACCGACTAAGTCTGGCTTTAATTCCAGTTTGTATACAAATGAGTAATTGATATGTTAGATTCACATCTCCATCTCAACCAAACATTTAAGTTAAAGAATAAGACTAAATAAAATCTTACTTTATTTAAAGTGCATTTAAAGTTTGATTTGATTTAGTCCATTTTTTTTAACTTAGATTTTGGTTTGAGATGACAACCAAACACAATTCAATATTAATTTTGAAATCCAATAACTAGATTATTAACTTGTGGACAAGTTAACGAATTATATGTTGGATTCACATCTCCAACTCAATCAAAAATATAAGTTTAAGAATGGGATTTAGCCAGTGGCTCAGATGGAAATATCCAAGCAGCAGAGACTTTAAATGTTAATATATGGTTGCATTGTCAACCAAACACAATTTAATATGACTTTTGTAATTCAGTACATAGCCCAAAGTTAAGGGTTCTCTTACAAACTAATGTAACATTCAACGGTAAAATGAGTAACAAATCCATGGTCACATTTTGAAGCTACCGTAACTATACATATCTTCTTATGTAGTTATATGAAGCATGCATGTTCAAGATGGCATGCATAGGTCATCGCAGGTCTGTGGAGATCTTCACAATTACTGTAATAATCTGCGTAGAATCAAACGGCATTGATTAATTGCACCATGTACTTTTAATGTAATCTCAACTGCAATCCAGGTCATTTGGTTCTGACCAAGCAAAGTGATAACACATTCATCTGTTGTATAAATAAACAAAATATTTGATATTGTATTCCCGTTGAACTTTGCTGTGCTTTTTAAATGGTTGAAAGCGTTGTGATAGACGTTTGGGTGACAACTAAACCAAAAATCAGACATTGTTTTTCTATTGGAATTTGGTTGTGCTTTTAGATGGTTGAAAGCATAGTGATAACACATTAGAAATTCAACTCACTTTTGGCCGTCTTTTTGAGTGGGTGAATATAGGTTTGAATGTCATTGATCAACCAAAATATTTTTATGAATATTTGATAGTTTTATGACATAATACAAGCTCTTCTTTATGTAATTCTCCCTCTAGAAAACGAAGATCTCTGCAAGCAGTGAGATAGAGTTAGACAGGAGGGATGTAGATCCCGGAGTGAGTTACTGCTTCAACGTGCAGGCCTACATCCCCTCCCGCAGCACAGACAAACAGCTGGGAGAGCTCAGTCAAAGACAGTGCTCACCGGGCGACGATAAGTCCATCTTTGAAGGTAAGGATACTAACAATGCCATGGTTGTGGTTTCAAGTCCCACAGGGATCACATACACATACAAAACACTGTACTGCTAGTGGCTTTGGATTAAAGCATCTGCTAAGTGGTAGAAAGTGCCTTGCAAAAGTATTTAGCCCCCTTGGCATTTTTCCTATTTTGTTGTATTACAACCTGTAATTTTAAATGGGTTTTTATTTGGATTTAATGTAATGGACATATACTAAATAATCAAAATTGGTGAAGTGAAATGAAAAAAAAAAAAACTTGTTTAAAAAAAATAGAAAAGTGGTGCGTGCATATGTATTCACCGCCTTTGCATTGGAGCCCCTAAATAAGGTCTGGTGCAACCAATTACCTCAGAAGTCACATAATTAGTTAGATTGCACACAGGTGGTCTTTATTTAAGTGTCACATGATCTCAGTATATATACACCTGTTCTTAAAGGCCCCAGAGTCTACAACACCACTAAGCAAGCGGCACTATGAAGACCAAGGAGCTCTCCAAACAGGTCAGGGACAAAGTTGTGGAGAAGTACAGATCAGGGTTGGGTTATAAAAAAATATCTGAAACTTTGAATATCCCACGGAGCACCATTAAATCCATTATTTAAAAAATGGAAAGAAAATGGCACCACAACAACCCGCCAAGAAAGGACCCCCCACCAAAACTCACGGACGAGGCAAGGAGGGCATTAATCAGAGAGGCATTAAAGATACCAAAGATAACCCTGAAGGAGCCGCAAAGATCCACAGCGGAGATAGGAGTATCTGTCCATAGGACACTTTAAGTCATAGCTCCACAGAGCTGGGCTTTAGGGAAGAGTGGCCAGAAAAAAATAAGCAAACCTGCTTGATGTTCGCCAAAATGCATGTGGGAGACTCCCCAAACATATGGAAGAAGGTACTCCGTTCAGATGAGACTAAAATTGAGCTTTTTGGCCATCAAGGAAAACGCTATGTCTGGCGCAAACCCAACACCTCTCATCACCCCGAGAACAGCATCCCTACAGTGAAGCATGGTGGTGGCAGCATCATGCTGTGGGAATGTTTTTCATCTGCAGGGACTGGGAAACTGGTCAGAATTGTAGGAATGATGGATGGTGCTAATTACAGGGAAATTCTTGAGGGAAACCTGTTTCAGTCTTCCAGAGATTTGAGACTGGGATGGAGGTTCACCTTCCAGCATGACCCAAAGCATACTGCTAAAGCAACATTCAAGTGGTTTAAAGGGAAACATTGAAATGTCTTGGAATGGCCTAGTCAAAGCCCAGACCTCAATCCAATTGAGAATCTGTGGCATGACTTAAAGATTGCTGTACACAAGCGGAATCCATCCAACTTGAAGGAGCTGGAGCAGTTTTGCCGGAAAAATCCCAGTGGCTAGATGTGCGAAGCTTATAGAGCCATACCCCAAGAGACTTGCAGCTGTAATTGCTTCAAAAGGTGGCTCTACAAAGTATTGACTTTGGGGGGGGTGAATAGTTCTGCGCTCTCAAGTTTTCAGTTTTTTTGACAAATTCTTGTTTGTTTCACAAAAATATTTTGCATCTTCAAAGTCGTAGGCATGTTGTGTAAATCAAATGATACAAATCCCCCCCAAAATCTATTTCAATTCCAGGTTGTAAGGCAACAAAGTAGGAAAAATGCCATGGGGGTGAATACTTTCGCAAGCCACTGTACGTATATATTATCGTGATAAGTAGTACTACTGAGGTTTACAGTAGCAGGGTTGGTGTCTTTTATTGTGCCGAGAGGCGTAGCAGTCGAAGGCACTGCATCTCAGGTCCTACCGTGTCACTACAGACACCCTGGTTCGATTCCAGGCTGTATCACAACCGGCCGTAATTGGGAGTCCCATAGGGCGGCAAATAATTGGCCCAGCGTCGTCCGGGTTTGGCCCGGTGTAGGCCGTCATTGTAAATAAGAATTTGTCCTTAACTGACTTGCCTAGTTAAATAAAGGTTACATTTAAAATGTATATATATATAATTTAAATACATTTCTGGCTCATGGGTCAGCCTTGATCTTTTTGACAAGTTGTGTACATTAAGGGAATTTGGCCCTGTTTTAATATATTCTGCAACTCGATAATTCATGTTGACCATTATATTTTTAAGGGAGTTCAGGAATGCATCTGTGGTACTGAGGATATCGAATCCTTAGCCACTTAGCTAATGCCAAGTCCTAGTATTACAAATGTAGAATCATTCATGATGAGAAGAGGGTTATAGGTGCTGATCATATCTCCTAGTGGGCCAATCAGGATGGGAATGCGAAGGATAAAATAAGAAAATGAACTACTAATGTTTAGACTGAATGTGAAATGCAACACTGGAAAAGTCCCTGTTTGTGTTTGCGTGTGAATCACCGTCTAGCCCAATAATGGTTCACAACCCTATTTCCTCTCCAGAGTATGGGATCGGTGTGATCGCTACGGTCATCCTACTTATCATTATGATCATAGTAGTGGCTATCGGAGTCACAGTGGTGTGCTGCAAACGCAGAAGGAATGCCAACAGAAGTGGAAAAGAGGGAGTCCCACTAAGAAGTGTGTAAAAAGGGAGTGCATCATTGACACACACTTGGGAATACAAGGTACAACTTAACTGGATTTACACTTTGAAAGGGAGTCTGCAGGGGCAGCCCCAGTTCAACATTCCACTGTCAAACACTGGAGTTCACCATTTTGTTTCTGTGAAACTGCACAGTGAATATGGTACACGTACTGTAGTGTATATTTTGTTTCCATACAATGCTGCAAATATCCTCCTTTTTGATTTTGTGACTGGTACTTCTACTGCTGTGATTATTAGCTTTTAGAAACACTACCAACTCTTATTTTATTGTGTTTTATATAGTTTTTAACTTGATATAATCTTTGGTAAAATATAACTTTATTTTGGGAGACTGCTGAGTACTAAATCATATGGGAAATTAAGATTAGTAGGATTATATATATAATTTTTTATTAAGATGCTTTATTTATTATGTGTAGCCATTCTGAAAGTAATCTTTGTATTTTAGGTTATTTTAAACATTTAGCGGATCAGTAGATACAGTAGCCTATATGTTGAAACTAAATTATTTTGCGTAAGTTTTGCCTTATAGATATTTAATATATTTATACTGAGTGTACAACACATTAGGAACAGCTGCTCTTTCCATAATATAGACTTACCAGGTGAATCCAGGTGACAGCTATGATCCCTTATTCATGTCACCTGTTAAATCCACTTCAATCAGTATAGATGAAGTGGAGGAGACAGATTAAATAATAGTTTTTAAGCCTTGAGACAATTGAGACATGGATTATGTATGTGTGCTATTCAGAGGGTGAATGGGCAAGACAAAAGATTTACTGTAATTGCCTTTGAACGGGGTATGTTAGTAGGTGCCCTGTGCACCGGTTTGAGTGCGTCAATAACTGCAATGCTGCTGGGTTTCTCACGCTCAACAGTTTCCCGTGTGTATCAAGAATGGTCCACCACTCAAAGGACATCCAGCCAACTTGAACTAACTGTGGGAAGTAGTGGAGTCAACATTGGCCGGCATCCCTATGGGACGCTCTCTCGACACCTTGTAGAGTTCATACTCCGAAGAATTGAGGTTGTACTGAGGGCAAAAGTGTTGCAACTCAATATTAGGAAGGTGTTCTTTATATTTTGTACACTCAGTGTATACCAAACAGTTAGATGATAAAACATGATGTAAAATAATCAAAGCAAAATTAAACACTTTTATAACTGTGGAGTCTGGTACTAATATGGTACTCTTGTTTGATTTTATTGGCATTTTCACAATAAAGTCTTATCATTAATTTGTGGTAATGTGTTTATCTTTGATATGAGACATTGTTGAATAGTGGGTGTATGTTATGTTAATGTGACTATGTCTGGTGAGAAAGATTACGCAACTTGAGCGTTATCGCAGCAGACATCAGTCTTGTGTAGTTCCTGCAAAAAGGTCTAACCAGCACCACCTACAGGTCACTCAACTGACAATTATTTCACACAATTTTGGGGGTGGGGATTTTCAAGAAAAATAGAACACATTCAAAACATAAAAATTCAGAGAAAATCATATTTAAAAAAAAATTGTTACAGTCCAAGACAATTATTAACAAAAAGGAAAGTAAAGAGTTAAGATTCATTGAACTAGAATGAGGAGATGTTTTCAGTTTTGTAAACTGCTTAAAGATACAGTATGCTCTTAGAAACAGTCAGCATATTAGGCCTGCAGTAAGTCAACAATGAACATCTCGTGATGCCGTTGCCTGTGTCAGACTTTGCGTTTTGCCAGTCCTGTTTGGTAAACACATTTCCCATCAGTCTGGATGTAGCTGACAGTCATATTGTTCTCTGTGACTTCAAAGTAAGCGAACCCACCGGATGTATGATTGACAGCGTTGGAGAACCGTTGCCATGAAGACGGGAAGCTGTTGATGTTATGAATGGAAATTTCTGTAAAAGCCCCGCTCCCGCTGACCACATAAGAACTCCCATCATCCTCTCTGATAAACTGGTAGGAGTATGGAAAGTCAGGTCAACATCAGTTGTTCAAATAAGTGACTGAAATGGTAACATTTGTCTATTCAAACTGTAACATTGAACCCATGTTATTGTATGTACGTATATGGTCATAACATGCATGATAACCCACCTGTATACTGTGGTCATGACCACTCAGATAGACTGTGACATCATACTTCTTCAGCAGTGGCCGTAGTCTATCCACAAGACACTTAGTGGGGCCGTGATCACCAATGGACCACACAGGATAATGACCAGCTACCACAATGAACTCTGACCTGGGAGAAAAAGATAGACACAATACTGTGTTAGCCGGCTGAGCTAAAGCCTAGCAATTCGCTTCGGGGAGCTAAAACAATTCTTTGTCTCAGGCAAGGTTACTCATAATGTAAGTCTGGCTTACTGAACCTTTTCTGTTACAGGAGTATCTAGTCCTCAAACGGTAACAGCTTGAGGAATGTATGTGTTGCGAAGGTCTCTTGATTAAAAGAGTGATGAGAGTGGAGGAGTGGAGTTTTGAGAGTGGAGGAGGCTAGTCAGTCAGGGATCTCTACAAACATGCTCTGAAATCTTCACATTCTTTTCCCGAGACTCAAACAACAACTTGTCAGATCGGAGACTTTTCTTTCCTCTGAACCGTGAAAAACATTGAATCCATCCACGTGTTATTTAAGTGTTAAGTTGTCTGCTGTTCTACCTCAGTGGTTTGACAGATGTAATTGAACAGTCTACTTAAGAGGCTGTGTTTGATCTGTTGTGTTTTAGGGCCAGTTTCTCAAATCTAGATTAAGCATAGTCCTGGACTGAAAAGCAGAGTCAAATCTCCATTCGGGTTCTCAGTCCAGGACTATGCTTAATCTAGATTCGAGAAACTGGCACTAAAACA
This sequence comes from Salvelinus fontinalis, assembly GCF_029448725.1. Classification (NCBI taxonomy): domain Eukaryota; kingdom Metazoa; phylum Chordata; class Actinopteri; order Salmoniformes; family Salmonidae; genus Salvelinus; species Salvelinus fontinalis. The sequence goes on from NC_074689.1 coordinate 16,730,659, forward strand.
CAACAGGTCAAACACAGGATCTTAAGTACACACTATGCTTAATCTAGGTCCAGGAAACTGGACCATATGGACTTACTTGCTCTTTGCCAGTCTGGAGTTGATCCAGTCTAACTGCTTGGCAGCAGCCTCCGGGTCCTCTTCTCCTTTGGGCTGGGTCCCCTCATAGGTGTTCCCACATAGCACTACGGTGTCAACCATCAGGACAGTCACTGACACGTTACTCTGGGGAACCTTGAACTGGAGCTCATAGTACAACTCAGGGAACCTCCTGAGGTAACGAGGAGAGAAGAACACGGCCGTTATGGTTCTGTGTAGCTTAGTTGGTAAGCAACAAAAGGGTTGTGGGCATTTCCCACAGGGATCGCATACTAAAAGTGTATGCACAATTTGGATCAAAGCATCTGATAAGTTGAATATGAATATTGGGTCCCACTTTAAACTAATTACAACTAATAAAGTCTATATACACTGAGTATACAAAACATTAAGAACTCCTGCTCTTTCAGTGACAGACTGACCAGTTGAATCCAGGTGAAAGCTATGATCCCTTATTCATGTCACTTCAAATTGGTGTAGATGAAGGGGAGGAGACCGGTTAAATAATGATTTTCAAGCCTGGTGTCAATTGAGACATGGATTATATGTGTGCCATTCAGATGGTGAATGGGCAAGACAAAAAATTTGAGCCCCCTAGAGTCGATTAAATCCCCATTAAAACTCATCAGTTTAAGCTAGAGATATCAGTTTTTTTGCATTGGATGCGTCTCAATCGCACTTCCACATCAGCAGTGAAAGTGGCAGAGCTAGAGCGGTGTTTGTCCTACCATTAGACATCCCAAAAATCTTCACACGAAATTGTCTGTAGCTTCCGAACAGCCTACAAACTATTATGACCACTCTATGGAAAGGCGAGACTCTCACTCACGAACACGATGGTGTTCTCCATTTTGCTCTATGACCCCCACAAGTGTCATGGGACTCATCTGAAGTCGGTACCGTTGATGTGCCAACTTCTGTTTGAAGCGACCAAACCGTTTGGGCTACAAACTAATTTGACCCCACTGTGGAAACGGGACATTGTCACGAATATGATGGTGTTCACTGTTTTTCTCTAACACCTCCACTAGTGTCATGGGACTTGTCTGAAGGTAACCGGTAGAAAAAATTATGGTGTATGGAGGTAGTTTTGTGCCTACCCCCATAAAAGGGGTTAAATATGTGTACGAGTCAAACGTTTGGATGCACCTACTCATTCCAGGGTTTTTCTTTATTTTTTTTATTTTTTTCAACATTGAAGAGTGTTAAACAAATCAAAATATATGTTCATTTGAGAATCTTCAAAGTAGCCACCCTTTGCCTTGATGACAGCTTTGCACACTCTTGGCATTCTCTCGACCAGCTTCATGAGGTAGTCACCTGGAATGCATTTTAATCAACGGGTATGCCTTGTTTGTGTAATTTCTTTCCTTCTTAATGCAGGTGTCTTGTGACAAGTTAGGGGTGGTATACAGAAGATAGCCCTATTTGGTCCATATTATGGCAAGAACAGCTCAAATAAGCAAAGAGAAACGACAGTCCATCATTACTTTAAGACATGAAGGTCAGTCAATGCGGAACATTTCAAGAACTTTGAAAGTTTCTTCAAGTGCAGTCGCAAAAACCATCGAGCTATGATGAAACTGGCTCTCATGAGGACCGCCACAGGAAAGGAAGACCCAGAGTTACCACTGCTGCAGAGGATAAGTTCATTAGAGTTAACTACACGTCCGATTGCAGCCCAAATAAATGCTTCACAGAGTTCAAGTAACAGACACATCTCAACATCAACTGTTCAGAGGAGACTGCGTGAATCAGACATTCATGGTCAAATTGCTGCAAAGAAACCACTACTAAAGGACATCAATGAGAAGAAGAGCCTTGCTTTGGCCAAGAAACATGAGTAATAGACATTAGACCGGTGGAAATCTGTCCTTTGGTCTGATGAGTCCAAATTTGAGATTTTGGGTTCCAATCGCCATGTCTTTGTGAGACGCAGAGTAGGTGAACAGATGATCTCTGCATGTGTGGTTTCCACCGTGAAGCATGGAGGAATGATGGTGTGGAGGTGCTTTGCTGGTGACACTGTCTGTGATTTATTTAGAATTCAAGGCACACTTAACCAGCATTGGTACCACAGCATTCTGCAGCAATACCCCATCCCATCTGTTTTGCACTTAGTGGGACTATCATTTGTTTTTCAACAGGACAATGACCCAAAATACACCTCTAGACTGTGTAAGGACTATTTGACCAAGGAGAGTCATGGAATACTGCATCAGATGACCTGGCCTACACAATCGCCCAACCTTAATCCAATTGAAATGGTTTGGGATGAGTAGGACCAGAGTGAAGGAAAAGCAGCCAACAAATGCTCAGCATATGTTGGAACTCCTTCAAGACTGTTGGAAAAGCATTCCAGGTGAAGCTGGTTGAGAGAATGCCAAGAGTGCGCAAAGGGTGGCTAAATTGAAGAATCTAAAATATGTGTTGATCTGTTTAACACTTTTTTGTTACTACATGATTCCATATGTGTTATTTCATAGTTTTGATGTCTTCACTATTATTCTACTATGTCGAAAATAGTAAAAATAAAGAAAAACCCTTGAATGAGTAGGTGTGTCCAAACGTTTGTCCAATCAAATAGCTAAATGGTCCATAGTATGACCATCTTAAAACAATTCCTCACATCAGTCTAGAACCCCCTCCCAAAGTGGCTTTGAATGGGGTATGGTGATAGATGCCAGGTGCACTGGTTTGAATGTGTCAAGTTCAAGAACTGCAACGTTGCTGGGTTTTTCATGCTCAACAGTTTCCCGTGTGTATCAAAAAAGGTCCACCACCCAAAGGACATCCAGTCAACTTGACACAACTGTGGGAAAGCGTTAGAGTCAACATGGGCCAGCATCTCTGTGGAATGCTTTTGACCCCCTGTAGAGTCCATGCACCGACAAATTGAGGCTGTTCTGAGGGCAAAAGGGCATGCAACTCAATATTAGGAAGGTGTTCCTAATGTTTTGTACACTCAGTGTACAGTATATAGCATACAGTAATAATTCTTAAGCACTGCATAAAGGCTTCACAAATCCTCTGTAAGCTTATGTCTTATAAATATTTACAGTGCGAATTTGTCAATTCACCCTATAGTGGGATTGTTTATTTCACGCTTTATATACCATAAAATTATCTTATAGAGGATTTGTGAATCCTTTATGGATGCTATATAAAGCCTTAATAAGTTGTACTTTGAAAGTGGGACCAAATATTGTATTCAGGATGTGGTGAAAACAATCAAATCACACAGTTTATCTAGTGCACTGTTAAGATGCTCACCATCTCTCCGATCTGTTGGAGTAAGCAATCTGAGCAGACACATTTTTTAGATGGTCGTGGTTTCCCGCCACAAGGTACCATGGGACGTCAACGAGTGATGGTTGAGAGAAGACACGCTCGAAGGTGTGCTGCAGGAAGACAAATAATATTATTATAACCCAGGAAAATGACTGATGCAAATTCACAAACAAATCAATTTAAAAAAAGGAAAAAAATAAAAAAGAATGGTGGAAATGCTCATGTTTTTTGTTCCTATTTTCTATTATCAATTTGAACATAATTATGTTACATATCATCCTGTGTGCTGCAAAACTACTAATATGCCAATGCTCTGTAGAACTAGTTAATCTACAATATGCTACCACAAGAGGGCAGGCATTTGCTTCACTTCTTTATTTCTTTTCACAAGAAGATAATCACATCCATCAGCACACACTGGTTGAATCAACATTGTCTCCAATTGGCATCTGTGCCCAGTGGGATGGCTCTAGAAGAGTTCGTTGAGCGAAAGTGCCCTCTCCACTATCATCTTAATACAGCTGCATCTGTCAATCTGTGTTACGTCACTCTGTGTACTCAACAAACCACATTCCCTCTGTAACAAAGCTGGGTGGCTAGAAACACGGAACTACTGTGAATAGCTCATCGTAATATACCTACTACTGTGCATACCATTTTATTTTCCTGATTATATTGTCTGTACACACCACATATTTATATTCTCACTAATATATCTACCTTGATCGTTATTTCTTGTTTCGATTGTTAAATTATTCTGTATTTGTATTGTATTTGCGAGACATTCCACTGAACTGACGGAACTCAAACATCTCCCTGCACCTGACATAACACCTGCAAATAGACCAATACACTTTGATTTGATACTGTACACAACACCTATCTCAACACAGAATGGATCATAATATATTTAGCCTGCCCTTTGTAGTTAACAAAGTGTCGCACATTTTACAATATGATATTACCACTGTGTTTTGAGTGTATTGAAGTGTGAACTATGAACTGTGTTTTCGTGTGAACTGACCTTGAAGCGTGGGTCATCCACGTCCTTCACTCCGCCATAGTAGAAGTGGTCTCCCAGACTGAGGACAAAGTCCAGTCCCAGGGTCTGGGCCGCCCAGGACATCTCCTCAGCGATGGCCTCCTCATGAGGGGTGTAGTAAGGGAAGAGCGGGAGTCCTCCCCAGTCTCCCAGCCCAATGAACCGCAGCGATGCTAAAGGACAGGTATAACCAACACAGCAGACCAATCACACATCATTCTTCTGCTACTTTTTATTTCATACTATCTCATGTGCTTGAACCAAAAACAAAAACAAGTCTTTGGTACAATTACATTACAGTCTGATTTCAAAATGATAATAGAAAACAGCCACACGTACAGATAACAGTGATAGATAGAAAACTGTACCTTGATCCAGTGGTTGGCAGTGAGGCCAGAATGAATGTAAGCACACCAGTAGCAGCAGATACAACTTATCCATTATGCCAGGGTGGAGAGGAATAGACTTACTAACAAAGAAAACGAACAGTTGAGCAGTTGGTCAGTGTGTCACATGCTGTAACAGGAAGAAGACTTCTATTTGTTCTCTTTAGAACGTTTCATATAGAGGAAGCAGTATTGTGGTTTCAGAATAACTTCCTTTATTGAGCCATGTCAGAAGACAAGACAGAACAACAGATAGGCTAGCCGCTAGACAATCAATTTAAGTGATCAAATTAGCATATAATTGTATATTTGGAATGTAAATAAATTAGCTACATATAAGAATATTACAATTAGATGAAAACAAGATATTTAGTAAAAATATATGTATACACAATTTCACCTAAACTTATCACCTGGACATATTTACAGTCCAACTATAAAACTTCCCTTAGTCTGTCTCTTGATTTAATGATTAACATGGAAAGAAAGGTCAGGTCAAGTCACGTGTGTACTTGAGTTCTGTACTCTGTACCAGTGGATGTCAATGACCTTTCACCTATTACGCCAGAGGTGTAAAACGACAGGGCGTGTTCAAGTCTAAAGCTTAGGTACCTTTTTGTATGACTCTGCTGTCTGTGGCAAGGTTCAAATGGGAAAGTCATTGCTACATTACGTGCCTTTACGAAACACATCTATGAGCAACTCAAGTATCCTTATAAAACAAAGACATACTGTAAAATCACAGCACTTATCAAACTTAACTCTATGAAATAAAATATACAGCAAATTATTACTCTGTATGTGGAGTTCATTTAGAGGACGAGAGAACACACTTGTTTTCTGACGATATGTTTGAACTCTGACCAAGGTAACCTTTCACCCACATTCTCCAGAGAGGTATCAGCCTCTATCAGTGTTGACACGTTTCTGTCTCCTCCCATCAGGCGACCCCAGCACAGGCTTCAATCATACTACCTACCAAAGAAAATGCAATACGGTTGAAAAACTCTGTCTACCTGCCCTTCCCATTCCTCCTATTTACAGTCTAGATCCTCTATGGGCTTTGTAGGACATAAACCATAAGCCAACTAAACACCTCCATGTAACCCTGTGATAATATGACAGTCTAGTCCAGTCACAGTCTCTTTTTAATGAACCTTATGTTGATACAGTTATTGCAGGTCCATGCTCTTTTTAGTGTCAAGCCACAATATTATAGTCTCTCTCCCATATACAACCATGCGTTCTGCAGAAGCTGTTTATTTACATTTCAGTAAAAAAAATGAACTTTGTTACAGTATATTACACTGAAAAACAGAGGCGACTGTTGGGTAGTAGTCACTGCAGCAGCGAGGGGCCAAGAAATAAGGCTTCTGGGGTCTGCTGATCAAGTGCACCATCCTGATACAAGGAAGGGCAACACATTTCATACAATCTCACATTTCATACAATTCCACATAAATCAATAGTCAGTCATCAAGTGACAAGCCTACATACCGCTACACACAACCTGAGAATTACTGTAGTAATGGAAGTAGTGCCTCAGAGACATACGTCGTGTTCGAAGGGGATCGCCTGAGCGCTGCACAGATATCGACCACATAGTGAGTACTCATTTGGGATGAAAGATTTGTAATTCTGGCCAGAGCCTTACTCAGGCTGCTCCTCTGGAACACTTTGGTAGCATCCCAAATGGCACCGATCCACTAGATGGCACTGGACAAAAGTAGTGCACTATATATGGAAGAGGGGGCCATTTGGGACGAAGTCACTGAGAGGACGGGAGTCTCAAGCTTCAGGCTTCACTTCCTCTTTACTCTACAGTAGATCAGAGTTCCTCTCCTCCATAAGGAATAGCCTGGTCCTTGACAGTACCAACGGATCAGGAACTAGGCTAGGAAATCACATGGAACAATTTCACCCCCGTAGGGGAAAGCAGCAGCTTCATCTGTATATTATACAGTTGAAGTCAGTTATACAGTTGGCTGATTTCTTTTGATTTTCCCATGTCAAGAAAAGAGGCACTGAGTTTGAAGGAAGGCTTTGAAATACATCCACAGGTACACCTCCAATTGACTCAAATTATGTCAATTAGCTTATCGGAAGTTTCTAAAGCCATGACATCATTTTCTGGAATTTTCCAAGCTGTTTAAAGGCACAGTCAACTTAGTGTATGTAAACTTCTGACCCACGGTAATTGTGATACAGTGAATTATCAGTGAAATAATCTTTCTGTAAACAAATGTTGGAAAAATTACTTGTGTCATTCACAAAGTAGATGTCCTAACCGACTTGCTAAAACTATAGTTTGTTAACAAAACATTTGTGGAGTGGTTGAAAAATGAGTTTTAATGACTCCAACCTAAGTGTATGTAAACTTCCGACTTCAACTGTATTTGGTTAAGGTGTATGTAAACTTCAACTGTACATATACCTTGGTAGATATTGCTTTTAGCAAAAGGCAAGATATTGATTATACTCTTGCGTTCCCTCAGTTACTTGCCTACAGGATCACTAAGCCCATCACCTAGTACAGTTATCAGTATGAGCTAACTCATATTCATTCTTATGAAACATGATTCAGTTTGCAGGTGTATAATGCAAACATAATTAATCTAGGCCAACTTGCACCATAAATTACTAGTCATAGTTTTTTTTTCAACCTTTATTTAACTAGGCAAGTCAGTTAAGAACAAAATCTTATTTACAATGACGGCCTACCAAAAGGCAAAAGGCCTCCTGCGGTTACGGGGGCTGGGATTAAAAATAATACTCAATTAAAAAAATATAGGACAAAACACATATCACAACATAGAGAGACACCACAACACTACATAAAGAGAGACCTAAGACAACATAGCATGGCAGCAACACATGGAAACACAGCATTGTAGCAACACAACATAGCACAAAACATGGTGCAGCAGCACAAAACATGGTGCAAACATTATTGGGAAAGGGGGATACCTAGTCAGTTGTACAACTGAATGCCTTCAACTGAAATGGGTCTTCCTCATTTAAGCCAACCCTTCAGAATCAGAGAGGTGCGGCGGGGGCTGCCTTAATCGACATCCATGTTTTTGATGATTGGGGAACAGTGGGTTAACTGCCTTGCTCAGAAGCAGGACAATTTTTATCTTGTCACCTCAGGGATTCAATCAAGCAACCTTTCAGTTACTGGCCCAACACTCTAACCTCTAGGCTACCTGCCACCCCTATTGGGCACAGACAACAGCACAAAGGGCAAGAAGATAGAGACAACAATACGTCACGCAAGCAGCCAAAACTGTCAATAAGAGTGTCCATGATTGAGTCTTTGAATGAAGAGATGGAGATAAAATGGTCCAATTTGAGTGTTTTTTGCAGCTCATTCCAGTCGCTAGCTGCAGCAAACTGAAAAGAGGAGTGACACAGGGATGTGTGTGCTTTGGGGACCTTTAGAATGTGACTGGCAGAACAGGTGTTGTATGTGGAGGATGAGGGCTGCAGTAGGTATCTCAGATAGGGGGGAGTGAGGCCTAAGAGGGTTTTATAAACAAGCATCAACCAGTGGGTCTTGCGACGGGTATACAGAGATGACCAGTTTACAGAGGAATATAGAGTGCAGTGATGTGTCCTATAAGGAGCATTGGTGGCAAATCTGATGGCCGAATGGTAAAGAACATTAACCGCTCGAGAGCACACTTACCTGCCGATCTATAAATTACGTCTCCATAGTCTAGCATGGGTAGGATGGTCATCTGAATCAGGATTAGTTTGGCAGCTGGGGTATAAGAGGAGCATTTACAATAGAGGAAGCCAAGTCTAGATTTAACCTTAGCTTGCAGCTTTGATATGTGCTGAGAGAAGGAGAGTGTACCATCTTGCCATACTCCCAAGTACTTGTATGAGGTGACTACCTTAATAAGCTCTAAACCCTCAGAGGTAGTAATCACACTGGTGGGGAGAGGGGCATTCTTCTTACTAAACCACATGACCTTTGTTTTGGATGTGTTCAGAAAAAGGTTAAGGGCAGAGAAAGCTTGTTGGACACTAAGAAAGCTTTCTTGTAGAGCGTTTAACACAAACACATACAATCACCGTTGACAAATGCTTACTTAACCAGACTAACATATCTGATCATTTAAATACATCTTGTCAAAAGAAAACAACAAAAGAGGTTACAATTTATTAAAAACAGTAGTCTAGGTTTGTTTTAAGTGCAGAATTAGTAGGCGCCTTTCTCCAGGCCGGAGGATGGTGTGTGTGTGTAGTTGACGCTCATCTAGGAGCCGAACTCTATGGTCTCCTCAGTGATAGGTTTGAAGTCGTAGTTCCCTCTTCCGTCCATGTGAAGGTAGTACTGGTGGAAGTTACAAAACAAACATTCAAAAAGGGTATTTCTGTCAGCAAAACGTTTTCAAAGTGTGGTTCCATAACCAGGCAGCCACACCATTTAAGAGGAGCATCTTAAAACCTGTTGAGGATAGAGGGCGCTATTTTCACTTTGGGGAAAAATCGTGCCCAATTTAAATGGCCTCGTACTCTATTCTTGCTCGTACAATATGCATATTATTATTACTATTGGATAGAAAACACTCTCAAGTTTCTAAAACCGTTTGAATTATATCTGTGAGTAAAACAGAACTCATTTTGCAGCAAACTTCCTGTCAGAAAGTGAAAATCTGAAATCGAGGCTCTGTTCCAGGGCCTCCCTATCAATTTGCTTGAAATTTATGACTATGCATGCACTTCATACGCCTTCCACTAGATGTCAATAGGCAGTGAGAGGTGAAATGGGGATTCTAGCTATATCTATGGTCAAAAGAGAGGTCTTGGAATGACAGGACCCCAATTTCCTTTGTTCAGGAAGACGCGGGAAGGACATCAGCTTTGGCTTCTGAAAAGCTTTCCTTATAGACGGCTAATATCTCCGGCTTTGATTTTATTTGATAAATGTGATAATATCATCGTAAAGTATGTTTTTCAATACAGTTTTATCAGATTATTAAACATTTTTCGGAAGTTTTGGCGTGTTCCGTTACCTGCGTTTGGTGACGATGGAAAGCTTCGCGCCACTTGGCAAGTTTTGGTTGCTAATTCGAGAGGGAAATAGGACATTCTAAAACCAAACAACGATTGTTCTGGACAAAGGACCCCTTGTGCAAGATTCTGATGGAAGCTCAACAAAAGTAGGACCCATTTATGATGTTATTTCATATTTCTGTCGAAAATGTTTACTATTAGTTTCCGCCCAGATTTTGGGCGCTCTCTCGCTATAACGTCGTATGTCGTACTAAAGTTATTTTTAGAATTCTAACACGGCGATTGCATTAAGAACTAGTGTATCTATCATTTCCTGTACAACATGTATTTTTTTGTAAAGTTTATGATTAGTTATTGGTCAGAATAGGTGTCAGAAATATATCCGGAGATTCTGGAAAATAGTTGCTACGTTTTCACAATGTATAACCACGGATTTCAGCTCTAAATATGCACATTTTCAAACAAACCATATATGTATTGTGTAATATGATGTTATAGGACTGTCATCTGATGAAGTTTATGAAGGTTAGTGAAATAATTAATATCTTTTTCTGGTTTTGTCGCTATCGCTACTGTTGCCTTGAATCAATGCTGTTGTGCGGTTGGCTATTGTAGTAAGCTAATATAATGCTATATTGTGTTTTCGCTGTAAAACACTTAAAAAATCTGAAATATTGGCTGGATTTACAAGATGTTTGTCTTTCATTTGCTGTACACCATGTATTTTTCATAAATGTTTTATGATGAGTATTTAGGTATTTCATGTTGGTCTCTATAATTACTCTGGCTGCTTCGGTGCTATTTGTGATGGTAGCTGTGATGGTAGCTGCAATGTAAAACTATGATTTATACCTCAAATATGCACATTTTTCGAACAAAACATAGATTTATTGTATAACGTGTTATAAGACTCATCTGATGAAGTTGTTTCTTGGTTAGTTTGGTTGGTTCTTGGTTAGTTTGGTTGGTTTTGTGCAAGCTACCTGTGCTGTGAAAGAAATGTCTGCGCTTTTTTGTATTTGGTGGTGAGCTAACATAAATATACGTGCTGTTTTCGCTGTAAAACATTTAAAAAATCGGACATGTTGACTGGATTCACAAGATGTTTATCTTTCATTTGCTGTATTAGACTTGTTAATGTGTGAAAGTTAAATATTTCTCAAAAATATTTTTTGAATTTCGCGCTCTGCCTTTTCAGTGGAATGTGGGAGGAGTTCCGCTAGCGGAACCCCGGGGCTAGACAGGTTAAGAAGTTACAGGTCTGTGAGAGCCAGAAATCTTGCTTGTTTGTAGGTGACCAAATACTTATTTTCCACCATAATTTGCAAATAAATTCATTAAAAATTCTAAAATGTGATTTTCTGGATTTTTTTTCTCAGTTTGTCTGTCATAGTTGAAGTGTACCTATGATGAAAATTACAGGCCTCTCTCATCTTTTTAAGTGGGAGAACTTGCACAATTGGTGGCTGACTAAATACTTTTTTGCCCCACTATATATACACATATATATATACACATATATACATACATACATACATACATACATACATACATACATACATACATACATACATACATACATACATACATACATACATACATACATACATACATATATACATACATATATACATATATACATATATACATGTATACATATATACATACATACATACATACATACATACATACATACACACATATACTTTAAATATGTATTTTCATTTATTATTTTCCACTAACCCTACCAACCCTCCCCTAATTGGAGTAAGCTGATGAACAACACTAACATGCTGACCACGTCGCGTGCGTCGCAAAATACATTTAGAAATCCAAGTTATTCAATTATTGCACCCACACTGCTCACGCACGCCAACGAGCGTCTGCGATGCCAAGGGCTAAAATATAACTCCTTTCTATTTCTGACGCAGATCGCGCTGAAAGTCCTGCCTCTCCCATCCCCTCATTGGTTTATAGAAGCAGATACCCATGTGCCATCTCCTCATTGGTTATACCCACGTGGGTGATTGAAAGACGAACTATTTTGCCGGTGGTAGTGGTAATAATATGAAAGTTTAGATGCCGATCACCATATAAATTCAAAGATGAAAAAGCCTGAAAGGAGGAGAGATGACTAGAAACGATTCGGTTGGCCATTTTATGTGTGGATTAATTGTCGGAGTAGAGGACCTTGTGCATATCAGGTAAAATAGCATCAGTTAGTATATTTGAGTTAAACCACAATATTTGTGGTATTATTTTTTCTGTCTTTTCTAGTGAATTAAACTGAAATTGCAACCAACTTTCTATGGCTTCTTTTTTTTTAAAGTTATATTTTGGAGATCATTTCATTTTCAAATAACCGAAAGTGAGAGGTGTAATTTGAATACAGGGAAAAAGGCCATTCTTGAACATGGGGTGAGATATTCTTACTAATTTGTTAGTGAACCAGTTCGGATTGAATTATAGCTTTTATATGACTAATGCATTTAGTGAGAGGTCAAATGCTTTAATATTTCAGAATTTATGCCCTCCTAATTAATATTCATTATATAAATAAGCCCTTTAATTTTTGTCTGGCTTGCCATTACAAATAAAATGTAATATTTTTTGCTCATATAATTTAAACAAAACAGGTTTCTAGGTGTCGGCAAGACCAAAAGCAAATAGGTAAACTGAGATATGACTAAAGAGTTAAATCAGGGTGATTTTTCCACAAATAGACAGGTATTTTCCTTTCCATGGTAGCAAGATATTATCTATTTTTGGTAACTTTCTATAAAATGTATTGGAGTGAGATCATTTCTTTTTTTCAGGATATGTATACCGAGTATGTCCACATCACCGTCAGACCATTTTATTGGTAAACTACACGGTAATGTAAAAGTTTTATTTTTTGTGATCCAATACATAACATAGTACACATCATTTGGTTGTAATCCAGAGAGATTAGAAAAGGTATCAAGATCCTCTTATCCCCGATGAGGCTGTGGAGGGATCCACATTTTGGATTTAAAAGAAAACGAGTCATCAGCATGCAATGGATATCTAACCCCTTGATATTATTGCCAGATCTGATTTTAACAGCTAACATTTCGATGGCAGTAAGAAAAAGATATGCCAATAATGGATAACCTTGTTTTACTCCTCTTGACAGTTTAAAACTTTGAGAAGTAGCCATTATTTACTATTTTACACCTAGGGTTACCATACATAACTTTAACCCAAGAGATTCTCCACAATTGAAATATTCCAGGCATTTGTACTCTATCAAAAGCCTTTTCAAAGTCAGCTATGAATACCAGGCCCGGTTTCCCAGATTTTTCATAGTGTTCTATTGTTTCCAGTACTTGTCTTATATTATCTCCAATGTATCGTCCATATAAAAAACCTGTCTGATTAGGATTAATAATATCCGACAATACCTTTTAAATTCTATCTGCTATGCATTTTGCTAACATTTTTGCATCACAACACTGAAGTGTAAGAGGCCTCCAATTGTTTTAATAGACTGGATCTTTATATTTACCAATTGGATCCTGTTTCATTAATAATGAAATCAGACCTTCTTGTTGAGTGTCTGATAATCTACCATTTATATAGGAGTGGTTAAAACCTGCTAACAATGGTCCTCTGAGTATATCAAAAAAAGGTTTGGTATAACTCCACTAGTATGCTGTCTAGCCCTGGCGTTTTCCTGGACTTAAAGGCTTTAATTGCATCAATGTGTTCCTCCTCTGTAATTTGGCCTTCACATTAGTTTTTTTATACAGATGTTAATTTTACATTACTAATAGAAAAAAAATCCATACAATTAGATTCGGTTAGTGGAAATGGAGGAGACTGAAATGAAATACATGCTTAAAGTACTTTACTTTCTTTTTCATTTTTTTTTTTAATGAGTAATGGTTGACTCATTTGTAACAAGTTTCAAGGAATTATTTTTGTGCCTTTTTCCCGATATGCCTCTATGGTACAGTTTTTATTGCTATCTATCTGTACTGTTAGTCCTTCCATTTCCTTTGTTTGTGTGGACTCTTTGACCTACATTGCTTTTGTTTAAGAGAGGAGTACTGAATTGCATGGCCTCTAAAGGGACATTTAAAAGTGTCCCATACAATAAGGTGATCTGCTGTACCTATGTTATGTCTGAAAAAGTCAGTTATAAATTATTCTGTCCAAGTTAAAAATAAGTTATCATCCAATAGGCTTTGATTAAATTTCCAATATCCTCATTCACATGGAAATTCTGTAAGAGTAATAATAAGGCCAATTATTTGATGGTCCGACTACATTCTGTCCCCTATCAACACTTTGTTAACTTTTGGTGCCAAAGAGAATGACATAAGAAAGTAGTCAGGACGACTAGCTTGATTGAGCCTCCACCATGTATATCTCACTAGGTCAGGGTATTTAAGCCTCCATATTTCCACTAATTCCAATATATCCATGACATTGGTGATTTCCTTAAGTTCATGAGGGTGATAGTTTGTAGTGTGATTTCCTTTACGGTCCATAGAGTTATTTAAAACCTTATTATGACCTCCCGTCATGGATCAAAACAGATTTTAAATCATCCATCTACCTTGAGGATCTGTTTGGACAATTTGCACATTCGGATCAAAATTACTGTTAATGAATATCATCCCCCCTTTGAATTTGATTGCCCATGGGAGAAATATACTTTGCCCCTCCAGTCCTTTTTCCACACAATTTCATCTAAAATTGTAAAAAAGACCAAGCTACAAATTATTTAGTATATGGAGATTACTATTATTACAATGTCTTATTTTTATATAAAATTAGATCAAATTGAATTTGTTTCCTGTAAACAATAGATATTATATTCCTTCGCTTTTAGCCAGGTAAATACTGATATTTTCTTTTTATTATCTGCTAAGCCATTACAATTATAACTGGCGATACTTATTTCACCATAATGAGATACAAGTTTCAAATCTATTTATCATACTATATGTTCGTAAACTCACCATTAAAAAGTACTACCAGGGGAACTTTACCAAAACGTTTTGACTGACATGACACAAATGAAACAAAAGCTACATCTTAGAAAACTGCTTAATGGAGTTTCCCACTAAACACTCCCAGATGCATCACAGCAAAACAACATACTGTACAGAAGCCACAAAGACCCACGTAACGGTGTTTCCAGAAAGGTTGTCATCTTACCTCATGGTGTTTCCACAAAGACTTTCTGTGAGAGACAGTGAACAGAGTGATGCCAACCTGTGGATAAAGAAACAAATCAGTCATAAGATAAGAGCCAAAAAGCTGCTACAAACACTTGTCAGACCAAATAATTACATGAGGAACTATATGAACTATGCTGCAGACATAACTTGTATGTAAGATGTATTGTTATTTATTAAACTGAAGTTGTATAAAGATGGAAGTAAGCACGCAGACATATCACAGTACATGCTTAGAGTCAAGGTTAAAGGCTGGTTGGGGCTATCCGTACCGTTCTGCAGTGACTGTAGATGAAATCTTCCACATCTACACTCACAGCACTGGTGCACTCATCCAAGATGGCAAACTGAGGTTTGTGGTAGAACAACCTTGCCATCTACAGACAGATAGACAAACATCACACATACATCAAAGTCAATCACCTAATTATACCCAATTCTGTAATAAACTGAATTAGAATGTGATGATGTACGCTTGAGAAAGCTTCGATTCAAAACTGAAGAGTCAAATAAAACTGTCACTTTCGTCTTACCGCCATCCTCTGCTTCTCTCCTCCACTGAGGACATCCATCCAGTCCTGCACGGTGTCCCAAGTCCCCTCTCTGTCCAGGATGTGACCTAACTGGACGTTGCCCAGGTACTCCTTCAGCACCTGGTCAGAGATGCCTTTCCTCTTTTGCTCCTCATAGGTGTCAGGGTAGATCACCTGATCCCTCAGCGTGCCAATGGTCATGTAGGGTCTCTACAATAAGATGGAAGAAGTCAGGGGTCATGTACGGTCTCTACAATAAGATGGAAGAAGTCAGGGGTCATGTACGGTCTCTACAATAAGATGGAAGAAGTCAGGGGTCATGTACGGTCTCTACAATAAGATGGAAGAAGTCAGGGGTCATGTACGGTCTCTACAATAAGATGGAAGAAGTCAGGGGTCATGTAGGGTCTCTACATTAAGATGGAAGAAGTCAGGGGTCATGTACGGTCTCTACAATAAGATGGAAGAAGTCAGGGGTCATGTACGGTCTCTACAATAAGATGGAAGAAGTCAGGAGTCATGTACGGTCTCTACAATAAGATGGAAGAAGTCAGGGGTCATGTAGGGTCTCTACAATAAGATGGAAGAAGTCAGGGGTCATGTACGGTCTCTACAATAAGATGGAACAGCCTTCCAGTAGAGCCAATATGGCTGCCAATTTACCAAAACATGGAATAGAATATAACATTGGTAATATAAAAGACTCAAAGTGTCCATTTAGTTACCTGAGGAACGTAGAATAGCTTCCCTCGCTCAGGCTTGGTCAGCTGCCCTCCGAACAGAGGCCAGAGCTATAGAGTCAACAACACACCTAATGTTACCTCCATGGCCTACTGTGCTCTTAAGTCACTTGAACCAAAATGTTTGCAGTACTTCCATTATTGCCAGATCTTCCATTGCCACATCTTATCGTACATAGACACAGTCATGTCAGTATGAATAAATAGAACAAGATCATAAAAACAGACAATTCGTCACCTCTCCCAGTACTCTGAAGAGTGAGCTCTTGCCACAGCCATTGGGCCCACACACTAACACGTTGGTACCAGACCGCACCTGGAGAAAGAGAGTGAAAGCAAGAGAGTGTCAGGGAGAGAAAATAACATCCAGCGTGGCCACCCGAACTTTGAATGTCAACACTACTTCAACATCACCCATTAAAGTCTAAGTTGTTTGAGTGTACTTAGGTCCAACTGAATGACTAGACGAGTGGCACACATTCATTGGCGAAGGACTTCAAAGTCATGGTAGATTTACCATCTCATAACATCTATTTTGCAAGAGACCTGTGAGTTCTCAGTGAGACTAACCATGCCAAAATAAAAGGTTAAATAAAATATACAAAGGAAAGAAAGAGATGCCCACTTCAAAGGTCAGGTCCTTGATCAGGACATCTCCATTGGGTGTTGCTAGTGGTGTGTGTTCAAACCTGCAACACCAACACAGTCAGACACTGTTCTTAGTGACGAATCATGCTCAGACATCAGAAAACACCTTGGCCTTGGACAACTTCAGTGACGTAAAAGTAAAATATTAAAGTGATTTTATGCAGCCAATATTATGTACAGAAATGCACTGAGGATTGTCACACATACTTGATGATGTGGTCTACGTTGATGATCTGTCCGCTGCCCGGGACCAGTGTGACTCTTTCTACACCTAATGATTCTTTGTTCTGATGGGAGACCATGGTACGCTCGTATTTCCCAGAGTTCAGTTCTTTCAGGACCTTCCTGAGCTCAGTGATACGCATGGTGAACCTGTTGGAAAGGAGAAACAGGCCTATATCAGAAGACCACCT
The DNA here is from genome assembly GCF_029448725.1 of Salvelinus fontinalis. Classification (NCBI taxonomy): domain Eukaryota; kingdom Metazoa; phylum Chordata; class Actinopteri; order Salmoniformes; family Salmonidae; genus Salvelinus; species Salvelinus fontinalis. The sequence continues at coordinate 16,748,043 of NC_074689.1, forward strand.
ACACAGCACTTGGGAGTGAAAGCATGAAGAGCCGTGATGGAAGAGTAGAGTGAAGGCATGGAAAGACGGGAATGATGTCCGTTATGTGGTCTCTGGCTGGAGAAGCCTTCGAATTAAATGTCTTCAATTCAATGGAATAGGCGATGGGATCACAGTGTTTAGGGAAGAGTGAAGTCTTACCCGGAAAGCCTGGTCATATCTCTGCCAGCCAGTACAATCCTTCCCAGAGCCTGGGCCAGACTCAGTAGCATCCTGCCACTCTGGTAATAGTCTTCCATCAGCTCAGCTTGGGTGCTGTTCATGTGGCGGGGGTCGGACAGATTGAGGAAGGGCCGACTCACCACCAGGTAGCCCACCACGGTGGCCATGTCTGCAGGGGGGAAGAGACCCAAGAAGTGACTCATAGCTCTGGTGGCAAACCAATTCTGTATTGAACAATGTTATTTTGTCAACTAGCAAAGCAATAATAATTTGGTGTCTGGACAATGTCAAGTTGACTGACAGCCATATATATCTGGCTATGTAACAGAGGACATCATCATAAGCTGTAGGGTTAAAACATCAGATCTTACACTTGGCGATCATGCTGTCTACAAAGCCCATAGAGAAGCGGAAGAAGATGAACTTGTGCAAATGGTCGACCTGAGAAGATAGAAGACAAAGGTATCACCACATTATTACACACTGTAGAGACAATTCCAACCACAATCAGCAGTAAAGGTATCACCACATTATTACACACTGTAGAGACAATTCCAACCACAATCAGCAATAAAGGTATCGCCACATTATTAGGCACTGTAGAGACAGTTCCAACCACCATCAGCAGTTTGCCCGTTGAGATGGAAGTGAACGAAGAAATCTTTCATATCCCTCTTACTGACAAAGGACTAATGGTACTTACCAGTTTCTTAAATGTTGAATGAATTGTCTGTTTCTCTCTCATGTTGCCATTGTAGAAGGCAATCTCCTCACTGTGGCAAAACAGTTCATGTTTAACATAAGTTAGTTCTCTTTTTTAAAGATTTATTTAACAGGTTTTACTTTAAAATCAGAAAACTCTGTATTGCCAACCCATGATAAAGTCAGTGTAGATCCAGGTCTTTACCTGTTGGTGATGAGTCGTGAGTTGACATATCGGTACTCTCCCTCGTAGCGCTGCTCAATGACAGTCATCTTACCGATGGGCTTCCGCAGTCTGGTCAGGAACAGGCCTGAGATCAGCAGGTAGGCCATCATACTCGATGGGCCCTGAGGGAATCAATGACATCCCGTTAAAACCTGAATAGAATCCATTGGATGCCTCTGGAATCTAAGTATATATTCACCTGGGCTCCGATGGAAGACGTCAGCTTGAAGATGTACAGTCCAATGTCCAAGAGAGGCTATAGGAGAGATGCAGTAAGGGAACATTTCACACAATGTAGCTTTCTTGATGGCTTGTTTTCAGCAATATTATGATTTACACAAGAAGTTAATGATTGACTAAGATGTTCTACAAATACTATACAAATTTGCACCAGACACCTTGGAACCACACACACGAAGGTAAACAGTAGTAAAAATTATGGTTTAGGTCAACTCTACTATACCTTGCTGAGATTGGAGTAGAGGTCAACCACACTGTTACAAAACTTCTCTACATCTTGAGTCAGCAGCTGGTCAGCGTTGGCGATGCGATTATCCAGGTTGCCCATTTTGTAGTATGTATATCCTCTGGGGATGGCACATGTTGAGTGAGTTCATTTGTAGATTGGCTGTTATTTTTTTATTTGTTTGGGACCATGTACAACATACCATTGCACCATATTTAGTTAGATAACTATTCATCTGTAGTCCCTATTGGAATGTATGCAAAAAAGCCAGACATCAAGGTTCTGAGACGAGGCAGTAGACAATGCTTACTTGAGGTACTCGTCGTAGAGATGTTTGGTCAGCCTCTCTCTGAACTTCAGCTTCAGCTCGTTCAGACCCAGCTTCAAGAGGTTATTCACCAAGGCAAACTGGAAATGGACAGTCACAAAACATACACTTTATTACTGTCAGAGCTTAATCAAAATACAACCTATTGCAGTGTCTGTTCTCCAAACACAGTATGTATGTGATGAAATCTGGATTTGTTCTTTAATTGGGCAGAGGGACTGTTTAATACAAAACATGCAGAGCAAATTAAATACCAAGTGTCTAGCAAATAAGATACACATAAGCTTGACATTCTGTTCAAATGTACTGTATGTACAAGAACAACATATTATCCAGTATTCCAGCCAATGTATGAATTAAATATATGGTTATTGATACATTAGTATTGGTAAGTGATGGATTACAGTAGCGAGAGGTTAATACTTGATATTCAGTGTATATTACCATGTTGAAATCAGACCTCCTCTGAGAATTTACACCACAAGAACAATTATAACACTAAAGAAGTACTGTAGGGCCACTGTAGCACATTCATAAGTCTGGTATTTGTAAACTATTCGTTATACAACTAACTTATTACTGCAATATGACATTTAAATCAGACTCAAGTATATCAATTAACATCTAGAATTATGTACATTTTGGATGCGATGAAATACCAAAAACACACTTACAATTGGCATAGCTTTGCAACACTTGAACAAGTAGTTCTTGAAATCTGCGTTGTTGCGAACGATAATTGCACTGCAAACCACAACATGCACAAGAATGAGCAAACATGGGACAGATAGATATTGTCAGATTGATTCATTTCAACATTAGTGGCAGTGATTAGCCTCTGGCCTCCTTCAGATCTGTTTACGCTTTACCCAACTCCTCTGCCATGATGGCCATAGTAATTGGCAAGGAAAAGTGGCATTAGCTCAAGCACATACACGGTGACCGAGCTAGAAGTCGTGGAGAGCGGAGAAAAAGTAACAACCAAACAAATTTAGAAAGATGATTTAGGATAATTCACATATAAGGCCCAGCGAGTGTTTTGCTGCATTGGTGTATGGAAGCAGAGCTCTGACATGAAGGATTATTTGTTATACAAATAGATACATTGGAATAGCCAATGGCAGTTAGTCATATTGAGTTTACAAATGTTATGGACTGAAAAGCTTAACTGTGTTAAGTACACGTACTAGGCAACAAACAAAAAAAACACACAAGTTATTGGTTTTATAGGTTTGGGTTCTATGAAAACCATCACGTGGTGGAGAGTTACACAAGGTATGACAGCAATGTAGGAATAACAGATTATGATCTCTGCTAATGATACCACTGTGGGAGATTGAAAGACAGCAATCCATTCCTGAGCAGGAAAATAAATACTGTATAAATAATAAATACAGACTAAGCCTAGTCATGGAGTAAAGAGCACTACAATTATTATCTCCATTGAACATGCGTCTTAGTCCAGTATTAAACTGAACCTGTGTATTGTGAACCGGACCATAATATTTTAACCCTTTCAACACTTCCACCATCACCAAACTCATTGGCTATCATGATCTGGTTACCAGTCATAGTGAAGCATCCTAACAAGTCACATGGGACGTCAGTGTTCTAACCGTAGAACTGGTTTTAGAACACTATTATAGCTCTATGGTTCTAACCTTTCAATCATGGTTCCGTTCTGGATCATCCATACGTCACAGTATGTCCGGGTCACCAGCATAGCAGCGATGAAGAGAAGGTATCCAGTCTGGGGTGATAACAATGGAGGGAATAGAGAAGTGGTGCAGGACAGGTGGGGAACAGACAACACCAGATGAGCAAATCCCTCAGATGAAACAATACAATGGACAGTTCATAAACAAGTCAATCTCATGTTGTATTGTAAGTAATGTGTGCAAACTCATTTTAAAAATGAATGAGTATAACATGGCAGTTCAAATGTAGAATGGGCCTGTTCTTAACTAACAGCATGACCAGTATTTCCGTCATATTAGAGTTCATTCAGTTCAATAGAGGATCAACTCTGATACACCCAACAGATGTCATGTCATCGCAACCTTGGCTTATCAAACAAACTGATCAGTATATAAGGTCAATGTCTAGGCTCCGTGGTTTTGTAGAACACACAAGTTTAGACAATATTGTAGAACATGTTGAGACACGCACGCATAGAGAAAGAGATAAGTTGTGGGGTAAAAGTGACGCAATGAAGGAACACATATCCATCTTTACAAGGCATGGGTATCGCCTGTTCCCACAGATATTGATTACTTCAAGGTTCAATGCTTATCATGATGTGACGCAACAGAACATAGACATTTACAAAGACATCCACTTAAAATTCTTATTCAGGTGACATAATAATGAACCTATAATAAGCCATTGGGAAATACTAAGATCTTGTTTTTGCTCAATATGTGCAATTGTTGACCATATTTTCTGTAACAAAACAACCCAACCACAAGGCTCACCTCTTTGCAGAACCACCGAGGCACCATGATCCGGAGGATCTTGCTGATTCTGAGGAAGAAGACATAGTCCACCGCCGCCCGGTCTTTCTTAGCTGCTTTGTCCTGCACAAATAACAGAGCCAAAGCAGTTGTTAGGGGACAAATGTGACAATGACATGTAGTTGGACATTTTATACATTTGTTGATGAACTTACATACTTACTTCCTTGCTCAATACCAGTTCTGAGCTCCCTTTTTTACTGTAAAACACATAGGGCACATAGTCAGATACAATGTTTCAACAGACATGTGGGACATCAGCATAGCAACGCAGTACCAAGGTAACATTAGTTTCATCATGACCATCATAAACCAAGCGTATGGTGTGTAGGCTAAACTAAGGTCACAAGGAGTCTTGACACAGCATTTAACCTGAAATTAATTAGCAATTTGTAACTGTCCAATGAACTTTCAAAATTCCACTGACAGGCAGCATGCTGCTAATAAGCAACATTGTATCGTGCCGGGAAACTGACAGTGATGTCTTTGTTACTTTGTTGCCAAATATATCAACATTTGCCCTAATTATCCTGCTGCCTCACGATATAAAGACCGCTAATGTTTTGCAAATTAGAATGGAGACTTACATCAGAGATATAATAACACATAATTACTGCAACATACGATTTGCATCAACCCTTGTCTCTTATGGATAACTGCAATATTATAGAACTGCAATATATCAATGACTTTCAGATTTAAGACATTACATCTGTCAAATTGGACATTCAAGAATTCTGTCTAACTTGGATTGCTGGCCACAAATTCTGTGATACAAGAACACACCAAGGTAAAATTAGTTTTATATTGGATATTCGGACTTCAATAGATCTTACACAAAGCGTGCCATGACTATAAAAATTATATATTTTGAACAGGGGAGGATGGAGAACAATCCACATAATTTTCTGGTTTGAAATGTTGATATTTTTTCTAAAATAACTAACTACTTTTGGGATTGTCTCTTTCTCTTAAAGAGGTAGGTTGTTGGGGTGGGATGAGGAGAGTGATTAATGAACGGACCCATTCACTCTGGCTGCAACACCACATGCAGCGATTAGGTCCACCTGAAAATCAGCATTTCGAAGCAGAGTGCTTTTGAATATTGAAAGCCACCCTAAAAATATCAATAATCCACCCAAAAAATCATAATCCCCCCATCAATTATTTTTAAACATTTCAACTACTACACAAAAACTAGTATTGTTCTCCATCCACCCTTTGATTCGGAATATTTAATTTTCATAGTCATGGCACGTTTTTGTAAGAACTATTGAAGATTGAAAGTGGCAAAAAGTTATAATAAATACAAATGAACTGGATTTTTGTGCATCCTCCCCTGATTCAGAACATAACCATTTTCATAATCATGACACGCTCTGTGTAAGATCTATTGAAGATTGAAATCTGGAATCTTATTTTTTTTTATAACAACAACAAAAAGTTGAGTGGATTGTTCTCCATCCACCCCTGATTCAGAATATAACATTTTCATAGTCATGGCATAATTAGTTCAATATAGAGAAAACCGAATATCCACAGAATATCCAATATAAAACTACTTTTACCTCAGTCAAGAACCGATGGCATGGGGGCTCTTGCAACGCACAATTAAAGTACAACCGAGATTATAATTTATTCAGCAACATACCCGCTTGACTTCTCTCCTCTTCTTCTTTGCTTCAGGATGCATAAAGCGAGTAGGACTCCCCCAGCTATTGAGGAGTTTTTAGCTGTCAGGTATTTACTGACGGCTGCCATGTTTCCTAGAGTACCAGCTGAGCCGCAGTGTTGCCAACTATATTTCAAGGAAAGTCGCTGTTGGTTGCTCCATTTGTAGCCTCTCTGCCAAGTCCCCAACAACCGGATGTTCCGGTTTTCAGGGGAAATGGAAAGAGAGCATGTGAAGTGAATTCCGCTTTTGAATATTAAAAAGGTGACACCAAAGACAGTACAGTACGAAGATAGGCTACAACTGCTTCTCTAATAGAAATCCCAGATCACACTTATAGGCTCAAGTAGAAGCACATAACTGGGTCTAATCTCGCGCCAAACTGTGCATGTGCAGGCCTTCAAATCAAAGGCACTCGTTAGATATAAATCTGTTTTTGACAAAAATGAAAACGTGTCAGTTTGTCACTTTCACTAGGTTATAGTAATAACATGTTCAACTATTTAGAGATGCACTATGCAGAAATCTCTCCACTATTTCCTGGTTTCTAAAATGCTAATAGTTTGCCTATTTTCAGTTTATGTGACAAAACAAACAGGTATAGTGTAGATAATCATTGTACCATCTAAACCGCTGTGAAATATCGTTTCCATAACCAAAACTATTGTATTTTCAGCTGTTTGAAGCAGGTGTATAAAACCGAAAGCAAAAGATACAAAAACAAAACTTAAAAACAGGAAGCGTAAAAATAGCACACATAGAACAGATATACTGCATCTTAGACTTGCTTTCAATGAGAATAACAGATCTATAAATCACATTTCTATGTGAATTTTGTCAGTTCAGCCAAAAAGTTACATATTGCAGCTTTAAGACATATGCTAGAATCTAGGTTATGCATTCAGATTTCGAGAAAATTAACAACTAAGGAGGGCATTTTCACTTCTCTCACTGACTTCTCAAATTCCAATCCCCCCGCCTAGTCTGTTTGGTTTGTTTCACAAGCGTTGACGGAAGTCTCTCGATGTTGCGCCTCTGGGTTTAGAAACTCTGTGGTAAAACTCCATCTTAACTCCTCCTCCACATTTACTGGATTGGTTGAACAGTGCAGAAGAGAACCTCCCCTGACAGAATTTTTTTCTTCTTGTCAAGACCAGTATGTAGGGCAGTGGTCACCAACCGTTTCTGAATCAAAATGCAAGCCGAGATCTACAGCTCAGATTTTTTTTTAAATATGACTTAAAAAACGTAATCCTACGCAACATTAACCACTTAAAAACAGTTCTCCAACAATGAGGTTTGTGCAGGTGGCTATAGGCCCAATACATGTTGTTCTTTTCAGACCATTTCAAAATTATAATTAAAAAATGTAGTCATCTGATCCCACTGGTAATAGTGTCCCCTTTTCTCAGTGGAGGGAGGGAGAGTGGAGGGACAGTGAGTCGGGTGAGGCATGGTGCTCCCTCTATCAATCTGGTAAAAAAGGCCATCAGTCCAGTCATTTTTTTAAATAAAAAATATCCCACTCACTCAGCTGTTCCTCAGAAGTAATACAAATTATTTACAGTCACAGAGTTTCTAAACTCAGAGGCACAACATCGCAGGACTTCCGGGAACACTTGCGAAGCAGACCAAGTAGACCAGGCCGGGGTTTGGGGTTAGAGAAGCACTCTGTTCTGCAACCTCAGGTATTTTGGGAGGGCAGCTCCTGCTCAGCCCAGTCCAAGCTCTTCTCTGTCCTGGCACCCCAATGGTGGAACCAGCTTCCCCCTGATGTTAGGACAGCAGAGTCCCTGCCCATCTTCTAAAAACATCTGAAACCCTACCTCTTCAAACAGCCTCTTAAATAATCCTCTTCCTCACTTCACCCCCACTTTATTTTTTTAAATAAACACTTAACCAGCACTTGCAATTTCTGCCCATCTTCATACTGTACTGTCTTTGACACAATCTTCCAGCTGATGGTGAAACTCAAGTTGGACTGCATTATTTCTGCCTCATGCACCAATTCATGTTGTTACTCCTATGACCAGAGAAAGTGAAATATTCCTCGATATTAAAAAAGACACAAGCCACTGACAATAACAACGCAACACTTTGCATATTTACATATTCATTGCAGCTGCAGTGCTGGTTGTAGCATGAGTGGAAGTAGGGAGAACGCACATTTTATGGCTTAAAAAAGTCTTGAACAAAGTGTTGACAGTAATGAATAACAATTTCAACATGAACTTACTCATCAAAATAGCAGCTCTTTGCTGTATTCGTTGAGTCTCTCTCTAGTCATTGTATGACAGTTTTTAAATCTCACAGTATCAACTTTGCTGTGTGTTTGAGGTGAGGCTTCTTTTTACAGTCTATGGCTCGAGGAAAACGTGCAGACACGGTGATCTGAGCTATCTGATTGGCCAGCGGTAGGCCTAAAAGTGTACTTGATTCAGACACATGAAATGGTTCAAAATGGGAACACTTTGCCTTCCTGGCACTAGGGCTGCTGAATCAAGTGCACTTACCACCAACAGCACTAGGGCTGCTGAATCAAGTGCACCTACCACCAACAGCACTGGGGCTGCTGAATCAAGTGCACCTACCACCAACAGCACTAGGGCTGCTGAATCAAGTGCACCTACCACCAACAGCACTAGGGCTGCTGAATCAAGTGCACCTACCACCAACAGCACTAGGGCTGCTGAATCAAGTGCACCTACCACCAACAGCACTAGGGCTGCTGAATCAAGTGCACCTACCACCAACAGCACTAGGGCTGCTGAATCAAGTGCACCTACCACCAACAGCACTAGGGCTGCTGAATCAAGTGCACCTACCACCAACAGCACTAGGGCTGCTGAATCAAGTGCACCTACCACCAACAGCACTAGGGCTGCTGAATCAAGTGCACCTACCACCAACAGCACTAGGGCTGCTGAATCAAGTGCACCTACCACCAACAGCACTAGGGCTGCTGAATTAAGTGCACCTACCACCAACAGCACTAGGGATGCTGAATTAAGTGCACCTACCACCAACAGCACTAGGGCTGCTGAATCAAGTGCACTTACCACCAACAGCACTAGGGATGCTGAATCAAGTGCACCTACCACCAATAGCACTAGGGCTGCTGAATCAAGTGCACCTACCACCAACAACGTGAAACAAATACAAAAAATAGGAACGCAAGGCTTTATTGTTGGGTTTTTTACAGACATTTTTGGTGATCGACTAGGAATGCCGATCGTCCGGTTGGTTACCACTGATGTAGAGGGTCTAGTTTCTGGTGTTTCTTTCACGCCTGCTACATTAGGTTACTCCGTTTGTCAATAGAAGTCGCTAGATGATGTCATGATGTAATAATGAATATTTGCGCAAGTGCATAAAAAATATATAATATACACTACCGTTCAAAAGTTTGGGGTCACTTAGAAATGTCCTTCTTTTTGAAAGAAAAGCAATTTTTTTGTCTGTTAAAATAACATAAAATATATCAGAAATACAGTGTAGACATTACTAATTTTGTAAATGACTATTGAAGCTGGAAACGGCTGATTTGTTATGGAATATCTACATAGGCGTACAGAGACCCATTATCAGCAACCATCACTCCTGTGTTCCAATGGCACGTTGTGTTAGCTAATCCAAGTTTATCATTTTAAAAGGCTAATTGATCATTAGAAAACCCTTTTGCAATTATGTTAGCACAGCTGAAAACTGTTGTCCTGATTAAAGAAGCAATTAGACTAGTTGAGTATCTGGAGCATCAGCATTTGTGGGTTCGATTAGAGGCTCAAAATTGCCAGAAACAAAGAACTTTCTTCTGAAACTCGTCGGTCTATTCTTGTTCTGAGAAATGAAGGCTTTTCCATGCGAGAAATTGCCAAGAAACTGAAGATCTCGTACAACGCTGTGTACTACTCCCTTCACAGAACAGCGCAAACTGTCTCTAACCAGAATAGAAAGAGGAGTGGGAGGCCCCGTTGGACAACTGAGCAAGAGGACAAGTACATTAGTGTCTAATTTGAGAAACAGACACCTCACAAGTCCTCAACTGGCAGCTTCATTAAATAGTACCCGCAAAAGACCAGTCTCAATGTCAACAGTGAAGAGGCGAGTCCGGGATGCTGGCCTTCTAGGCAGATTTGCTTAGAAAAAGCCATATCTCAGACTGGCCAATAAAAAGAAAAGATTAAGACTGGAAAAAGAACACAGACACTGAACAGAGGAAGATTGGAAAAAAGTGTTATGGACACACAAATCTAAGTTTGTGTTCGGATCACAAAGAACATTTGTGAGACGCAGAAAAAATGAAAAGATGCTGGAAGAGTGCTTGATGCCATCTGTCAAGCATGGTGGAGGCCATGTGATGGTCTGGTGGTGCTTTGGTGGTGGTAAAGTGGGAGATTTGTAGAGGGTAAAATGGATCTTGAAGAAGGAAAGGCTATCCCTCCATTTCGCAACGCCATGCCGTACCCTGTTGACGGCGCTGAATTGGAGCCAATTTCCTCCTACAACAGGACTATGACCCAAAGTACAGCTTCAAACTATGCAAGAACTATTTAGGGAAGAAGTAGTCAGCTGGTATTCTGTCTATAATGGAGTGGCCAGCACAGTCACCGGATCTCAACCCTATTGAGCTGTTGTGGGAGCAGCTTGACCGTATGGTATGTAAGAAGTGCCCATCAAGCCAATCCAACTTGTGGGAGGTGCTTCAGGAAGCATGGGGTGAAATCTCTTCAGATTACCTCAACAAATTGACAACTAGAACGCCTAAGGTCTGCAAGGCTGTAATTGCTGCAAATGGAGCATTCTTTGACGAAAGCAAAGTTTGAAGGACACATATTATTTCAATTCAAAATCATTATTTATAACCTTGTTAACGTCTTGACTATATTTCCTATTCATTCTGCTGTAAAACATTCTACTGTTTTAAAGCTAATTTCCTGCACTTCTACACATTTTGCCATTGGACAGTTAGAAACGTTTGCTGTTATATAGTAATTGTACAGTGAAAATATCACTTTTAAAAGTTCATATTCTGTTAACTCATACCCAAATAATGTTGTTGACTCATCCTATACTCGTATTTGAGGTCAGTGCATACATTTTTGAAAAAAACCTTTTCAAATGTGTACCTCGAACCTTTAAAAAAATGCTTGCTATTTCCTCATAGAGGATGATGTCATCGTCCTGAGGAGAATGAGCTGGCCAGTCAGCGGTCTACATGCGTTCATATTTTTAATGACAGGTATATGTCAGTGGCGGTTAAGATGAGGGAGGACAATTATTTTTTTTATGAGCATGGCATTATTTCTATTACAGTATATTGGATGACTGTCATTCAAATTCCATTCACCCAGTTCAATGTAACATGGATAGGTTTAGGCTACTACATTTTTCCCTATGCCCATCATGAGGTTGCTACAACCTAGCCTATGAATGAACATTTACAAAGTAATTTGAGAAATAAAGGTGACAGACATTGACACATTCAATACTGCTTTACACACTCTTGCCTGCACCTGGCTGATCTAGGGTGCAATCATTAGTCCAACAGTTGCAAGTCAGAGATTCGATTGGACAAATTCAGGTATGTTTATCACCGTTTCGTTACGTTTGCTTCTGTTTAAGAAACGTTTCTCAACAGAATTGGCGGAATGAATTTACCCCTGATCACATGCATACACAGGTCACTTTCATAGCAGCTACATACAAACAGCAGGATCCCAGGCGAAAAAAAAACTTTTCAAGCCAAACCATATCATAACCACTACACACAGCCTACATTGTTGTCACCATATTAGCTAATGTCGTTGTCAACATAGCTTCGAGAACTAACGTGTTAGTAAACCCGGTGCAATCATGCAGTAGTATAGTCTCCAAGCAGTTTAGGAGTTACACTGGCGTGCCCTGGTGGCAATACATTAATAAAACCATAAGTTTACCTTGACTTGGAAGAGTTTCAGTGTTGGATAGCCATTGCCAGCAAGCTAACATAGCATCCCTCTCTGTTTGAGTAAGCTAAACTAGTTAGCTGCATTCACTAGCTAAGTATGTGAAAGTGAAAGTGAAAACAATACGAAATATGGCTACAGTAGCTCTCTAAAAACTGTTCAACTACTGTCTTTCTCTCTCTTTAAGTCAACTAGGCACCACATTTTGTGCTAGCTAGCTGTAGCGTATGCTTTCAGTACTAGATTAATTATCTAATCCGTTGATTGGGTGGACAACATGTCAGTTCATGCTGCAAGAGCTCTGATAGGTTGGAGGACATTCTCCAGAAGTTGGCATAATTACTGTGTAAGTCTATGGAAAGGGGTGAGAACCACAAGCCTTCTAGGTTTTGTATTGAAGTCAATTTACCCAGAGGAGGATGGAAACTAGCCTAGTCTTCCTGTTATACCATGGTGCTGCCCTACAGAGTGGTGATGAGGCTACTGTAGACCTTCACTGCAAAACTGTGTTTTAATAAATTATTTGTTAACGTGAAAGTATTTAGTTTAGTTTTATCTAAAAAGGATAACTTTTTTTATGTTTCACAATTTTTATGAAATTCACTGAGGAGGATGGTCCTCCCATTCCTCCACTGAGGAGCAACCACTGGTATACACCTACACCATTCTGTTGTTGGGTTACGCCCACAACCTGTTCTGAATATTGGGGGGGGGGGGGCATGTCCCCCCATCCCCCCTGGCCAAGAGAGGCTAGAGCAGAGAGAGGCGGGGGAGAAAGTGTAGAGAGGAGAGTGGCGGGGGAGAGAGTGGAGAGAAGAGAGAGGCGGGGGAGAGAGTGGAGAGAAGAGAGGCAGGGGAGAGAGTGGAGAGAAGAGAGAGGCGGGGGAGAGAGAGAGGAGAGGAGAGAGGCGGGGGAGAGAGTTTAGAGAAGAGAGAGCTGGGGGAGAGAATGGAGAGTGGAGAGAAGAGAGAGGTGGTTGGAGAGAGTAGAGAGGAGAGAGGCGGGGGAGAGAGTGGAGAGAGGAGATGCGGGGGAAGGGTTGCAAGTGACAAGTGCACTCACGCAGCAGCAGGTGGAGGTTGAGGCACAGAGAGGGAGCAGTCCAGCAGAACTCAGCCAGGCGGCCACATACACACAAACAGGGAAGTCGCAAAATCAACCCAAAGCCGCTGTGGCAGACTTACAGTGACACTGTATACTCTTTTACCAATAAAAGTTGCTGGAGGGCTCTGAAAACTTTTGAGATCTAGCGACAACTTCGCTATGTTGGCAAAACGGGTTTTAGGGAGGACATCACTGGAAACGGTGCATTGCTGCTCTCTACTGGATGCGGGGAAAAAAAAGAGGGGCAATAAACTAAAACTTTTAATCCACTCAAACACCCGAAAACAAAACACAAAACAAAACCAAAAAACTTCAAAATACACTCAGAGCACTTTACACTTTTTCAAACAAGCATTTCAGAGCTGGCTACAATTTCAATTTCATCCCCCTGACAAGATAGAACAAATATTATGGCTGAACTCAAATGTGCTGGTTGATAAAATACCAGTATTTATGGGAAAGAAGTTTGAAAAGGGTATTTTGTTCTTAAATGATATTGTAAATTAGAATGGTGGAGTTATGTTCTTCATGGAGTTATCACAATTGGCCTGGCAGGGAACTGGTCTGTCTGTACAATATAAAGGATCAAAACTGGCGGAGGAATACAAATAGCATAAATTGGAAAGTATACCAGTTTCATTTGAGGACCAGGATATTGACAACTGTGCCATACAGATTGCAAAATAGTTGGGAAGAGATTTTTGATTTACCGATTCCATGGTACAGGGTATGAGTTGATATATAAAACAACGCAAGATTCAAGACTTCGTGCTTTTCAGCTAAAATTATTATGTAGAATTCTTGCCACCAACAAAATGTTGAATATTTGGGGCATAAAATCATCGAAGCTCTGCAGATTTTGTTGTGAGGATACAGAATCAATAGACCATTTATTTTGGTATTGCCCTCAGGTAGCCTGTTTCTGGTCTCAGGTTCAGGAATGGCTGAAAATGCATAGCATTGATCTAAAATTGACCCTAGAAATAGTACTGTTAGGAGATCTGGAGAGACCGGGTCAGTCAATTACTAATATACTAATACTCTTAGTTAAAGTATTTATCTTCAACTCGCAATCTGTATATTCTATTCGATTAGATAGATTGAAATTGTATGTTAAACATCACAGCATAGTTGAAAGATATGTGTTGCGTAGAAACCCAAAGTGGGTGGCCAGCAGAGATAGATGGGATGGGCTGAGGGAAGCTGAGGGTTGGTATGTGGAATTTGAGACAAGTGGGAGTGGAGTTGCTGTGTGAGAGATAGAATGATGGTCAAAGATAAAAGTAAAAAAAAAAAAAAAAAAAAAAACATAATAAAAAGTATGTTTGAATGACACTGAGGGGCAGTGTTTTTACAACTAATGCCGGATTGCCTGAGGCTGATGCCGTGCAGGTGTTTGTACACATACATATACACACACTCTCATTCAAATAAACACATACAAGAACACACACATACATGTAATAGTGCTAGACATGCACACAAACCTATACAGTTGGCATTGTTGGTATGTTTTTAGTTGTCCTTGATGTCCTTTGTTTTAAATGTATTATTTATTTATGTATTGTGTTATTTTTTGCATTGTTGTTTGCTGTTGTCTTCTGTCTTTTCCTTTTTTCTTTTAGTTCATTCTCTTGGTTGTTGGTGCATTGGGGGGAATGAATTGTATTTTTTATTTTATTTTCCACCGGGGGGGGGGGGGGGGGGGGGTGTTAGGGGTCTCGAATGGTTGAGGGACAGCCATTGGGGAACTGTGGGGGGAGCTTGAAGGGTTCGGGTTCACGTTTTTTGGCCTGGTGGTAGATCGGTCAACATGCCCTTAAGCAGGGCATTGACCCTGGATGCTTCTGTGTGTCGCTCTGAATGGGAATCTGTTGGATGACTGGTATGATGTCGTTATTGAGCAGCTTCACTACAAGTATATTGTATGTTTCGAATATTCAATAAATTATAAAAAAAAATATTAAAAATTAAATAAAATCCACTCAGAGCTCTACTCAGGTCCAGGGGCCTGAGAGGATGCTGCTGCAGTCAGTCCACCATGCAGCTCCTCACCCATTACATCCTTCATTCTCAAGAAGCGTTCAGCTGCAGATACAATGATATTGATCTTTCTTGAGTTCTTATCCACTCCTGCAGTGCAGTTTCTCACCATAGCAATAAATGCCCCAAAATGCCCCCTTTTCTTCAAGACAAGGGTACCTGGGTCCTGCGCCTAGTGAATAGCACCCACAGCACTGGAATGTGGTGTCTCCATGGCAACAGAAGCACTAGAATATTCTTTAACTTTTCTCGCTGTCTTGGCATAGGAGACAGACACACTGAACAGCTCTTATTCTAGCTATCTCTGCCTCTTTCACCCTTACAGGACATTCAGGGAACTCATGTCCATGCTTCCCACCATAATTGCAACATTCAACGTCATCTTCCCATCTTGACATGTGTAGGGAGAGACTCAAAAAACAGTAACATGTTCTAGCTATCTTCTTTCCATTGAACATACGCGTCAATCGTCGAGCCCCAACTTCACCAGGAATTTTCATCTTCTCAACCCCGACTTCCACAGAGACTCCAGAAATCACGCCCTTGATTTACTGCCTCTGATCTGATGAACTTACTAAACACACATGCTTCTTTTGTAAATTATGTCTGAGTGTAGCTAAATAAAAAAAACAAGAAAATGGTGCCGTTTAGTTTGCTTATTAAGGAATTTGAAATGAATGATACTTTTACTTTTAATTTTAATCTTAAGTATATTTTAACAATTACATTTACTTTTGATACTTAAGTATATTTAAAACCATTTTTTTTTAAAACTTTTACTCGAGTAGTATTTTATTGGGTGACTTTTACTTTTACTCAAGTATGACAATTGGCTACTTTTTCCACCACTGGTTGTTCACTTGCGTATCTACCCTTTTATTGGCTAAAATGATCCAACCTGCTGTTGCCTCCTCTCGTCTGCCTTCCATCTTTGAGGACATGTATTTCCATTGTTAGAGCGGTCACTTGATAATATAATAGATCATCTTTGGTAGTGGGGAGGGAACAAATGAGAGCAGTGTGTCATAGCTGACGAGTGAGAGCATAGGTCTGTGGGGTAGAGGGGCTAGTTCAAATAACTGACATTGGCTTAGAAACAGATCAGAATATCCAGCTCGGCCCTATTGTGTAGCCTATCCTAAGTCCCATGGATAGTTACACGACATGAGGATGTTCCAAAGAACAAGCTTCTTCTATAGAAATAGGTCCTGCGTAGTAGAAAGAAAATGATTCAGTCAACATTCCTGTGGGTCCTAGACTATGGCGACATCATCCAAATGAACACAGGTGCCACTTCATTAAAGCCGATGGATGCGGTTTATCATAGCGCACTGCGCTTTATTACAGGAGACAATTTAGTAGTCATCACTGCATTCTCTACCAGACAGTTGGTTGGCCCTCTTTAATGTCATGTAGGTTGATACATTGCTATGTTTTCATTTATAAAGCCATTTTACAAAAAGTCTCACTGTACCTAACATCATTACTAAACTGTAGACATACGAGTTACCACACCCGGTCTCAGGGATGGCTAACTCTGGACATTTCTTTGGTCTCTACTGATTTAGGTAAATCAGCTTTTAGTTTCTTGCACCTTATTTGTGCAACAATCTTCAAAATATTCTGTTGTCTGTAGGGCAATTCAGCAAGCTGACTGAGGACCTTATTACTGATGAATGGGTTTATGTTATGACCAGGTTTTTCTTTCTGCTTGCATCTTGTATTTATATTTTGATTTGTGTATTTTCTGTAATTTATGTAATTCAGGGCTCGTCTGTAAGAGACATTGGTCTCAGTCTGACTCCCTGATAAAATAAAGGTAAAATAAAAATATATTATCCAGTCAGCGATATGTACAGTAGACTAACTTTAAACTGTAACAAACAGTATTAACATATTACCCACGTGTGTGATCTTGTATATACCTTTAAATGTGGAAGATGTCTAATAGTAGGAATATCATGTTTCAAAACGCTGACAACATAAACGAACAGCAAACATTTGCAGTCTGAGTTTGGCACCAACATCAGGGGATAGGAATAGAGTGGATCCAACTTCGAATATAGTATGAATCTTGTTATTCTGACTATATGAGTGCAGTGCGTCAGCACACTTCTACCACTGGGTGGATTAAAGGGCTATGGAATTGATTGGGTCAAAAAAACCTCTACCAATCTTTTAACTGTTTCTTCTGCTCACAAGGTGGTATTCCCAGCCACTGAGTAGGTAGAAATACTGACAAGGCCAAGACCATACTCTTATACATATTGTAGCCTAGTCTTCTTCAATTCTTATTTTAGCTGATAGGGATGGACATTAAATGTAGCCAAATAATACAACCATTTTACTGTAGCCCTGCAGCATTTAACTGAATAACGCACATAACCATACAGGCCTATTACAGTGTATAGGCCTCACATGTTCGTTTTTATTGGGGGAAATTAAACAATGCATCTCTCTCCCTCCAAGCCTATTGTTCAGTTTGAGTGAGACGATACCAATATTGAACAAAGACCCGAAAGATTACAGGTTGAGTACAGGACGCATCAAAATATTGGACACCTGTTGTTACGGGCAGGGGACCCAAAGCTCTTCGTTACAAGACGCCTAGAACAACCAATCACAAGTTAGCCTACCTACTATGTCACGTGAGAAGAGGAGGAGGAAATTCGTGCCTGAGAGTGAGCTGAGCGGCGGCGATCCCAAAATTCCAATTTCGGAAACTATTGTAGATGGTCATTCACAGATGTTTAGGAAAGAAAGACATAACCTATAACTGGATTCTGTAATCTACGATAGCGGGGATTTTTGAAGGTGCAATGTTTCAGGACTGTACAGCAGGTGAGTGTGTTGCTGCATTTGATGAAAGACTGTTCTATGTGGCGGCTATCATTTTTTGATTGAGTGAACCATTGCATCCATATAGGCACCTAGAGAGGTGAAGAAGATTAGTACTTCTATACGGAGAAAACGTTGTTATTTTGGTTAGATATCGAGCAAAATACAAAGAACAAAACATAATAAAATGCGTGTAATCTCAGCAATGGAATGACTTTTGGCCAGTGCTGGGGAGTAGTGAACTACAGTGCAACTAGTAATTTAACTAACGTTACATTTTGCTGTAGTTTCGTGGGAGTTTAACTAAATTCTAATATTGGTAGTGTTTTCAGTAGTTAACGTTAATAGTTTTTGTGTGTGCCATGTAACAGTGTAGCTAACTGCTGTAACGACATAGTACTTTTTTTTGCAAAAAGAAGAGAAAATATGGTTTAAGTAAGCAATAATGTCCTTTCTTTTTCGGCATCAGACCTGGATGTAGGCCTATGGACTACTTTTTCAAAGTAACTTTTTTAACGTAAACTATATTTAGTGTAGCTTAACTTCTTCCAGTGTGAAGTAATTGGTAGTTTGGTCCACTATATTTACAGAATAGCTTCCACGATATTGCTTTTGGCTACAAGGTGCAGAAACTTCTGAATTTCTTAGCTAGGCCAGATAATTTGGATGAAAGATAGAGGGTAACGTTACGAGAAATTGTGTAAAATGTTGTCCATTTATAATTATGAGAAAAGTGTGTATAATACATACAAATGTGTTCATAATACTGCAATAACACATGCAAATTCAATACAATACTCCCTTAACTATAATGTATCAATTTAGCTGTTATTTATTTATAAACAAACTGTATAATCCTAATGTTGTCATTTTAACAGGTATTACAGTGTTTGAAAGAAAAGTGTGATGTCAATGTTTTCAAAATAAATGTTATCCTGCATATTTAATGATAATTATTCTAACTTTATTAGATTGTCTAGTTTGCACGTGTTAATAAGAACAAAACACTTTTACTTAGTTATACGATAATCTATATGCTGTTTTTTTTCTTGATAAATAACATGCTGATTTGGGATATGTAAAGTCTAATAATAATGGCTCCCAATGTTTAGGCTAAACTAAATCTAAACAAAGTCTAGGTCGATTTAGGTTAATCCAGTAGGGTAAGCACCAGGATCTTTCTATCCAACATGTGGTGGTCACAGTGGGATATGGAGATGACCAGTAAATGGTCCCTAATGGGAATCCTACTACAAGCTGTGCCCCATACCTCCCTTTTTGGTTTAGTCTTTAACTCCAGAGAGTGATTCAGTAATTTACAGATTCTTTACAAATGAGTTATACTGTAGGCTAATCATTGAAAAAACTGATTTATGAAACTGAATAGAAATGTTCTATTTAAATCCAATGTAGTCATGTCAGGTGGTTATGTGCATGTTTGTGTGCGTGTGTGTTCTCTCTGGTCTCCTGTAAAGTTAATGTTTGGTAAAGAAG